>NW_026000000.1:6663866-6720192 GCF_001458135.2 Marmota marmota marmota | reverse complement strand
AGAGAGAGAGAGAGAGAGAGAGAGAGAGAGAGAGAGAGAGAGAGAATGAGAACAAATGCCAGGCACATGATAGGATCTCTAGCTCAGAACAGAACACTCAAAACACCCTCCTTTTTTCTGTATGCTCTAAACACTTAACAAATACATTTTTCAATAATTTTTAGATGGAGATGGACACAATGCCTTTATTTTATTTACTTATTTTTATGTGGTGCAGAGTATTGAACCCAGGGACTCACATGTGTTAGGCAAGCACTCTACTGCTGAGCCACAATCCCAGCCCTAACAACAAATACAATTTTTAAATCTATAAAATCCTACCTGGTTAAAGTTTCATTTTTAGAACTCTCATCTGTTATTAAAGAAAAGGGTAAAATTAATCAACAGTATAAAAACATGAAATAGTAAAAGTATATGAGACATATTTTATTACAAAGTATTCCTTTGAAACCATTCATGGAGACTCTTCTTGAATGAATATTATTTAATTTACTGATAGGCAATTAAGGCACTAAAAATCTCATGTCCTCTTTATAGGTTTAAATACAGGTTTAATGAAACAAAGTTAAGATTCCAGTATCAAGTTTATGTTTCCAATGACAATATTATAGGAGCTGTGCATGGTGGCGCACACTTGTAATCCCAGTGTTCAGAGGCTGAGGCAGGAGGACTCTGTTAAAAGCCTGCCTCAGAAACGTAGGAAAGCCCCAAAAAACTCAGTGATGCCCTCTCTAAACAAAATACTAAACATGGCTGGGCTTGTGTCTCAGTGTTTAAGTGCCCCAGAGTTCAAACCCTGGTACCAAAAAAAAAAAAAATTATAGGAAAGTGTGCATATAAAAAAGAAAACATGCTGATTAGTGGAGAACAACATGATCCCTAGACAGAGGAGCAATTCACAACCCTAGGAATTGTGAGTAAAACGTCAAAGCTGTACATTCTAAGTACAGGATATGCCATTTGTGGAACACATTAGAATCATTTACATGATTATGAGATGTGTATACTGCTTCTCCAATTGCCCTCTAATTGAATAAGTGCAAATTATGGCATTTGTTGGTTTCTCCATCTCACATTTTGCTTCTATGTTAATGAAAACATGAAAATGTCTATAATCTCAAGTCAATAAACAGCACAAGAATGAGCAGACTTCAAGTATCTTACCAGCTTTCTTGGATTGCTGAACATCTCCACATACACTTCCTTTTCCTTCAGGGACATTCTGGGAAGAAAGAAAGGCTTTATGTGTAATGAGCATTACATTTGATAAAATAATTATAATATTCAGCATTACTACAGGATACATTGGAAAGAACATAGGTTTCTGAATTATTCTGATGTACATTCCAATCCCAATTCTGCCATTTAATGACCTGCATTTTCACATAGGTTGAGAATTATAAGAGATGATAGAGACATCTCCAAACATTACTCCCCTCACCTCTAGTCAATTATTACACAGATACTGTGATATCCAATAGATTATTTTCTTGACCACAATAATCCTGGGTAAAAATTTGATCCATCGGTAGCTCAGCATACTTGTCAAAATATGACATTTAAGAAATTCAAAGTAATTACTCATGTTCCCATGATTTTTATTTGCACAAAGTCCCTCTTGAGCTCAGTTTTGAGGACAATTTACAACTGAGATGGGATAGAGTCCTTTTATCCTGTATGTCAGACACCTGAAGACAAGTGATTGCATACATTTGGCTGCATCTGACAAAGGCAATAATGAGTCTTGTAGGACAATGATGGATGAATGACAGGTGCACACAACAAATAGAAAACAGAAAGATTAATTAAAGAAGCCACCATGGAGGCACAGGTGGCTGAGGGAAATATTGAGCCTAGGGGAAAAACATTTCTAGAAAGGTAAGCGAGGAGAAAGAAACAAACAGAAAGAGGGAAACATGGCCAGTCAATTGAACATGTGTTTAAGCCAAAGAAGAAAGGAAAGAAATAAGAGCAGAGCATGGAAAGAAATACAACACAGAATTTGGACCAAACAAATAATACTGATAATACTGATTTTGATTACACTACAATTTCTTCCTCTAAAAAATTCTATAATAAATCAGTTAGTTTCATTACCATATATGAAATTGAATTATATAATCATAGTTATGAACCCTTGACACTAACCCCTTGGGATATAAAATCCTGCCTATAGGCCAAAAATTTTGGTTGGAGTGACCTCAGAGTATAAACCAACCTCGGAATGATTATAATCCAGACACATCTGTCTAAATTCAAACTCATTAATTGACTCAAACTATTTAATCAGTAGAACAAGTTACCCTAGGGATAACAGTGCAATCCTACTGAAACAGGAGGGTTTAAGACCTTGATGGGTTGGATCAGGACATCCAAAGAATGTAACTGCGATTAATGGTTCATTTGTTCAATAATTAAAGTCCTGCATGATCTCAGTTCAGACTAGAGAAATCTAGGTCAGTTTCTAGCTATTAAAATATTTCTCCCAGTTAAAAAGGACAACAAAATTAAGGCTAATTCTACACTTTTTCCTTAGAATAATGGAAGAAATAATCTAAACCTAGTAAATCATTACTTACCCTGCCCTAGAACAGGGTCTGTTAAGATGGCAGAGCCCAGCAATTGCATAACACTTCAAACTTTATTACCTGAGGTTCAACTCCTTTTCTTAACACATGTTCTTAGTAAAATTATTATTCCTGGTTGTCCTAATTTTAGAGGAATAGCTTTCTTAACTTTAGTTGAATGAAAAATACTGGGTTACATACAACTCCAAAAAGGCCCAAACATTCTTCATTCGCTGATGCAATAAAATTATTTATTAAAGAACCACACAAACCTCTAACATCTTCCATCATTTTATTTATTATTGTACCTTCCCTAGCCCTTACCCTGGCATTTACAATGTGAATTCCCCTACCCACACCATGACCCTTCATCAACATAAATATGGAAGTACTCTTTATCCTTGCAACCTCAAGCTTAGCCATATGTACAATCTTATGATTGAGATGAGCATCCAATTCACAGCCCTAATCACAGCAGTACAAATTGCAGCACAATCTCATATGAAGTAACTCTGGCCATCATTCTCCTGTCATTTCTACTTATAATCAGGCCATTTACTTTATCAACCCTTATTGCAACTCAACAATTTTTAGGATCACTATCACCAACATAGCAATAATATGATTCATCTCAACAGTAGCAAAAACAAACCAACAAAAAATGGAACTTGTATCAGGATTTAACTTATAATATGCTGTGGGCCTCTTTGCCTTATTTTTCCTGGCCAAATACACTCATATCATTATAATAAACACTTTAACCACAACTCTTTTTCATAGGAGTACTCTTCAACCCACCAATCCCTGAAATCTTTATATTCAGTTTTGCATTAAAAATCCTTGTACTAACTTCAACTTTTCTATGAATTCAAGCATCATACCAATGATTCTGATATGGCCAACTCATACATTTATAAAATTATGAAAATAACTTATAACCCCTAACACTAGCTCTACATGCATATGAGACATCTCCCTGCCCATTGTCATGGCATGTGTACCCCTCAAACCTAAAGAAATATGACTGACAAAAGAGTTACTTTCATAGAGTAAGTAATAGAGGTTTATACCCTTTTATTTCTACAACCATAGGATTTGAACCTAACCTTAAGAATCTAAATTTCTTGATGTTACCTTACATACACATCATTTCCTATTAGTAAGGTCAGGTAAATAAGCTGTCAGGCTATTCCCCCAAAATGTTGGTTTATATTCTTCCTGTACGAATTAATCCCCTAATTGCCTCTACCATCAATTTCACCTCATTATCAGGAATTTTAATTACACTATTTAGTTTCCACTGACTACTTACCTCAGTGGGACTAGAAATAAGCATACTAGATATTATCCCTATTTTAATTAACAAAGCAAACCCTCAATCCACAGAAAATGCATCCAAATATTTCTTAATTCAGGCTCTAGCACCACCAGTTTTATACACTCAGGAAAATAAACCCTAATCAACTCACCCATCCAAATTTCACCCCTAATATTTGCTGTAGTGCTGTCAGTAAAAATGGGACTAGCCCCATTTCACCTATGAGACCCAAAAGTTACCCAAGGAGTTCCACTTATATCAGCAGTAATCTGACTACAATGTCAAAAATTTCCCCAAACTCCATTATGTTTCAAATTGCACCCTCAATCAATTTGTCCTTATGACAATGATAGCAATGATAATAATAGCAATTCTGTCTAATGTATGAGGAGGCTGAGGAGGACTCAAACAAACCGATCTACACAAAATCCTAGCCTACTCATCAATCACCCACATAGGCTGAATAATAGCAATCATTGCATTGAATCCCACATTGACTATATTTTACCTGATTATTTACATTATACATACAATCAACATGTTCATATTATTCTATTATAACAAGAAAACCACCACCCTTTTGTTGGAATAACTTTCAGTCGCAGCTAGCAGCTAAGAGCAGCTTGGAAGTGCCTAAAATATCCACCTTCCTTCAGACCTGAGAGGAGCGCCTGCAGGATGGGGTGAAACCACATCCTCAGCACTTGGGTTTGCATTGCCAAATTACCAGGCCAGGAAACTGAGAGTCAGGGGCTTCAGGGTATGAAACCCCTGACTCAGTAAGGGCCAAAGACCCTTCCATATTGCTTTCCACCACAACAACAATATTTAAAGATTCCTCACAGTGCGGTTACATTAGGCAGAAGATGATTGGCTTATGGATATTGTCTTGCTTATGTATGATTGATGGGCACACCCCACTTGAACTCTATAACAGTTGTGTGCATTCCAAAAATAATATGAGCTACTGGACGACGACCTGAGGTAAGTCTTCAGCCAGTTCTCTCACCAGCTCCCAGAGTCTGTATGTTTATTCCGTGTCTCTGCCCGCCCCACCCTGCAACAAGGTAGCTGAGTGACCATCGACCACAAAGGGACTTAGGAACACATACACCCTTTTCACACTCCAACATATGAAACAAATTTCATCTTCTAATTTCAATAATACTTATTGTACTTATATCTCTGTAAGTGAAATTTCCCCACTAACAAAATTCACCCCCAAAATGAATTATTATTAAAGAACTTATATCAAATAACAATGTCATTATATGTATCTATATCAATACCAATAACAGCCTTACTAAACTTATATTTCTATACACGAATTATCTACTCAACATCATTAACACTATTTCCATCATCCAACAACACTAAAGTGACAATTCAAAAAACAAAAATAAACCCTCTCATGCCAACTCTCATAATTGCATCAACCCTCTCCCTTCCCCTTATATCTTAGCTATCAATCTTAAGCTAGGGATTTAGGTTAAATTTAGACCAAGAGCCTTCAAAGCTCTAAGCAAGTACCAATACTTAATTCCTACAATCAGGACTATTTATCTCACATCAACTGAATAGAAATCAATTACTTTAATTAAGCTAAAAGCTATCTTAATTCTCCAGACGGATGATATTTAAACCTATAAATATTTAATTAACAGCTTAATGCCTAACTGAACTAGCCTCAATCTACTTCATCTGCCCTAAGGGAAAAAAAAGGCTTAAAATCTGTAACATTCTTAGTAGGATAAAATAAATTTTCCCAATTTGCCTCTGAAAAAGAGAACTGGTAATCAGAACACTAATGAGCAGCTACAACTGAAAAAGTTGCAATTGATAGTACATGGACTGAGCATTAAAAATTTTAAGAAATTTTGATCTAAACTCCTAATCTTAGCTCAAAGCTGGAAGAAGTAAGGGGTATTCTGCTACCTACTTTCATATTTGTGACACTTCCTCACTTTGTTTGCTTCTTATTTGTGACATTAGTTTCTGATAATTCACCAGAACTTTTATCTCTTGAACTTCAAAGGAAAATATATACCAAAGTCATATTTTCAGAAATCCAATAGCCTTCATGATTAACTACCTCTATTACTTAAAACACTTCATTATTTCAGATATCTTCTTGTCTGCCCATTTATTCAGGTTCACAATATATGTAAAAGACTTTACATCAAACCCTATTCTCAGCTTTCCAAGACACACCCATGTTTCCTATCTTTCAGTATCTCAAGAGTGTCAACAGAGCTTTAAAATGAATACTTAAATAACTAAGTACACAAATTTCTGAACCTGAAATTATAGACTATGACATAAAAATTCAGAGTGTATATTTTAAAACACTGCAATGAAAAAGTTTTTAGAAGTTCAAATCATACTATATGGTTTTTCAGACTTTCTGCTTCAAGAACTATTTATTATTTGCTGAAGACATCTAGTCTTTAATTAGATTAAGAGATTTAAATACTCTTAATGTAAAAGACTCAAAACCTAAGTACAATACCGTTACAATAGAAATATTGAGAAACAGGTTTAAAATTTCTACTTTTTAACAAATTCTCACAGTTTAAATGTAAATATGGAACCCAGGATAGAAATCGAGGAAAAGCTCTCATAAAAAGTATATGACATGAAAACAGAGTGGCCAAGAAAAAAACTATATGCAGTGTTCTGCATAGTGTTCAAATTGAAGGAATTAGGAAAATTTCATGATTCATAAATATTTATTTGATTCATTAAAGATTTATTTTGTCCTGAGTATTAAAAATTATGGAAGCTTATTTAAAAGTCACAGTGAATTTATCCAATAATCATTGACCCAATCTCTACTAATGTAATTACAATGTTTCTACTAATGTAATTTTCTGTGGTTATGGATTTTCAAAAGCCCCTACTTGCCTAAAGGATCAGATGGAACACTGATGCTTCCAAAGATAAAAATAATATCCCAACACATTGTTATCAGATAATTTCTCCTAGAACATTTCCAAATAAAATGACAAGAAAAGTATTGATAAATTGAAAGACTAAACACTTCACAAACAAAATTCACATCTAGAAAATGAATTTGACAATTGGGCATTTACCTTGGTGTCAGATTTGTTGTTGCTCTCTTCTGAAGTAGGCTTGGTATCACCAGCACCAGGTTCCTCTGCAAATCTTTAGAGCAAAATGTATTACAAAAATGGGTGAGTCTGGTTTTTTAAAGTAATAAAATCTGGTGAGTGTTTGGATATCACTGTATTGAATCAGGTTTTTTCTTTTTATTTTTTTTAAGAGAGAGAGAGAGAGAATTTTTTAATATTTATTTTATTAGTTTTCGGCGGACACAACATCTTTATTTGTATGTGGTGCTGAGGATGGAACCCAGCACAGCGCGCATGCCAGGCCAGCACGCTACTGCTTGAGCCACATCCCCAGCCCCAGAATCAGGTTTTTGACTGAGAGGATTAAAATATGACCTCCATTTTAAGAAAACTTTTGTTTACCTCTTTCTGCCTTCACTTTTCCCATTCTATGAATTATTCAGTGAAGTCATACTTAGATCAATTTCAAACAGTGAGAGCCAATATATTAGCCAAGTCTGAGAATTATGTATCTTCAGAAACTACCTCCTGCCCTGAAGGCTGAACTGAAGAATCCAATCAGAGGCCAACATAACCTTTGTGGCCTGGACTGAAACAAACCTGATAATCTAGCATGAGGTAGGAAGATATACTGCTCCTTCTTCCTTGTCTCTCCCTGGATCAGAGTTGGCTAACTTGAATGTGGTAGCCTTGGTGCTTTGGCATGGAAACCACTTACAATATGTACCTATTGCCTCCCTTTACTCAAAAACGGCACAGGGATTTCCCTGAAACATGTTAATGGTTTGAAAGATGAAGATACACAAGAGAAAAAAATGCATATGTTGTTATTGGGAATTCCTTTCTTAGACACATTAAAACATTATAAATTATATAATTCAATTAATTTCCCAGTACAAGTCC
Organism: Marmota marmota marmota; assembly: GCF_001458135.2. NCBI lineage: Eukaryota > Metazoa > Chordata > Mammalia > Rodentia > Sciuridae > Marmota > Marmota marmota. The sequence goes on along the minus strand of NW_026000000.1, from coordinate 6,712,312 downwards.
TGCCTTATTCAGGACCATGAAAGCACTTCAAAATATTCACAGACACTCAGACACTCAGTGGGAATGATTGCCTCTGAGGTAGAGTACTGCATGTGGGACTCTGTTTCCCTAAGTACTATCTAAATAAGTTGTACTTCTGTGTCCTCAAATATCTCAACATCTTCCTTCCTGTGGGCTTCCACTCCCATGTCCTCCTTCTGCAGGACCTTTCAAGCTTCATCCTATAAAGATGTACTTTCCTGAACAAGGTTGGCTTCAATGACCATGAGTGGGAGCTGCTCTTTCCTCACTCCTAGAAAACAAGCTAAATGGAGTCTCAGTCACTGGTCTCAGCATAAGCATGTTACCAACCATCCAACTAAAGCTCTGTGATAGCTCTGCCAGATTGTACCCCTGTCCTACCCTACCTAAATATAGGAGGAAAGTGAGAAGGTGGCAAAAGTGGCAGAAGTGAGCCTATGCCTGCTCTGGGCCATAGATCATGTGGTTGAGCAACTACTACTAGTTCCTTGGTGCTTGAAGTCCGGTAAACCACCCTCAGGTTCCTATGTACTCTGCAGAATCTTCCCAGTACCTCAAAAGGTTTTAACATCTTTCAACAGAAACCTGAAAGTCTGTCAGTTCCTACAAGCAACAACTTGTTTTGGACTCTTTTGAACCCCTTATTTTAATATCATTTTCTACATAGTTCCCAAAATCCATGTCCTAAATTCCTGTTTTGTCTTCATCAAACCAGGTGTAAACCCAGATATTTTGTTTTCTTCTGGGAAAACCATGATTCCTACCCAACTCAGTTTTTCCTCTTCAATATGCCCTCCCTCTGTAGTTCTATTATGATCCTCTACCTCCAGGTTCACTTACTAATTCTCTTCCTATCATCCATGTTTAGGCTCACTAGACTCACTCTTCCATTTTATTGTTAAAACACTCACCAATGGTACTGTAATTCAGGACAGTATTTGGCTTTCCATTAAGGAATATGAGTTCAAATGTCATTGCTGTTACTTTCTACAACCAGATAAGGTCGTTTAATATATGTAAGTTTTAGGTTGTCCATCCTAACAACCATTTGGGCAGAATGTTTCAAATATTTTGAAGTATTGGAGGTTTCTTTGTCTCATGACTATGAGTCTTTAAAATTCTGTTATTCTCTGTGATTTTGATTTTATCTAGAGAATAATTTAGTACTTAGCTGACAGTAATTTTTTAAAAGACCAAACATCAACAAAAGCAGAAGAGAAAGTTAAAAGTTTTTTCAAGAAAACATCATAGCCATAGAAAAAACATAAATGATGAAAAAAGAAATATCTTTCTAGAACTAGGCAGGGGTGCTAGCTTGATGTGACAATCAACTGTGAAATCAAGAACTAGATTAATCTATTAAAGTATTCTCTAAATAATTATTGAAGAAGATTAATGTAATTAATAACTATATATTATTAATGTTAATAGTAATCATTATTAACAATTAATAATTGTTTGTATATCACAGACAGGTCATATGTATTCTTCACTTCCAGGAAAACAATTCCTCATCAGTAATTTCCTGACTTAAAAAAAAATATTTATTTTATTCATATGTGGTGCTGAGGACCGAACCCAGGACTTCACACATGGTAGGTGAGTGCTCTACCTCTGAGCCACAACTCCAGCCCAATTGCCTGACTCGGCTTATGTAAAACCCATGGTCCTATGACCACTGGTATGTGAGATTTGCCCTAAAACATTTGAAGTTAAAAAGTTACCATTTGCTGGGTGTAGTAGCGCAGGCCTGTAATCCTAGCAGCTCTGGAGGCTGACGCAGGAGATCATGAGTTCAAACCCAGCCTCAGCAAAAGTGAGGTGCTAAACAACTCAGTGAGATCCTGTCTCTAAATAAAATTGAAATTAGGGCTGGGGATGTGACTCAGTGATCAAGCGCCCCTGAGTTCAATCCCCAATACTAAACAAAAGGTACAACATTTACTGATGCAAGTTTTAAAAATATTAGCACAAATTCAAGTACAAACAGGTTTTTTAGAAAATGCCTGATTTAACCATTAACAGACAAATAAATTTGAACTTATGAATTCATCTGCTATGGACCTGAGTCTTGATCCTTTGTGTCATACAGGTCCCTATCAATCTATGGAAAAGGGCAATAGAATGAATTTATCATCCAGACAGGCTGATGATCAAATCAGAGGCCAGCTATAAGATTATAAGATCAGGGGCCCATTAGTCAACTTTTTTGAATGACTGGTGCTTAATCTTAATTAATAGGTTATAATAGTACAGATACTTTCAAAGGTGGTGTGATGAAGTGCTAAGCATATATTATGGTGTCTGGCTCAGACTAGAACATCCAACAATTTTCATTTCTTTCTGTCTGCATTCTCTCATTAGCTTATGAGGTCATTATTTTTCTTTTTTAACTGGTAAAATCCTACCTGGTTGAGGGCTGGGGATATAGCTCATTTGGTAGAGTACTTGCCTTGCATGCATAAAGGCCCTGGGTTCAATCCCCAGCACCACCAAAAAACAAAAACATACCTGGTTGAAGAGTCATCGCCCACTATAAAAGCAAATGGTAAAATAAATATGTTATCAACAATACAAAACATAAATAGTAGAAATTCATGAATCATGCTTTCTTATAAAGCAATTCTTTCAGACCATTCCTGAAAACTATTCTACACTGGCTTTCAATTATACTACTGATAGGCAATTAATGCACTGTGAATCAAGGGTACATAAAAGGAGCAAAGGTACAGACTGTAGGCATAGCAAACGTATTCTGTGAAATAATACCAGAAAATGCACCATATCGTGGGAAATATGTAGACACCCAGGTACAGAAAGTGTTTAGAACCCCAAGTGGACCTGACCAGAAAAGAAACTCTCCACATCATATTATTATATAAAATTGTCAAAAATACAAAACCAGAAAGAATACTGAAAGCTACAAGAGAGAATGGTTGAACCCGTTATACAGGCAAAGCTATCAGAAGTACAGTACATTTTTAAACTGAAACTTTAAAAACCAGATAAGTATACAATGATTATTTCAAGCCCTGCAGGGGAGGGGGGACAAAACTGGAATATACAAGGGCAATTATCCTGTTAAGCAGAGTAAACCAGAAAGGCAAGTATCCTGTGTTTCCCTCACATGTATAGCCTGGAAAATAAATAAATGAAAGGATGCTCTGAAAATACAAGTGACTATAGGGACCAGGAAAAACACCGGGGAGAAACAGAGAAGGGAACGTAGGGAGGATAGAGAGGATTCAAATATGATATCCCTGTGTGGAAATGTCACAGGGAAATCCACTCGTTAGTGCCAAAACAGGAGTCAATAATTATACTAAAAAAGTATCCAGTTTTATAACAAGCACAATTTACTGTAATGTCACTTTAGAAGAATTACACAACATACTAATTTTAAAATATGATTTATACAAAGACAAGTATGATTTCTGAGGCCAAATTTTAAATAATGAAATCTTTTTCAGAAAACATTGTTTGCAATTATAAATTCTCTACCATTTCTTAAAGAATTCTAAATTATAGGCTATTAAAAAGGAAATTAAGTAAACTATGAATGTCATATACACATTGATCTGATGCCACTCCTTTATGATGGCACTTTCTTACTCTTACTTTTTTACGTAGGGTAGGAACACTAAGGGTAATTCACTATCAGAAGTTTTACCTGCTTTCCTGGCTTGCATGTCATTAAATACTGCTCTTGTATGTGCCAGAATTATTTTCCTATTACAATGTACACAAAAGGAATAAAATTAGTATCTTAAGACTGATGTGAGAAACACTAACCAAATATAAATTGTGAAGAGTATTATAGATAGCATCAGAACTAATATCAGTACTTAACCCCACATATTTCAAATGTGCAAGTTCTCTATGCATGGTGTTAACCTTGCAGTTATTTTTAGGTTGTTTGAGGAAGGGGGTGTTTATTATGTTTTGTTTTAGAGATGAGGTTTTACCACATTGCCCAGGCTAGTCTTCAAATCCTGGGCTCATGCGACCCTCTGCCTCAGCATCCCAAAGACTGCATCCATAAGTTGTAATCAAAGAGAAACAAAGTAAGGTGAAATGAATGTTCACATTTATAATTCACTTTCATTTCACCTGCTCAAACATTAACTATATTAGCTTGACATAAGGAAAGCATTCTGAACTCAGAAGATGTCCTCTCTCTGTCAACAATAGCTTTGTGTTTTGACACAAGTCATTGCTCTTAGGCTCAAAGTCTCCTTCTAAAAAACAAGGATTGTACTGCTTTAGGTCACCAGGTTGCTATGAAGATTTAGTGAGATAATATAAACCATGCTGAGAGAAATAGTAAAGTAATGGAATGATTTGTACATTAATGTTGAACACTGAAACTCAAGTAAAAATCCAATCTCAGTTTTTTCACAGGTTCTAATGATCAAATATTGCAATTATTAACAAATGCTAATGAGTCCTAATTTGGATCATTGACTGTACTATTCTTGTGCTTTATTGTTTAGGATAAATCAGCTATTTAATAATTTATAACTCAATTTATTTATAAATATAATTGAATAACATAATTTTCTCCTTATACTGAAACTAATCAATCAGTTAGCTTGGATTATTACTATTCCTTTTCTACCTAATCAAATGGAACCGGTAGATCTTCATTCAGAATGAAGCTTAATTTCCACACTGATCTCTAGCTAACTTGAAACACAAAACCCTCTTTTACACATGAATACTGACAAATCATGATGAGGCTTAGCTCTAGGTTCAATGAATTTACTTTAGTTTTTGAGAATGCTGCTTAATGTCTTATTTGTGAGAAAGAACTTGAAATGTTCTGAAAAATGAAGCAGACATGAAAGCAGCATGGAAAATTTTTATTGCCATGGGAAAAAAAATCACTTAAGGTACCAATTAGAATTAGCATCCTCCCTGGGAATCACTGATATGGGGCCTCCCACAACCAAAGAAAATGTGCTTTATAAGATATAATGGGGCTTTGGGCTACAGATCAGTTAGAAGAGATAAAAGGGAACTCTGAACTTTTCCTATAACATTATTTGAGAATGTTGGATTATTTTGAATGATCCAAAAGACAAACAAAACCCTCAAAGGACCACTCATCATAAAGGTCTGGGCTAGCATGTGGACTGCACATAAGGTTTTGAGTGGGAGGGCAGGATTGGCATGTTCACCCTGGGGTGACCAAAGCTAGGAGATCCAGCTACCAAAGCAGAGTGCCAACTGGGAAACAATAGATGAGGTGATAACCATACGGATACTTAGAAGGAAAATATGTTGTAACTTTTAAGTCTAAGCTTATAACACCATGAAGACTCAGGGATCTGGATCAGTCAGAACAACCTGGTAGTGAAGTTAATCATTACCAGATTGTAGGACTACTTCTAATTGCAACATTACAGCAACCCAATGGACAGAAACAAAAGAATGTCTGAGAAGTCCTTTTTATCTACCCTCTGGTGAAAGAGATTTCTCTTCCTTAGGCATAAGAAACTCCTCAAAGAAATCTAAGGAGAATGGTTTAACAACTACTTCCTAGAGAAAGTAAGATTTTCTGTTAAACTCTGACATGGGGCCTCCCACAACCAAAGAAAATGTGCTTTGCAAAACCCAAAATGACACTGGCAAAACCCCAATAACCAAAACAAAAAATCAAAGATATGATGTTATTTGTGCCCCATATGCAGGGGTTATACTTAGAATATAATGGATAATGCTGGGATAATGCTTAGGATAAATCAGCTATTTAATAATTTATAAACTCAATTTATTTATAAATATAATTGAATAACATAATTTTCTCCTATACTGAAGCTAATCAATCAGTTGGCTTAGATAAAGGTTTTAAACGTCCTGAGACAGGGTTCTACCATGCTCACCATCAGAAAGAGGGTGGGGCTTAATGAATCCTACATACATTGCGCCTTCTAAGGAGTCTTGATTTTTGCAGGGGTCTTGACTGCATTCCAAACATACCTGAACTATGAAATCAGATTGGTGTGTAAGATGCATTAGTTGTAATTATTTTGAACCTCCATTGAATCATTATTATTTTAATGTAAACACTTACACATTGAAACCACTAGCAATAGCGTGAGATAATGCGTTCTTTCCAGACTGATCTTCAGCAAAGGCATCAATACCTTCTCGTAGAAGAAGCTCAACTATACATTTTGCATCATATTTTGTGGCAAGTATGAGGGCTGTTCTAAAATAACAGAGAGATAACTTCACCCTTAGGTACTTTAAATGATGAATTGTCTTTAATAAAATCATTTAAACAACTAATCTTTTTACCAATTTAAGTTCTTGATTGTGTACAAATAACCTTTATATATACTAACACCCAAGTGTTCATCTTTGCATATTACCTCCACATCAAATAGAGAAACACAAGCAGGAAACCTCTTATCCCAATTGGGTATTACATAACAGAAGTTGCACATTTAATGTACTTTGATGGACCACAACTATGATGAGGTCATTTGGCTGAAATAGGTAAAGATTGAAGGGAAGAATGATCCATTTTTACCCTAGTCTAATGTAACATGTTATAACTCTCATTCACTTCAAAGTCAAATAAGAAAAGGCTGTTTACAAGCTTAAAACAATAGGAATAAGAATGATGATAATTATAGTCATTGCAGTTTCAGGTAATGATAATCATGGGCATTTGCTAGGCACTGAAATCTCTGCAATATACGTAATTTTCTAACCACCTTCAAGTATATATTATCTTCATTTTCAGGAAATATATTTAGTGATGAGTAATGTTTCTAAGGTGACACACCTTGCAATTAGCAAAGGAAGGAATGCAAAACAGTCATGTTTGGATCTAAAGCCTATCACTTGTCTTTTGCTCACCCATCTATGACTTACGTTTATTAGCAAATGTTTATCCCATTAAAGCTGCTTTTCTTCCCTTTGCTCGAGTCAATTAAAAATATAGCCATCAAAGTATGTTAGAAATGAAAAGGGGGGAATTAAAAATAATCTACCAATAGCAATTAATACTCACCTAGAGATAACCTAAAATGAATTTTCTTCAAAAAGCAGTTTAAGCAAAGGATCATCCAAAAGTAAATGGCTTTCAACATCTACTTATGATCAATAGAGCATTGTAAAAGGAAACATACATAAGATGCAGAAGTTTAAATATGATAAAAGGTTAAGCAATTCAGTATTGAATGCAAAAGTAAACAAAAAGCCAATACTTTGTAAAATTAATGTGAAATACTCTTGGCTAAAGGGTTGATAATGTGACAAATCAAATCAGTTTACACATGACAAACATCAACAAATATTATAATGGAATCTGATCATACTATATAATGTTATTTGTATTAGCCCATATAATTACTTTTCTAAAAGGTGATATGTGTTCCTATATTTCACTTTATCCCAATAATTGTAAGTTAATATTCTTCTTCCCATTAATTTAATATTTTTACTTGAATTATTATTATCATTCCATTAAACTTTGAAAAATATCACTACTATACCTTTTCTCCTTGTCAACTACATGTATATTTGCTTTTTTGCGAATTAACAGTGCTGCGACTTGTTGTCTGTTGTGCTTCAAAGCAAGTAGAAGTGGCGTGTGGCCATCCTAGGAAAAAACAAAACAATTTATTCACAAAATTTCTCAACTGAAGCAGAAAACTTATAAAAGACCTAATGGGTTCCAAAAATCTTGGTCTCCATCATAGCATTTGTCCTGGTTTATTGATGTTGTGTGGTTGCAGCTCCCTTCTAAATCAAGAACTTCTTGAGGACAGGGACTAGATCTTTTATCTCAAAAACCCCAAACCCCAAAACCTAAAGGTAAACGATTTGGATACTTTTGTTGAATTAATGTGCTAAATTTTCTTTTTTAGAGTGTGGATTATCCATCTATTCCAAAGAATATCTACTTTTCCATAAATACCAAGCTTCATCATAAAGATTCCTTGTTAGAGAAATATTATGAAACTGTTCATTACATGTCCGATATTAAAGAAGTCCTTTGCCATCATTAATACCAATTTGAACATTTTTTTGTATAAAACAGTTACATTTGAGGAATTAAGAGTTGCTAGGAGACAACTCTTGAGAGTTTTCCAATGAGGAGAAAGCTTCCTTCATGTTGTATAAATCCATGTGATTCTATCTATGGTGTCAGGATCCCAAATACCAATGTCAGGCACTCCTGCTCCAATAGATTTCTAAGGAAATGGGTTTTGAATTAAAAGAGGCTCAAAATGACCTTTGATTTCATTCTTAATTGTTCCCTGAATTTGCTGATATTATACAATGAAAACTGTTTGTATTAGCTGTTAGAAAGCTCAACACAAAATATATGCTCACTTATAATGATAATCCTGGGTTATAATTATCATTACTATAATAGTCCACGTCTACTTTTTAAATTTCCTTTTACTCTGCTCCTATTTTAATTGCAATTTAAAGTTATTAATTAATTCAAAAATTTTGTGAATCAACAAAAGTTTTACATTGACCTACATGGATTAAATTTAACATCATGAAAGACACTAAATCACCTGCATTTTAAATGGTGACTCAATGAATGAAGGCAAATTAAATATATCTGTGTGTTACATTTAGTCTGCAGCTCTTGATTTTATCTTTACTGTGAGTATACAAGTGGTCATGTTCAAAGCAAGTGTGGTCATGTTCAAAGCAAGTGTTTGCATGTAAAATCTTTCCTTTCTTTAATATCATTTTTCACCCCAAAATGAGACCTCAAAATATAATACAAAAAATTCGTAACATCTTCATTTTAATATTTTTTCTACCAACTACAAACACATACTCCATTTGTTCACTGTTCTCCCAGATGATTATTTAAATAAGAATTTAGATGCATAGGAATGCTGACACTAAATTATTAAGAGGAGCCCCTGTGATGTTCTTACTACATAGTTTTCAGTTTTTAAAACTGCTAGGCTGATTACGTCAGGCCCAGAAACAAAATAGACCTAATGATATAGAGTAGCATCCAACCTCTGCTAAAAATCTTCAACATTTGCTGATCCTAACCAAGAAAATCATTTCTCAAGTCAGGTTTTGTTGACCCAATGATCGGAATGATAACAGAGACATAAAATCCTTAAAAGGTTGGTCTCTGCTTATTGAAAGACTAGCCATAAGAAAATTTCTAATCACCTTTCCAATGATAGTAGTTGATTAATGTTTGTTGAAAGGAAAAATGTTGTATTCTGTAAGCCAAAAATATATCACTAATCTTCTTTTAAATTCCCAGCCATGGAAATAGAAAAACAAAAACAAAAACAAAAACAAATATAACTTAAACTAATTTGGTCAGAAAGGAGAGATTGGAAGGAAGTTGTACCTAGTCAAACTCCAATTCTCCCAGTTATTTCTTCAGTTTTGAGGATCTGGGATTTTGTATATTACACTCTCTATTTAGTGATTTTTTTTTCCAGGAGTTGGGTCAGAATCTCAGGAAATATTGTAAATATCCATGTCCAGGGCCTATGGATTTATTGAATATAAACCTCCAGGGAAAAGCCTGGGTTTGACAATATTTAAATCTTCCCCAGGTCACTTTGTGATACCATTGGAGCAGAGAACTAGAAGACCAGACAATCATCTCTTCATCTCATCTCTCATTTACAGGAACAATTCCCTTTACAATTTGGAGAGTTGCCAAAAAATAAAAAAATAAACAGGCAAGAGAGAGAGAGTGATTTAACAATACTCCATGTAATTTGCCTAGACAGTGGCAGAATAAGGACCAGTAAATTCAAAATGCAGCTTGGTTTCATATGGAAGCTCCTTAGCTCCCACATTTTAATAAGATAGTGTAGGTTTGACAGCATGGTTTGACTCTTATCTAATTGGTTGTTTCAGGCAGAAAAACATCATCTATCAGTTAATAATTTGTTCTCCCCACTAGCTTCCCCATAATCACTGCCTAGTCACTGCCAACATGGTTTCCTCAGAACCTGCCTAAAACTGCATTTTAAACACGTTTACAACTCTGCATCTTCCTTCCCTAAATTAAGTATTGTTGTTCCCCAGATCGAATAGCACCTCATCCATACACAGAAACTGAGAAAAATTACAAAAACTAAACTCTTCTTGGTATTTTTTCCTTAATTATCTAAATTTCCTCATTGGAAAATCATCTGCTTTTCCACATTTCCTGCTCAAGCCTTACCACAGAGAGATATTTAACTTTCATTTAACTTTTCCCATGGCAAAAAGATCACCATTTATTGTAAAATGCTTTGTTTTGTTTGAGTTTTAAGATAAACCCCATTTCCAGGGCAAAATTTGCTTCTCTGTTTTCTTTTACACTATTTAGAAAAAGGTCGTGGTGCAAAAAATAATTTGGACACAGGAAATGTTTTAACTTAAAAATGTAGTATTTTTACAAATATTTGCCATTGGTGCATACCCGAAAGCTGTACCTTCTAATACTTTTAAAGTATCGGTATTTGAAGTGAAGTCTCAAAAGTCCATTCATTTCAACACACTTTGCTGCACTGAGTGCTTCAGCTTCTTAATATGGAAATAAACCCAACATATGTCATTATGAAAACAAAAGTATTTCAAATAATTTGGAAATAAAATTGGGTGATGTGTACCTTGTTTTGCAATTCCATATTTGCATTGTGTGAAAGCAGCGTTTCTGCCATTGCTGTGTTCCTAGAAAAGACGGCACTGTGGAGAGGAGAGTAACCATCCTTGTCCTGAACATTTGGATTGGCGCCATTATCGAGAAGAAGATTTACACAGCGCTCATGCTGGTGTTCTGCTGCCTGTTGGTATTGTACCAAGAAATGTATCATAGATAACAAGAAATGCAAGCCAAACATTTTATAGGGTCCGCAAATTAGTTATATTTAAATTATATTAAGCCCCTTTTATTTATGCATTTCAATCAAATCCATCTCCTGCAGAAACCCTAGGCTACTAACTGTGTACCTTAATCAGAGGTGTGTTGTAGTCATTATCCAAAAGTTCAAGATTGCATTTCTTCTCTATTAAGAGGGCCACCACATCCCAATGTCCAAAAGCACAAGCATAATGGAGAGGGGTCCTGGGAAAGTAAGAAGATTCATTAGGAGATCATAGAGCACTTTTCACCACCCATTGAATCCAAGAGGTGAGCCAACCTAGTCTTCCACAGCCACTAACCAAGGCAGCTCCAAGATCTGGTGTCCTTCAAGGGCAGAATAGTCATTCACAAACAACCCTGCTAAACACAAGTGAGCTTGCAGAGCCTAAAGGACAGTGACACTGCACATGCTCAATCTGAGCTCTCAAAGTAACTCAAGCCCTCTGGAGAGGAGTTTTCTCCTGTAAACACTATGAATAGCTCCAAGATATAATACATGATGATGGACCAGAAATCAATGACATTCAGGCAGGTCTTGAAAAGCTCAGTTGTTTCCCAAGAGAACCTCAGGATTTACAGCAAGCCTAAAAGAAGTCACTGTAGATATCTTCAGTGATCCTCCTCCACTCATGATCATCCAGGCTGCCAGTCCAGCAGCGTGCTGACTGTGCATGATCAGGAAACCCCATCCACCTGCGCAAAACAGCAGTATAGGTGTGGCCAGTGTGGCCAATGGTTCCTGAAAGTCCTGCCACCTGCTCTCCAATCATCCCTGGACTCCTCCAACCAGATAGGTGGACGTCTGAGATATAAGGTGGTAAAGGCAGTACTGGAAACAGAACTGGAGGTGCTACAAAAAAGCATGATGTGTTTGCAGTTTCATTAAGTGTGAAATCTCCCAGTGACTGCTATCCTCTCTCAGGGGAAGTACCTGCAATTAGTGCAAAGCTTGCAGGAAATCCAGACTTCTCGGCAAATCTGGTTATGAAGATGGTTGGCTGCTTAAAACCACACTGAGTGAGCCTTCAGAAGTTGATGGATGGGGACAAGTGGACCACCCAAGAAATAAGGAAGATCCTTTGAAGACTGAAATTGGCACCCCTAAATATGCTAGTGTGAAATAACATTAGAAACAAAACACTGCTACCACTCAATACTCAGGTAGCAGCTAACAAATGAAGAATGGTTACCAAGCAACCCTGCGCAAGAGAGACAGGAGCCATCTTGCCATTTCAAAATGTCCTTGTAAGGGTCCTCAGTAGAGAACATATATACATAGGTCTACACTGATGCAAATGGATTCCAGATTGTGTTCAAAGAATTATTTTTGTCCTTAAGTTGCTATATTATGGGAAACGTTTTGTCTCATGCTGCACTTTTCTACAATGTATAACATTTTTTTAAAAAAACAAAGTGCTGGTACAAAATTTTGTGATTTAAATCACTTTTAAATAGTCAATCAAGCATTTTATAGGATGAATTTTAAGTGGCTGGGAAGCAGGCTAACTGTTTTGTTTGGCTGCTCAATAAGACCTCCTAGATGGGAGATGTCTCCAAGGTCTATAGATCCCAGGTGTTGAGGAGCCTGTGAGCACAGGCAAGTCAAGCATCTGGTGAAAGGAGAGTTGGCCTCCTTTCCCTCCACCCGCCCTGGGCCCAGTGGGAAAGGTGGAGCCTTCTGCCTTACTGGCCCCACCTTCCCTGGTCAGCACCCTGTCCCTAGGACGCCTAGTCCTCTGGACATTATTACCTGTTTTTTTCATCCCGGTCGTCAACGCCAGCTTCTCCATGAGTCAAGATGTGGTTCACTTTGTCTACATCTCCCTCTAACGCCGCTCTGTGGAGTCTCGTGTTCACTTTATAGCCAAAGCCCATTTTCCACAGGCTCCTCATGAATGACCTCTTGGATCTGACTAACTTAGAGGCCATGACCAGGCCTCACAGGCCCCAGCCTTGTATTCTGGGGCTTTTCAAGACTTTTTTTTCAGTCACAGAATAAACAACCTAGTCCCACCAGGTACCTAGTTGTGGCTGAGCCACTCAATACTCAGGTAGCAGCTAATAAATGAAGAAAGGTTGCCAAGCAACCCTATGCAACAGAGACAGGAGTGGGCATAGGCAGCTTCAAGAGCCACACCCATCTTGGAACTCTGTGCTGAGGGCTCAAGTTATCCTGTGGCTGGACTGGCTGACCAGGTTAGGTGCTTGCTGACTGCACAGGATCAGGAAACTCTCGCCCACCTGCGTGATGGCCAGCACCTGAGCGGCCAGCGTAGTCAAGAGCCTCTGGAAGCTCCACCGTCTGTCTCAGTCAGCACTGGGCCCTTCCACCCAGAAGTTGGTGGAGGTCTTGGAAGATGAACCTCCCAGTTCTTTTTCCAGTACTGCCATACCCAGAGAAACATAGATGTAAAGCTGAAGATTGGTGGGCATTTTCTAAAGGTCTCCAATTCTGGTGAAATCCAAACAATCAAGACTCAATAAGAAATTTTTCCACTTTGGCCTGGATTGTTACATACAGCACTAATATCAATTTTGATCTTACATGCTACTTTTTATTTTGAATCAATACATGTTCATCTTTTATCCATATTACACCCTCATCAATATTTGATTGTATTCTTGTAATGTTTTAAAGATTAACTGGAAACCATTCTATTTCTGTTTTCCTAGGTCATATGTACACTTGCTCCTCTTAGTCCCACTTTCCCCTCTACCATTATCTGCTACTAACACAAATTCCTCCAGCCATCTTTTCTTTTTAACTTGGTTTGTATTATTCATTTCTATTTTGTCTCTTTCTTTCTTTCTTTCTTTCTTTCTTTCTTTCTTTCTTTCTTTCTTTCTTTCTTTCTTTCTTTCTTTCTTTCTTTCCATTTAATCTATACTCTTCTTTTCATCACCTACATAATGTGACAGTAATTTTACTATCTGTAATAACTCATTTCCCAACCTACTCCAGAGTGTTACCGCAATTTTATACCCAGAATATGAGAAGAGTTGAAAATTTTTTCATCAAGTCCCACTTGACCTAAGGTTTATTAGTGCGTGAAGTTTGCTCTGAAGGTACTAAGGTTTAGTATCTTCTTTCAGTGATGCTGAGTTTGGGAATAACAGATGAACATGTTGAATGGGAGTACCAATACCTGGATATTCACCCAGCCCAGGGCACTTACACAAAGAAGCTCACTAAATTGTCTCTTATAAGTAATAACCAGGTTTGGAACCTCATGGCTGTAATCCCAGGAGCTCAGGAGGTTTTTGCAGAAGGACCATAAGTTCAAGGCCAACCTGAGCAACACAGTGAGGTGCTAAGCAACTTAGGGAGACTCCGTCTCAAAATAAAAAAATAAATGGACTGGGGATGAGGCTCACTGGTTAAGCTCCTGGGTTCAATCCTTGGTACAAAAACACAATAGTAAAGGTAATCATCCTCTCAGAAGTTGGGTACACACAGAAATAATATGAAAAAGCATGTAAACCTACCACCCCAAACAACCCACAACACTTCAACAACTGATCCCATTGACACCACAGTGCAGAAAATATTGAGAATTTAGAAAGTTCATAGTTAAAATGTTCAGTGAACTAAAAGAAGATGTAAGGATTTTAAAAATACAGGAGGTAAAAGATGATTTCAAGAAAGAGATATATATTCTGAAAAAGGACTAAAGAGAAATCCTGGAAAGATTCAGACAATCAAATTAAAATTAAGTGGAAAAGGTCACCAATAAATGAGACCACTTTGAAGACAGATTCTCGGGTCTTGAAGACAAAGAATATTGCCAACAGTAAGACAAAGAATATTGTCAACAGTAAAGATGTTAAATAACCAGAATATTCAAGAAATGTGTGTTGAGAGCCACAGCCGAAGGGGCCCCAGCAAACTTCCAGCTGCCAGCAAACTTCCAGCTGCCGGCTGATGATTGGCTTACAGCGGCCCCAGCAACATCTAGCTGATTGGCTCCTCTGCGGTGATGCTCATTGGGCTGTTTCCCTGCCCTTTCAGACCACGGAGCTGCTCATTGGGGGACTTTTTTGGCTCCGCCCCCGTGACCCAGCCAATCGGCCTCAAGAGCAGGAGGATTGGGGGAGGTGGAGAGAAGCTTGTGTGGGAGAGAGAGAGGCTTGTGGAAAGCCGGTGGTGGCAGTTGGGGCTCTGAGGGTTTTTCCTGAGAGGCTCTTTTGTTTGGCGTGTGTGGTTCTAAAAATAAAGTTAGTTTCTTTTGACAAGTGGCTCCTGATTGTGCCCAGCCAGACTGCGGCAAATGTGAGATAACAAAGGCAAGAATCATTGTCATAGATGAAGGCATCAAAATACAAAATATAGGAGTGCACAAACTTTTCAATAAATATCAATAAATTTTCAAAACATTTAAGAATGAGATGAAAATCCAAATACAGAACCTCTTTGAACATCAAACAAACAGGATTAATAAAGATCCTCTTCAATACACATTATAAGAAAAATACCTAATATACAGATTAAGGTTAGAATTTTGAAAGTCTCAGGATGAAAAAGGAAGTCATGTTTTGAGGGCAGTGCAAATATCCCAAGTGGTTTTGCAAATTAGAGTTTCAAATGACTTCACAGTTCAAACCCTAAAAGCAGGGAGTGCTTGGAATCATATATACCAACCAAAATTAACAAATCCAGCATAAATTGTCCTTCAGAATTGAAAAGGAAATAAAAACCTTCCATGCTAAATATAAAATAATTCATATAACCAGAAAGCCTGCACTATGACATTTACTCAATGAAATATTTAATGCAAAAGAAAGATAAGAATCAGAACCAGCAGAAGGATGAAACTCCCTAGAAGAATAGTCATCTAAAGGAGAAGCAAGTCTGAATTAAGCATTAGAAATAAATGAAAATGGCTGGAAATAAAAATCATCTCTGCATATTCATATAAATATGAATCCTTTGCATGGCATGTGCTTTGACACTGAAATTTTATAAACATTACCACAAAGAGGTTGCTAACACAAATTCAAATTGGTAAGAACAAACTGACAGGGATTCCAAACCCCATTACTCCTCTCAGTACTATGAGGCAGTTCACTGCAGAAAGCAATGGGAGCTCCAGGTGTGTGAATTTTACCCTAGTGGCCCCAAGGTCAGGGGTCAGGTACCCTCCTTACTCAGAGTAGATGGCATCTGCTCTACATGGTCCTGCTCTCATATTCACCTGCTTCATGCCTACAGGTTCTGGCCTCACCCTCCCAGATTACTTGTCAGTGTTGCAAGTCCCTCGTTCCTGGTGACTGCTGGGGCCCAGGTTTATGAAGCTTGCTGCAATCAGTCTGTGAGTACTAGTGGCCTCTTCACTGGTGGTCACTGTTTCCCAAATACTCTGTGAAACTGGAATATGCTGATTTGGAGAAAACCTCACCTAGACTCTGACACATTCTTGCTCAAACATCTATTTTTCTCAAAACCATCAAAAGCATTTTATTCGCTTACACTTTTAATTTTAAGAAATAGTGTGTTTTGTGAATGCATGAACTGACATACATTTCCACTTGATTTGGAGATACCAGTAGTTTAAAAACACTTCAAATAAATTGAAGGAAGTCCAGTAGATGAGAAGCATGGGAAAGGGGATAGGAGGAGAGTAGGGAAAGGAGTAGTACTGGGGACTGAAGTGGAGGCAATTACTTTCTATGTATGTATGATTATGTAAAAGGAAACTTCAATATGATGTGTAACACATTAACAAAAACATTCAGAAACCTCTTCCAGACTTGTGGTTATTTCTTTCTTTTTACTACTATTGTAGTTTCACTTGCCTTCTTTTTCCCTTAATTAAGATTGATAAGGGACTGGGGTTGTGGTAGAGTGCTTGCCTAGCACATGTGAGGCCCTGGGTTTCATCCTCAGCACCACATATAAATAAAATAAAGGTATTATGGCCATCTACAACTGAAAAAAAATTTAAAAAGCTTGTTAAGCTGTGTGCAGTGGTGCATTCATGAAATTCTAGGGATTACCCAGGCTGAGGCAGGAGGAGTCCAAAGTATAAGTGTCCTGGGCAAATTATTGAGAACCTGTCTCAAAATAAAGAAACTAAAAATAAGACCTGGAACTGGTCTCAGTGGTGGGTGCCCTGGGTTCCATTATCTTTGTGGGTGGGGAAAAAAAGAAGATTGAGAGCCACAAATTTAATGATTATTTGAATTTTGTATCAATTTATTCCTGATATTACATTTCCAAAGTTATTCATTTCTTTCATTGTTAGTAATATTTTTTGTAATTTTAAGATGGAAAAGTTTTTGTCACTCTTGCTCATCTCTTAACACAAATACTAAGATGTCTATTTTAAATCTGTCAGATTTTTGTACAATACCTGCTGTGTCTTCTGACTCATCATGTAGTGGTCCTTATACTGGTATACCTGTGACTAAGAATTTCTTTTTGGATATTCTCTCTCAGAGTGGCTTCATGCAGGGGAAGACCTTCACTAATAATCTCAACTAGATATTTCATGACCTCTCCATCCTTTCTGAAAATTCAAATTCTCTGAGCCTTTCAAGCAGAGAGCTGTGATCTGTCACAAATGAATAACCTACTATTCCTCCTGTGGTTTGTCTGCAGTACATGGGTGCTCAACCAGTTGTCAAGTTCTCTCTTGTTCTCAGGGGCCTCTATTTCAGCTCTCTATGACACAGGAGACAGAAAACCATCACCTGAAAAACCAGAATGTTGGACTTATGTTACCTTTTTCTGACTCCAAGGAGAACACTGAGAATTTGTTATTTTCTCTGATCATACCAGATTGTGTCCACTTAAGAACAGGCTGTTCTGGGTACTTGTTCCTCCCCACTTTCAATTAGGCTGTTCTTATTTTTGCACTCTGTACTGATGTTGTCTTAGTTTTACTAACATTATTTGTTTGGGATGGAGGGCTGTCCATACCTCCAGGTGTGGTTGTGAAAGAGAAGTCGTTTTGCAGAGCTGCTAATTTACATGGAGTCTATGCCCTTTTTAAGTAGTTTGGGAATCCTTGGAATTAAAAATGGATATGTTTCATTGTTCAGTGTATAAATGTAAAATGTGGTGAATGAAGTTACATTTAGATTTGCTAAAGTGAAAATGAATGGTAACTTTGGTTAAAAGAACTTTAGAGGAGTACTTGAGGAGCAAATCACTAGAGCGAGTTCAAGAGTGAATGAAGAGCCTGAGAGGGCTGAATGGTAGTGCTTGCCCTGGAATTGACCCAAGGACTTAAAATGACAATGAAGTCAGTGAGTACAGATCCTCCTCTTAGTGACATCAAACTAAGTGGCATAGTTGTGGGTGATCTAATTTTTATCTTGTTTAACTGTATCTTTCAATTCTGACATAATAATCATGCAATATATTTACCACACTTCAAAGAGTCTTAAAATTATATACATGGAGTACCAAAAAAATACTAGACTAAGGTTTTAAGTAATAAATTCATAAAATTGCAAACTAAACAAAAACCCCTTGAATATTTTTCACCAATTTCTTATAAAATCTATTAATTTGCTAATTTTTGTGAATAAAGAGCACACAAATAAAAAATAATTTTGAGGGGAATATTTCTTGCTTTTTTACTATTAAATAATAGTGTTATTATTTTAAATAAATCATTTTAAACAAATTGAAAAAAATTGTTTATGAGTTTTTCTGTGGAAGCCTGCAATCAAGGGCTCCTGTGTATGAGCCAGGCTCAGCAGAGACAAAGTCTTCTGACAAGACTGCAGGAACTTTTGCTCAGTACAATCCCAGATTATTCTTCCAGTTCAGGTCATGACTGGGTCAGCATACCCCATGTCCCAGGGGATGAAAGTAGAAATACACCTACTAATGTCCCATCTGCCACACTTCTTCACATGGTCATATGTAGTTTCTGGGAGACTGGACTCCATGGTCTCACTGTTTTTCTGGGCCATTCTGTTTCCAACTACAACCCAAGAGGACAAGGACTGGTAAAGCCAAGTACAGCAGGCATCTTTTCTCTGGCACATTGTTTAAATCATGAGCCAAGTTGGTGTGATGACGCTCTCCTGGCTACTGGGGTTCTTTCTCTGTGATTTCTTTTGTCCTAGACATCCAGGAGTGCACCTTGGAGATCCTGCATCTGACCCTTCTCCCCAGCACTCTCCTCTCACTGCACATGTCCAAGCCAGCATGTGCTGTCCCAGGATTGTGCAGCTACCACCTGTGGGACTTCCACTTCTGCTTCTAAAGTCTTCTTCACCTCCATAGCCAGAGAAGGCTTAGGAAAATGAGGCCAGATCAGGTCTCTCCTCTTTTTAAAATCCTCCAATGGCTTCTCATAAGACGAAACTCTAAATCTTTGCTCGAGGTCCATACAGTGGGCTCCACCCTAACTGACTTTATCTATTTGTGGATTTTCTTCACAAGGCTCCAGTCATACCGCCTCCTTGCTGTTGTCCCACCCCACTAAGGAAAGTGGTCTATTCTAATGCTCTTTGTACTCAAAATAGCAGAATAAGAGGGACTGAATGAGCTGCCTAAGGTCACAAGCTTAGAAGTAATGGAGTCAGGATTCAAATCTAGGTCAGTGTGGCTACACGCTCTGTATCACTTCTTCTACCTCATTACCCAAATTCTTCCTGAGTGCTTGATTGCTCAATAACAGATTCATGCAGGCAGTCAGTCCTTCCTGAGGAAAGGCTGCTAGGTGTCTCTAGGAGAAGCGCTTGCCTTTCCCAGGAGAACACAATGTCTTCTGCGTTCTGTCTCTGTTAGAAACCATCAGGAGCTTCTACTCCAAACCTGGTAGTCATGTAAAATTAAAAGCATCATCAGGACTGAGGTCAGCACAGGTTAAATGGATCAGTCATTGTCCTCTCCTGGACCAAATGGACAGACACTCTTGGGGAGTTAACGCTGGCCTTCCTTGGGTTGGATACACTTATGCTGTTATTCCTGGAGAATCATCGCCATTTGGCACAGGCAGAATTAGGTGCACTTCTTACCCTGTTCATTGACTTACCTTTTTTTTTTTTCCTGAGCATTCTAGTTGATTTAAAAGAAATGAAACACTTTTTCATGTGGATCAGCTATTTATTTACTTATTTATTTTTAACATTTTTTCTTTTCAAAATTTTTTTTATTTATACATAACAGCAGAATGCATTACAATTCTTATTACATATATAAAGCACAATTTTTCATATCTCTGGTTGTATACATAGTATATTCACAGAGCCATCCTTGAACCCCAATAAAAGTATTTCTGTGTTTGTGTGGTATTTTCATTGCCAGCCCAATTCACACAAAGTGACCCTGACACCATTGCCCTGCGGGACATGGGAGATAAGAATTAATGCCAATACTCATCAAATTATAACTTAAATAGAAAGAGATGGAATATTTCCTAATTCATTCTATGAAGCTAGTATCACACTTATACCAAAATCAGATAAGGACACATCAAGGAAACACAATAAAGGACCAATGTCCCTGATGAAAAATACTTAATAAAATGTTGGCAAATGGGTTTCAGCAACTTATGAAGAAGGCTATACATCACAACCATGTTGGTTTTATTCCAGAGGTGCAAAGATGGTTCAACACACACAAATCAATACATGTAATTCATCACATAAATAGAATTAAGGACAAAAATCACTTAGGCATGTCAATTGACATAGACAAAGCCTTTGACAACACTCAGCACCCATAAAAACACTGAAGAAACTAGGGGTAGAAGGAACCTACTTCAACATCTGATATGGTTTGGATATGAAGTGTCCCCCAAAAGCTCACGTGTGAGACAATGCAAGAAGGTTCAGAGGAGAAATGATTGGATTGTGAGAGTCTTCACCCAATCAATGAGTTAATCCCCTAATAGGAATTAACTGAGCAGTAACTGAAGTGGTAGGGTGTGGCTGGAGGAGGTGGGAATTGGGGCATGGCTTAGGTATACATATTTGTATCTGACAAGTGGATAACTCTCTCTCTGTTTCCTGATCACCGTGATGTTAGCTGCTTCCCTCTGCCACCTTCTCCCACCATGGGGTCCTGTCTTACCTCGAGCCCTGGGGAATGAAGATGGCCTTCTATGGACTAAGTACTCTGAAACCATGAGCTCTCAAATAAATTCTCTCTCTTCTGTAATTGTGGTCATTGCATCCTTTAGTCACAGCAGTGAAAAAGCTGACTAAAACAACATCATAAAGACTATAAATGAAAAACCCAAAGCAAACCTTACAATAGCAGAAAAACTGAAAGCATTTTCTTTAAAAGCTGGGACAAGATAAGGATGTCTACTAGCAACATTTCTATTTAATACAGTCCCTAAAATTCTAGCCGGAGCAATTAAGCAACAGAAGGAAATAAAGGGGATGAAAATAGAAAAGGAAGAAGTCAAGTTATTACTATTGGCAGATGATAAGATCCTATACCTAGAAGATAAAAAAAAACTCCACCAAAAGACTACTAGTGCTAATAAACAAATCTGGTAATGTGGGTTACACAATCCATATACAAAATCAATAGTTTTCCTACATGTCGACAATGAATCTGCTGAGAAAAAACCAGAACAATTCCATTCACAATAGCCTCAAGAAAATACCAAAGAATAAAATTAGTCCAGGAGGTGAAAGACCTCTAAAAAGAAAATTTATGGAACACTGAAGAAAAAACTGAAGAAGACCTCAGATAATAGAAAGACCTCCCATGTTCTTGGATAGGCAGAATTAATAGTTAAAATGGCCATACTAACAACAGCAATATGCAAATTTAATGTAATTCCCATCAATATACCAATTCCATTCTTCACAGAACAAGAAAAAAGTCCTACTATCCACTTGGAAGTATAAAAGAACCAGAATAGCCAAAGCAATTCTAAGCCACAAAAGCAATGCTGGAGGCATCAAAATACCTTAATTCATATTATACTATGGAGCTATAGTAACAAAAACTGCAATGGTACTGGCATGAAAATACACAGGAAGACCAAAGAAACAGAAGAAAATACATTTGAGAATCCCACAATTTGATCCTTCACAAATGAGCCAAAAACATACATTGGACAAAAGATAGCCTTTTAAACAAATTGTGCTGGGAAAACCAGTGTATCCTATGCAGAATAATGAAACTATATCTTAATGGAAATCCTACAAGAAAGCATAGGGTCCACAGCGTAGGATACAGGCACAGGCAATGACTTTTATCAATAGGACTTCTAAACTCAGGAATGCTCCTATGCCAAGAGTTAATAAATTAAAAACCTTCTGCATAGCAAAAGAAACAATTAGGAATATGAACAGAAAGCATAC
Source organism: Marmota marmota marmota (assembly GCF_001458135.2). Lineage (NCBI taxonomy): Eukaryota > Metazoa > Chordata > Mammalia > Rodentia > Sciuridae > Marmota > Marmota marmota. Next base: position 6,690,135 of record NW_026000000.1, on the reverse strand, counting down.
AGAAAGGGAGAAAATCTTTTCCAGCTACTCTTCTGACAGAGGATCAATATCCAGAATAAAAAACTAAAAAACAAAACAAAACAAAACAAAAACTTAATACCAAAACTAGATGATACAGCTAATAAATAGGCAAATGAATTAAACATATAATTTTCGAAGAAGAAATACAAATATATGAAAAATGTGCAACATCACTAACAATAAGGGAAACGGAAATCAAAACTCTCACCTGCAGCCCTCGCAGGTGATGAAAGCTGGGTTCCCCTGGGGGAGTGGGTTGGCTGAGAAATACTTTGAAAAATCACACGACACAGAAAGTAGTTTTAAAGACGAAGGTCAGGACAGCTCTTTGACCTTAAGGGTCCAGTTTCCAAGCTGGAAAGAGAGACTGAAAGCCTGCATTTGCTTTATTTATATGGGGGAACCCCAAAGGTTTTCTACAGAATGTTCTTAGCCAATTAAAGTAGGAGATGGGCTGTCCAGTTTCCATGGGTCACCTCCAACTCTGGAAAGCTATGGGATCAGTCTTCCTGTCCAGAGCAACGACAGAGATCACTTGCATTGCACAATCCATTAAGTGGAAGGAGCCACAAAGTAGCTTGCAATGCCACACCAAAAGCTCCTTGGCTCCAAGGCCAAAAAAGATGCTCAAATAGCTCAGGAGTGGCTCCCCACACAAAACTGCACTGATCTCATCTCAAGCCAGTCAGAATGACAGACATCAAGGACACTCATATAATAAACATGAGAATGTGGAGAAAAAGGAACACTTGTACTGTTGGTGGGATGGAAAATTAGTACAACCACTATGGAAATCAATATGGAGACTTCTCAAAATACTAGGCATGGAATGACCCAGCTCTACTATCTTTCAGTATTTATCCTGAAGAATTAATGTCATCTCTCTACAGTGACACATGCATATCATGTTTTTAACAGCACAATTCACAATTGCCAAACTATGGAATCAGATTAGGTTTCCATCAACAGATGAATGGATGAAGAAAATGTGGTATAGACACAATAGAGTTTTATTCAGCATGAAGAAAAATGAAATCATACCATTTGCAGGAAAATGGATAGAACTAGAGGACATTTTGTTAAACAAAGTAAGTCAAACTCAGAGGTCAAGGATCCTGTTTTCTCTCATAAGCAGAAACTAGAGAGGAAAAAGACAAAGAAATGTGGGGTGGATCTCATAAAAGCAAAGAAAGATCAGTAGAAGAATGGGACCAAGGGGTGGAGGCTGCATATGCCAGGCAGTGATATTAGCCAAAATATTTTTAAATTGTGTGCATAAATCAATATGTAACAACAAATTCCATCATTATGTACAACTATAATATACTAGTATAAATTGTGTGAAAAAATATATTAGGTTGATTGCATCATAATAATTGTAAAAACATTAAAATATTTGTATGGGTCACAGAAATGGCATAGCAAAATAATATCAACCTAATCTTTAGGTCCATATTTGGAAGTAAAAATTTTAAAATACAAATAAGCTATCAATAATGTGATATTTAGATCCTAAAGTTATTAATGACTATTTGGCTTTTAGGGTACTATTTAATCAGCTAGCACTTGGGTGATTTGAGTACATAAAACTCAATCAAATGGTTGTGTACTTGCACTTCAAATTTAGCTGTAGATGCCAAGAAATAGTTTTTGTTTTAATATATGTTCACATTATTCAAATTTGTGAAATCTGTGTTCACACACACACACACACACACACACACAGACATGCACACATATCATCACCACCAAAAAATAAAGTCTAAATCCACATTAGTGGAAAAACTTAACTATATAGCCTTTTTCTATATAGCCTCGGGAATAAGAGGAATTTTGAATAGTGGCAAAATATTTTGCTATAAAGTAATATTTTACAGTGAATGTAGCTAAAGTTGTCCTAAGATAAAATATATAGTCTTATGTATTCATTTTTGAAAGTCTAAAAATGAGTAATATAGGTTTACTAATTAATGATCAACCAGAATGAGTACATTGAAACAGTTTAAAAATGTAGAAATAATTACCAATGAAATACTAAAATACATGAAAAAACAAATGTATATAAAGTACAAAGAAAAGAAAACTTGAAATGCTAAACCAGAAGTATATGATTAGCTTTATAAAAAATAAAACATGAAATAAAAATATAATCAGGATTTTGTTTAATTTTTCAAATTTTAATTTGTTCTATATAACAACAGAATGCATTAAAATTCATATTACACATATAAAGCACAATTTTTCATTTCTCTAGTTGTACACAAAGAAGAGTCACATTCTTAGTGTCTTCACATGTGTACTTAGGATAATGATGACAATTGAATTCCACCGTCTTTCCTACCCCTCTCCCAACTCCCTTCCCCTCCACCTCCATTTTCCCTTTGCCTTATCTAGAGTTCATTTAATCCTCCCATCCCCTGACCCCAAACAGGATATTATGAATCAACATCCTTAAATCAGAAAAATCATTTGGCATCTGTTTTTCTTTTCTTTTTTTTTTTGGGGGGGGGGATAGGCTAACTTCCCTTAGCATTATATTCTCCAGCTCCATCCATTTACCTGCAAATGTCATGATTTCATTCTCTTCTAATGCTGAATAATATTCCATTGTGTATATATACCACATTTTTAAAAATCCATTCATCTAATGAAGGGCATCTAGATTGATTCCACAGTTTAGCTATATGAATTGTGCTGCTATAAACATCCATTCACAGTTTTCCAAGATTCTCCATACTGCTCCCAATATTGGCTGCACTAATTTAAAGTCCCACCTGCAATGTATGAGTGTTTTTTCCCCCTCATCCTTGCCAACACTTATTGCAGTTTGTATTTTTAATAGCTGCCATTCTCTCTGGAGAGAGATGAAACTTTAGTTTGGATTTGCATTTCTCTAATTGCTAGAGATGATGAACATTTTTGCATATATTTGTTGATAGATTGTATGTCCTCTTCTGAAAAGTGTCTGTTCAGTTCCTTGGCCATTTATTTGTTTTCTTTGTCTTTTATATTTAGATTTTTGAGTTCTCTATATACCCTAGAGATTAGTGCTCTATCTGATGTGTGAAGGGTAAAACATTTGCTCCCAAGATGTAGGTTTTCTATTTACCTCCCTGATTGTTTCTTTGGTTGTGAAGAAAACTACAGAATCCTAAAGAAAGAAATCAAAGAAGACCATAGAAGATGGAAAGTTCTACCTTGCTCTTGGATAGGCAGAATTAATATTATCAAAATGATCATACTACCAAAATCACCATACAGATTTAATGCAATTCTGATCAAAATTCCAATGGCATTCCTCATAGAAATAGAAAAAGTAGTCATGAAATTCATCTGGAAAAATAAGAGACCCAGAAAAGCTAAAGCAATCCTTAGCAGGAAGAGTGAAGCAGGTGGCATTACTACACCAGACCTTAAAATACGCTACAGAGCAAAAGTAACAAAAACAGCATGGTATTGGCACCAAAACAGACTGGTAGACCAATGGTACAGAATAGAGGACACAGAGACTAACCCACAAAATTAAAATTATTTTATATTAGGCAAAGGCACCAAAAACATACATTGAAGAAAAGATAGTTTCTTCAACAAATGGTGATGCTGGGCAAACTGAAAATCCATATGCAACAAAATGAAATTAAGCCTCTGTTCTCACCATGCACAAAACTCAACTCAATGTGGATCAAGGACCTAGGAATTAAATCAGAAACCCTGTGTCTAATAAAAAAAAAAGTAGGCCCTAATCTTCATCATGTCGCATTAGGCTCCAACTTCCTTAATAGGACTCCTATAATGCAAGAATTTAAACCAAGAATTAATAAATGGGATGGACTCAAACTAAAAAGTTTCTCCCCATTTTCAATAGGCTGTTCTTGTTTTTACACTTTGTTCTGATTTTTCTTAGTTGTATTAATATTATTTGGATGGGATGGAGGGTGATACATACCTCCAGGTGTGGTTGTAAAAGAGAAGTCATTTTCAAAACTGCTTATTTACATGGAGTCTACACCCATTTAAGTAGTTTGAGAATTCTTGGAATTAGAGGTGGATGTTTCATTGTTCAATGTATACATGTAAAATGCAGTGCAAGAGGTTATATCTAGATTTGCTAAAATGAAAATCAGTGATAACTATGAGTAAAACAACTTTGCGGGAGTGCTTGAGAGAAAATCATGAGAGAGAGTTTAAGAATGAGGGAGGGTGTGGGATACAGCTCAGTGGTCCAGCATGCCCTGAGGTTGACCCAAGTACTTAGAAAAAAATGGACAATCAGTTAGTGAGTACAGACCTACCTATCAATGCCATCATATTAAGTGGCATAAATATGATCTAGTTTTTATCTGGTTCAACTATATTTTTCAATTCTTATGTAATTATTATGTAATGTACTTATAACAATTCAAATATTTTAAAAATTATATATATCTGATCCCTAAAAATACTAGACCAAGGTTTTAAGGAGTAAATTCATAAAATTATACACTGAAGAACCCTTGAATATTTCTTACCAATTTCTTATAAAATCTATTAATTTGCTCATATTAATGAATAAAGAGCACAGAAAGATAAAAATTTGGAGGGTACTATTTCTTGAATTATAATATTGCTCTAATTCTAGCATATTTTAATCTTGTCAAATATACAACATAAGCAGTGACATTGATTATTAATTCAATAATACTAACAAAGGAGAGAAATTTGGAAAATCATCTTATTTTATTAACTAAGTTTTTGTGAAATTATGTTTATGGTTTGCACAACCACACCATCATCTATAAAAAGGAACACGTCATGTGTGCACAGTACCACTGAAAGGAAGATTCACAGCATTAGCAGTCCTTTGCACCAAATTCAGTCCATTGCCTGTTTTTATAAATGGAATATTTTTGTTTTGTTTTGTAGTGGTTGTGAACTGAGGCCCTCATGCCTTCTAGGCAAGTGCTCTACCACTGTGCTATGCTTCTTATCCCCTGAAAATAAAGTTTTGTTGGAAACATTCATGCACATTCACTTATCATTGACAGCAGATTTCAGACTTTACCCACAGAGAACTTCTGGCTCACCAAGCCTAAAATATTTTCTATGTGGCCTGTAGAAAAGTTTTGCCAATTCCTTGTTTAGTTTATCACAGTTCCTGTGTTACCATTCTAATAGGTTTTACGAAACACACTGAAGTACTTGTGGAACATGGATCCCCTTATGTAATCCCTTAGTGACATTCAGATTAATTATATGGCCCTCTCTCTGAGAACCCATGCACTGGGAACAAAAAATAAAAATGTAGCAAACAATAACTTTGCTGGTAACAAGATACAGTGCCAGTAGCAGGCAGCTTCCTTTTGCACCTCAGCAGTTGATGCAGGTATTAGAATAAATTTGCTTCAGATATGTCATTAATCTAGAGTACTTTAATTATACTTGTGAAATAATTAGGACACTGTAGATCTAATAGTTTAAAATGGTGGTTGCATGCTACATTATTTTATGGATATGAAAATAGAACTATTTTCTTATTGAAGAGTATTTAGACTATCTCCAATTTGGTATGATAATGCTGTACTAAATATACTTAATGTACATATGTACATATGAAACATTTGGATAAATATCCCTAACATATATAAGTCCTTCTTGCCTGATATCTATATGAAATACATATTCACCTTTGTATGTTACATAAAATATATACTTAACATGACAAACCCAAGGACAATATTCATATAGATAGTGCCCACATCTTTGTCCTTAATAGGAATCAGAGTTTTTAGGGAAAAAATGACTGATTCTGGGCCTAAAGTAAGGAAAATACAAGATGATCTTGGGAAATAATGTCGGCAATTAATACATAGAATGACATCCAATGGGGAAAAATAAAAGCTTCTACACAGCAAAGGGAACAGCTAGGAATGTAAACACAGAGCCTATAAAATGGGAGAAAATCTTTGCTAGTTATTCTTCTGACAGAGAAATAATACCTAGAATACATAAAAACCTCAAAGACTTTACACCAAAAAAAATCAAATAACCCAATGAGTAAGTGGACAAATGAAGTAAACAGACAGTTTTCCAAAGAAGAAATACAAATGGCCAACAAATATATGAAAAATGCTCCACACACTAGCAATAAGGGAAACAGAAATCAAAACTACACTGAAATCAGTCAGAATTACAGATATCAAGAATACACATACAATATATGTGAGGATGTGGAAAGAAAGAAACACTTGTACTGGGGGTGGGATGGCAAATTAGTACAATCACTATGGAAATCAGTATGGAGGTTTCTCAAAATACTAGGCATGGAACCACCACATGACCCAGCTATACCATCTTTCAGTATTTATCCTGAAGAATTAACGTCACCTTTCTACAGTGAGTGACACATGTACATTCATGTTTTTAACAGCACAATCTACAATTGCCAAAGTAAGGAACCAGCCTAGGTGTTCATCAACAGGTGAAAGGATGAAGAAAATGTGCTGTATATACACAGTGGAATTTTATTCAGCCAGAAAGAAAACTTAAATTAGTCCTTTGCAGCAAAATGGATTATGTTAAGCAAAATAAATCAAACTCATAAGGTCAAGTGATGTATGTTTTCTCTCACAAGAAGAAGCTAGAGAGGAAAAAGGTAGATAAATGTTGGGCCAAAATTATGAAAATAAAAGGGAGATCAGTAAAGAAAAGGGATCAAGGGGAGGGTGTAAGGGAAGGAGGGGGGAAGTGTTAGAGAGTGATATTGGCCAAATTATATTGTGTAGTGTGTGAATGCATGACTATGTAATGACAAATCTCACCATTGTGTACAACTACAATGTGCCAATAAAAAATTGTGAAAAAAGTATATAAGGTAGATTACACTGTAATAATTTAATAACATTAAAACATTGGTATGGGCCACAGTACTAGCATAGCAGAATACTGTTAGTCTAAATCATTAGGTCTGTAGTTGGAAACAAAAGTTGGAAAATACAAATAAGTCATCAATAATGTGGTATTTAGAACCATAAATTTGTTAATGACCACTTGATTGTCAGGGTAGTTTTAGTTAGCTGGCATTTGGGTAGTGTGAGTACATAAAAATCCAATGGGTACATACTTGCAATTCAAATTTAGTTGGAGGTGCCAAGAAAAATTCAAATTTTTATATTTAATATATGCACATTTTATACAACTTTATGAAATTGTGTACTCCACAAATACATAGACCTGCCCATTATAACCAACAACAACTAACTCTAAATGTACTTGAGTGGAAAAAAAGAACAAAACATTTTTCTCTGTAGCCCTCAGATTAAAGAGGAATTTGGAATAATATCAAAATATTTTGCTACAAAGAAATATCTTACAGTAAATACAGTAAAATTATACTGAGAGAACACATAGTCTTCTATTTATTTTTGAAAGTCTAAAAATGAGTAATATAAGTTTCCTAATTAATGATCAACCAGGCTGAGTACATTAAATATAAAGTTAAAAAAGCAGAAATAATTCAAAAAGCATAACTAAGAAACATGTAAAACTAAATGTGTAGAAACGATAAATAAAAGCAAACTTGAAATGCTAAACCAGAAATAAAGAAGCTTTATAGAAACATAAAATAAAAATATAAAGTCAGAATTCAAAAAAAAGTAAAACCCATGGTACAAAATATTTTTAAATGATTGTAAAATGACTAGATATTTTTACTAGAATGTTTGCAGAAGTTCTAGCATGTCCAGGTCCAAATTCTGTAGCAAATGGAAAACAATGAATTATTATTATATTCTTTCCCTCAAAGATTTCAGCTCCTAAAACTTGCTCCACTCCTCACTCCATTCCTGGAAGTGAAGAATACCTATGACTTGACTGTGATTATATATATAATTATTAGTTGTTATTAATGATTACTATTATTAATAATATATAGTTATTAATTACATTACTCTTCTTCAATAATTACTTAGAGAATAGTTTAATTGGTTATTCTAGTTCTTGATTTCACAGTTTGATTTTTGCTTCAGGCTAGCACCCCTGCCTAGTTCTAGAAAGATTTTTCTTTGTTCATTATTTATGCCTTTTCTACAGCTATAATGTTTTCTTAAAATAATTTTAACTTTCTCTACTGCTTTCATTGGTTTTTGGTCCTTTAAAAACTTACTGTCAGCTCAGTACTACTTTTTTTCTCTAGACAAAATCAAAATAACATAGAATAACAGAATTTTAAAAACTCATTAGTCAAAGAAACCGCTAATACTTCAAAATATTTTAAACATTCTGCCCAAATGGTTGTTAGGATGGACAACCTGAACCTTAAGTATATTAAAGGATGTTATCTGGTTGTAGAAAGTAACAGTAATGTCATTTGAATTCATGTTGCTTAATAGTAAGCTAAATACTCTCCTGAATTACCATACCATTGGTGAGTGTTTTAACAATAAAATAGAAGAGTGAATCTAGTGAGCCTAAACATGGATGATAGGAAGAGAATTAGTAAGTGAACCTGGAGGTAGAGGATCATAATAGAACTAATAGAGGGAGGGCATATTTGAAGAGGAAAAACTGAGTTGGGTAGGAATCATTGTTTTCCCAGAAGAAAACAAAATATCTGGATTTGCACCTGGTTTGATAAAGACGAAACAGGAATTTAGGACATGGATTTTGGGAACTATGTAGAAAATGATATTAAAATAAGGGATTCAAAGGAGTCCAAAACAAGTTGTTGCTTGTAGGAACTGACAGACTTTCAGGTTTGTATTGAAAGATGTTAAAACCTTTTGAGCTACTGGGAAGATTCTCTAGAGTACATAGGAACCTGAGGGTGGTTTACCAGACTTTAAGCACCAAGGGACTAGCGGTTGCTCAACCACATGGTCTATGGCCCAGAGCAGGCACATGCTCACTTCTGCCACTTTTGTCAACTCACTCATTTTCTTCCTATGTACAGGTAAGGTAGGGCAGGGGTACAATTTGGCAGAGCTATTTTTCCCTAGTAACAATGTTACAGATTTTAGGCCTTTTTTTTTTTTTTCTTATGGCAGGTGAAGTAGATCGAAGCCAGGTCAGTTTGGCATTAAGCTGTTAACTAAATTTTTATGGGTTTAAATACCATCAGTCTAGAGAATTAAGATAGTTAGTTTAGGTCTTAGCTTAATTAAAGTAATTGATTTGCATTCAGTTGATGTGAGATACATAGTCCTGATTGTAGGAATTAAATATTAGTATTTGCTTAAGTATTAAATTAAATTTAGAAGACTCTTGGTCTAAATTTAATGTAAAACCTAGCTTAAGATTGATAGCTAAGGTATAAGGGAAAGGAAGAGGGTTGATATAATTATGAGAGTTGGCATGAGAGGGTTTATTTTTGTGTTTCGAATTGTCATTTTATTTTAGAATTGTTGAATGATAGAAATAGTGTTAGCGATGTTGAGTAGATAAGTTGTATATAGAAATACAGTTTTAGTAAGGCTGTTATTGGTATTGATATAGATATAATGACATTGCTACTTGATACAAGTTCTTTAATAATAACTCATTTTGGGGTGAATCCAATTAGTGGGGGAAGTTTGCTTAGAGATATAAGTACAATAAGAATTATTGAAATTAGTAGAGGAAATTTGTTTAATATGTTGGAGAGTGAAAGGGTGGTGGTTTTCTTGTTTTAATGGATTAATATGAACATGTTGATTTTATATATAATATAAATAATCAGATTTATAGTCAATGTGGGATTCAATGTCATGATTGTTATTATTCAGCCTATGTGGGTGATTGATGAATAGGCTAGGATTTTTTGTAGATTGGTTTGTTTGAGTCCTCCTCAGCCTCCTCATACATTAGACAGAATTGCTATTATTATCATTGCTATCATTATGATAAGGACAAATTGATTGAGGGGCCAATTTGAAACATAATGGAGTTTGGGGCAATTTTTGACATTGTAGTCAGATTATTGCTGATATAAGTGGAACTCCTTGGGTAACTTTTGGGTCTCATAGGTGAAATGGAACTAGTCCCATTTTTATTGACAGCACTACAGCAAATATTAGGGGTGAAATTTGGTTGGGTGAGTTGATTAGAGTTCATTGTCCTGAGTGTATAAAACTGATGATGCTAGAGCCTGAATTAAGAAATATTTGGATGCATTTTCTGTGGATTGAGGGTTTGCTTTGTTAATTAAAATAGGGATAATATCTAGTATGCTTATTTCTAGTCCTACTGAGGTAAGTATTCAGTGGGAACTAAATAGTGCCATTAAATTTCCTGAAAATGAGGTGAAATTGATGGTAGAGGCAATTAGGGATTAATTAGTACAGGAAGGGTATAAACCAACATTTTTTTGGGGAATAGCCTGATAGCTTATTTATATGACCTTACTAATAGGACATGGTGTATAAGGTACCCTTAATAATTTTGGATTCTTAAGGTTAGGTTCAAATCCTATGGTTCAAGAAATAAAAGGGTTTAAACCTCTATTATTTACTCTATGAAAGTAGCTCTTTTGTCAGACATATTTCTTTAGGTTAGGAGAACACATGTCATGACAATGAGCAGGGAGATAGATGTGTCATATGCATATAGAGTTAGTGTTAGGGGTAAAAAGTTTTTTTTTTCATAATAAGTGTATGAGTTGGCCGTATCAAAATCATGGGTATGATGCTTGAATTCATAGAAATATTGAAGTTAGTACTAGGGTTTTTAATGCAAAACTGAATGTAAAGATTTCAGGGATTGGTGGGTTGAAGAGTACTCCTATGAAAAAGAGTTGTGGTTAAAGCGTTTATTATAATGATTTGAGTGTATTAGGCCATGAAAAATAAGGCAAAGGGGCCCGCACATATTCTAGGTTAAATCCTGGTACAAGTTCCTCCTTCTGTCAGGTCAAAAGGAGCTCTATTTGTTTCTGCTAGTGTTGAGATGAATCACATTATTGCTAGTGGTCACGTTGGTGTAGTGATCCTATGAATTGTTGAGTTGCAATAAGGATTGACATAGGAAATGATATGTTTATAAGTAGAAGGAACAGTAGAATGATGGCCAGAGTTACTTCATATGACATTGTGCTACAACGCGTAGTGCTCTGATTAGGGCGTATTCAGAATTGGACACTCATCTCGATCATAAGATTGTATATATGTATATATGGCTAAGCTTGAGGTTGCAAGGATAAAGAGTACTTCCAGTACTGTCAGGAGACAGCGGATCAGCCACGGTCCACTCACCGCCTGGGACACCACCTGGCAGTTACAGTGAATGAACCTGACCATGTACCAACGCTGCTCCCAGATGTGAACAGACTGCAGAAGGCGGGTGCAACAGGAGAGCGCTGGTGTACCCCTGAAACACCACGGCATGCCCATTTTGCTCTTGGGTGTGCACGCAGAAAGGGGTAAAAAAGATGAGCTAGGAGACACATGTCAACTTCATGACTGCAGTGGCCTGGGGGAGGGCGCTGTGGCCGAGAGGAATGGGACTCAGAGGCCAGTCCTTTCCTCTTCTCTCGTGGGTCCCTGGACCAGGAAGGCCTGCAGTGTCCATGCTCTCTGACAGGAGTGAGTCAGGCTTCCATGGGAATGAGAGGGAGGCACAGCCTGGCTGGGCAGCAGGAGCAGCCATGCAGAGCCTGTGCGCAGCAGAGGGGACAGTACATGACAGACCACAGTTCCTTGTCCCCATCCCCCAAGTTTGACCCACTCTCTGGAGGAAGGGCCCTAGGAGGCCTGCTGTCTCAGGAGGGTTCCCCAGAAGCCAACCGAGGTAAGGGCCAGGAGCTGGGCTCTCTCAGTCATGCCAAGGGCAGCCCTGGGGGCGGGGGCAACTCTGGAATTTTTGTTTGTTCAGGTGCTGGGGTGGAACCCAGGGCTTTCTGCCTAGGAGGCATTTATGGTAATGAAACTAAGTGCTTTATTTAGAATTTGTTAGAGAAAGAAATTGTAGTGTAATCAAAATCAGTATTTTCAGTGTTATTTGTTTGGTCCAAATTTTGTGTTGGATTTCTTTCCATGCTCTACTCTTATTTCTTTCCTTTCTTCTTTGGCTTAAATACATGTTCACTTGACTGGCCATGTTTCCCTCTTTCTGTTTGTTTCTTTCTCCTCCCTTACCTTTCTAGAAATGTTTTATCCCTAGGCTCAATATTTGCCTCAGGCACCTGTGCCTCCATGGTGGCTTCTTTAATTAGTCTTTCTGTTTTCTGTTTGCTGTGTGCACCTGTCATTCATCCATCATTGCCCTACAAGATTCATTATTGCCTTTGTCAGATGCAGCCAAATGTATGCAATCACTTGTCTTCAGGTGTCTGACATACAGGATAAAAGGACTCTATCCCATCTCAGTTGTAAATTATCCTCAAAACTGAGCTCAAGAGGTACTTTGTGCAAATAAAAATCATGGGAACATTCAAAACGCATGAGTAATTACTTTGTCAGGTTTTGACAAGTATGCTAAGCTACCGATGGATCAAATTTTTTCCAGGATTATTGAGATCAAGAAAATAATCTACTGGATATCACAGTATTTGCATAATAACTGACTAGAGGTGAGGGGAGTAATGTTTGGAGATGTCTCTATCATCTCTTATAATTCTCAACCTATGTGAAAATGCAGGTCATTAAATGGCAGAATTGGGGTTGGAATGTACGTCTGAATGATTCAGAAACCTATGTTCTTTCCAATGTATCATGTAGTAATGCTGAATATTGTAATTATTCTATCAAATGTAATGCTCATTACACATAAAGCTTTTCTTTCTTCCCAGAATGTCCCTGAAGGAAAAGGAAGCATATGTGGAGATGTTCACCATTATAAGAAAGATGGTAAGATACTTGAAGGCTGCTCATTCTTGTGCTGTTTATTGATTTGAGGTTATAGACATTTTCATTAACATAGAAGCAAAATTTGAGATGGAGAAACCAACAAATGCCATAATTTGCACTTATTTCATTTGAGGGCAATTGGAGGAGCAGTATACATGACTTATAATCATGTAAATGATTCTGATGTGTTCCACAAATAACATATTCCATACATTCTAACATCAGCTTTGACATTTGATTCACAACTCCTAGGGTTTTGTGTTGCTCCTATGACTAGGGATCATGTTATTCTCCACTAATCAGCATGTTTACCATGTTATATGTACACTTTCATATATATATATATATATATATATATATATATATATATATATATATATATATATATAAAATTTATTTATTTATTTTTTACCAGAGTTTGAACTCAGAGGCACTTAAACACTGAGCCATATGCCCAGCCATGTTTGGTATTTTGTTTAGAGAGGGTATCACTGAGTTGTTTTGGGCTTTCCTACGTTTCTGAGGCAGGCTTTTAACATACACTCCTCCTGCCTCAGCCTCTGAAATTGGGATTACAAGTGTGCACCACCATGCACAGCTCCTATAATGGTGTCATTGGAAACATAAACTTGATACTGGAATCTTAACTTTATGTTTCATTAAACCTGTATTCCTGATTTTTCTACAGTATATTCTGTCATGTTTTTGCCTTAACCATAAAGAAAAAGTCCAAAGCTAAAGTAATCATCTCCAAACTATGCATAAGAATTCTTCTCTCTAATAACTTTGTCTGAATTTATGATTATTTTTGATATATTCCTGTATAATTGATTATCTATCCCTTTTGCTTTTTAGTCTCTCCAGGGAAACATTCTCATGTTAGGATGAAATATTTCCATTTTTTTCTAATATATTAACTATATATTGTATGACTATACAATTTTAATATAATATCTTGTTTCCAAACCCATCAAGGCTGCCATTGAAGAGAAAAATAAAGCAAATGAGGTAGTGGAAGTGAATGATGTAAGGACATTCCAATCAGGTAAATTTTGCTATACAAATTTTCTGGAAAGAACTACATTAAACTCTTCAATTGTAAGCAAACTTCCCAATCCTTGTTTTGTTTCCAAATTCTATGGAAGGATTTCACATACAAAATGGAAATGTGAAAGTCAGCGACCATGATTAAAATAACAGTTTTTTATAAGCCTAGGAAAATAATTTTTATAAAGATGACTTTGTCTTAGATGTTGCTACATTTAAACCTTTGTAAAAATTTTTATTAGTGCATTATAGCTATATATAATACTGGGGTTTATTATTGACATAACAATCCATGCATGGAATATAATTTGTTCTACATAATCTCTAGGACCTCCTTCTCTCCCCACCTGCCTTCTATTGTTCTCCTTCCTCTATCCTACTGGCCCTCCTTCTCTCTATTTATAGTCTTTAACATTTGTTCTTTTCTCTAGACACAGAGTTGAAATGTTTTGTGGTATATTCATATGTGTGCCTAGCCTAATTTGATCAACATCTTTCATAGTTGCTCCCTTTTCCTGTCCCTCTTGTCTTCCCATCTATCCTCTTCTTCTATTCCACTGATATCCCTTCCATTTTCATAGCCTTCTTCCCATTTTTCTTCATATTGTTCTAGCTTCTGAATATGAGAAAAAACATTCCATCCTTGACTTTCTGAGTCTGGCTTATTTCACTCAGGATGATGTTCTCCAGGTAATTCAATTTACAAGCAAATGCCATAATCGATTTTTATGGCTGAGTAAAAGACCATTCTCTCTATATACCACATTTTCCATCCATTCATCTACTGATGTGCACTTGGGCTGGTTCTATATCTTTGTCTTATGAGTTGCCCTGCTATAAAAATTGATGTGACTGCATTGTGCTAATATTAGTTCTTTTGGATAAACAGGAAGGAGGAGTGGGATAGCTGGGTGGTTCCATTCCTAGTTTTTGAGAAATCTCCATGCAGTTTTCCAGAATTATTTTATTCATTTGAAGTCTCCATCAGGTATGAGTGTACCTTTTCCCCCTTGGTCTCTCTAGAATTCATCATTGTTTATATTCCCCCAAATTGCCATTATTGAAGTTAGATGAAATCTCAGTGTGGTTTTTGACTTGGATTTCCCTAGGGATGTTGAACTCGTTTCATGTGTTGCTTGGCCATTTGTAATTTTTCTTTTAAGAAGTGTCTGTTTTGTTCTTTGGCCCATTTATTCATTGGTTTCTTTCTTTAGTTTTTGGTGTTAATCTTTATAGGGTTCTTTATATATTCTAGATATCATTCTGCTTTTGGAGAAGCAGCTGGAAAAGATTTTCTCCTATTCTGTATGCTCTATATTCTTGCTCACAATTGTATGCACACCTTTTTAAATTTGATGCCATCCCACTATAGATTCTTGATTTTCTTTCTTGAGCTTAGGGTCTTCTTAAGGCATTTGACAACTGAGACAATATTTTGGAGTGTTGACTCTGTCTCTTCCTTTTTTTTTTAATTTTTTTTAAATTTTTTATTGTGGGTTGTTCAAAAACATTACAAATTTCTTGACATATCATATTCCACACTTTGATTGAAGTGGGTTACGAACTCCCACCTTCACCCCATACACAGATTGCAGAATCACATCAGTTACACATCCATTGATTTACATATTGCCATACTAGTGTCTGTTGTGCTCCACTGCCTTTCCCATCCTCCCCCCTCCCCCCTCCCCACCTCTCCCCTCCCCTCCCCTCCTCTCTCTCTACCCCCTCTACTGTATAACCCTGAGGGTCTCCTTCCATTACCATGCTGTCTCTTCCTTTAGCAGTTGCAAACTTTCTGATCTAATTCCTGTGACATCGATCCACTTTGATTTGACAAATGTCCAGGTTGAAAGATGTTTCTGGTGCACATGGATAGTTGGCTCAGCACCATTAGTTAGAAAGCTTATCTTTTCTCCCATGTATGTTTTTGACATTTGTCAAGTATCAAGTGACTGTGTGGATTTGTCTCTGTGTTTTCTATTCCATTGGTCTCTATGCACGTTTTGATGTCAATACCCTGATATTTTTGTTACCATAGCTGTGGAGTACAGTTTGAGATCAGGTATTGGAATGCCTTTAGCATTTCCCTTCTCTCTGAGTATTGACTATTCTGAAGTTTTTATTCTTCCAAATGAACTTTAGGACTGCCATTTTCCAGTTTTGTGAAGAATGTCATAGGTTTTTTGGTGAGATTGAATTGAAACTGTGTAACATTTTTTGTAGTATGGGCATTTTGACAATATTAAATTCGCCCTTCCAAAAACAAGAAAGGTCTTTCCTACTCCTTGTTCTGTCCTCCCTCCTCCTTCCACTTGAGTTTATTAATAGTTCTATTAAAGTATTGTTAGCATATCAACTATTCCTCCTTGAAACTTGCTACTGCCTCCTCAGAGCTTCCATGTAAGTTTCTTTAAGACAGTTATGTATGGATCAGAGTAATCAAACTTATAAGGGAGTCATCTTTCCAGTGGTCCTTTCTGTGGGAGTACAAGCCTTGTTTGCATCACACAAAGAGAGAGTAAATAGGTGGAACTAAGAAATTAGCAAAACAGGATTAGTGAGAACAGTCACAACAATTTCTATCAAGCACTTCTCAATGGAAATCTAGATTTTCCTTGTAAGTATTTGTCCCTTGTCTGTTCCTGTATTTTGTCATTCTACTAAGTATACTGCCCACAGAACTAGCTTCCTCATGGTGAGGTATTTTATTCTAACTAGTTTTGACTGAAAACCTGGAGACACTGTTGTGTGCAAGGACACAATAGTATACTCCTTATAATTGTTCTATTGCCATTGTTCCAGAAAGCTCCTGCTATGTGTTTGGCCCTGTCAGTTATATGCTAATGACTTATTTTTCTGTCAGTCTTTCAGCTTTCAGTTAGTGTTATGGGCATGAACACATCAGTTTAGGAGTCAAACACTGATAAATCTTATTCTTTATCCTTTCATTTGACAAATCCAAAAAAAGGGGGGGGGGGCATGAGAGTTTTTAATGTCTTAATTGCCTAACAGTAAAATAAATAATATTCATTGAAGAAGAGTTTCCATGAATGGTCCCAAAGGATTACTCTGTAATAAAATATCAGTCTCATAGACATTTACTATTTCATGTTTTTATACTGTTGATTAATTTACCCTTTTCTTTAATAACAGATGAGAGTTCTAAAAAGGAAACTTTAACGAGGTAGTATTTTATGGATTTAAAAATTGTATTTGTTAAGTATTTAAAGCATACAGAGAAAAGGAGGATGTTTTGAGTGCTCTGTTCTGAGCCAGAGATCCTATTAAGTGTCTCAAACTTGTTTTTGTTTCTCTCTTTTTTCTTTCCCTTTTGGTACCAGGGATTGAACCCAAGTGTGCTTAACCAGTGAGCCCTATCCCCAGTTCTTTTTTATTTTTTATTTTGAGACAGGGTCTTGCTAAGTTGCTTAGGACATTGCTAAGATGCTGAGGCTAGTCTGGAACTTGGGATCATTCTTCCTCAGCTTCCCAGGTCACTGGGATTACAGGCTCCGCCACACCCAGGTACTTTTTTTTTTTCTTATTAATAATCACAGCAGCTTGAAACTATGTTTTTATAACCTACTGTTTACTAATTAAACCACTGTCATTCAGATTTGTACTGACTATCCCATGATTCCCAAGCTAACAAGTACCTGGTCTATGATGGCAGATGGATATTTGACTGTCTGCCCGCTTGGTTGACTAATAT
This sequence comes from Marmota marmota marmota, assembly GCF_001458135.2. Classification (NCBI taxonomy): domain Eukaryota; kingdom Metazoa; phylum Chordata; class Mammalia; order Rodentia; family Sciuridae; genus Marmota; species Marmota marmota. The sequence goes on along the minus strand of NW_026000000.1, from coordinate 6,672,558 downwards.
ATACTATCGCCCCTGTGCATGGATTGATAGAGACTCATGGGGAATTAGATCCATACCAGATGAATTCAGAAATTTACTCTGAGTTATGTGTTCATTTGGATTCAGACTTTACCTGGGAAGCTGGGATATATTGCAAGAGTTTGTCTTAATATTTTTTAGAGTGGTTTGATAACCAATACCTTTTAACATCAAATATTTTAGGAAAAATCTCACAATAGCAATGATTATAGGACCATGGGTTTTATATGAACAAAATCAGGCAAGTCTGGGAGAAAAAATATTTTGTTGGAGGTGTGGTATATTGATGTATAGGCCATGTTATAAAACATTAATTACATTTGAAATCTTTTTTACAAGATATTTCAATTGATTTCTCTATCTCCTGATTTCTCAGTTTGGATTTACCTTCAGACTACAACCTTTATGTTGTTCTATCTAGATACTTTTTTCTTTATAGTCTTTTAACTTTTATGTGAGTATAATCATGTTATGAGTATAGTCCTGTTTTTTTACATTCTCTTCTACTTTTCTTTGAGTTTCTTTTGCTCTATTAAGAAAATTCTGCCAGCTAAGTATTCCTCTTTCTATATACCACATCAAAAGCATTGAGAATTTCAGGGTTTTAAGGAATCTTATCAACTACTCAAAGTAGTACTTCCAAATGTGTATATCTTCCTGGGCAAATGGTTGTTATGATCAACAACCTACAACTTAAGGGTATTAAAGTGATTTTCTGGATATAGTAAGTGGCCACAGTAAAATCTAAATTCAAGTTCCTAACTATTAGCCCAATATTGTATAATTTTACTGTTCTATAGGTGCTTTTATTGTTGTTGTTGTTATTTATTTTTTATTGTTTCTTTTTAGTTATGCATGACAGTAGAAATCATATCATGTAATTACAAAAGCATGGAGTATATCTGCTTGTAATGCAGTCCCCAGTATCTCTTCTTCCCCTCCCCTCATGCACTCCAGCCCCTCCCTTTCCTCCACTGATCTTTCTGCCATTTTCCCATAGATATTTTAAAAAATTGAATGATTACAGGTGTGCACAATTGTTTCACTATCATATATTCATATATGTACATAGGAAAATTTTGTCAGATTCATTCCAGGGTCCATCCTTTGCTGATTTTCGCTCCCTTCTCTTGACTCCTGTTTGTCTATTTCACTGAAATTCTATTCTTTTTTTTTTTAACACTCCCACACATTTATTTTGGATTAGCTTCCACATACCAGACAAAATATTCAAACTTTGGTTTAATGGAAATGTCTTATTACACTTAGCATGATAGTCTCCAGATCCATCGATTTACTAAAAAAAGTCATAAAATCATTCATTACTGCTGATTAATACTCCATTGTGTACGTATACCTCATTTTCTTTATCCATTTATCTGTTGAAGGGCACCAAGCTTGGCCCCATAACTTGGATATGGTGAATTGTTTTGGTATAAACATTGATGTATCTGCCTCCCTGTAGTTTGCTGATTTTCGATCCTTTGGATATATACCAAGAAGTGGTATAATTGGGTCAAATGATGGTTCCATTCCTAGTTTTTAGAGGAATCTCCATATTGCTTTCCAGAGGGGTTATACCAATTTACAGTTTCACCAACAGTGTATGAGTACACCTTTTCTCCCCACATCCTTGCCAACATTTGTTGTATTCTTGATAATTGCCATTCCAGAGGGAGTGAGATGAATTTGCAATGTAGTTTTAATTTGCACATAGCTGAGTGTTTTAACAACAGAATAGGAAAGCTTGTCTAGTGAACTCCACTGAACCCAACTGAAGAAGGTGAGACTGAAGGTAGGCATGATCGCCATCCAGAGGATTAGAATGGAAGCAATGGAAGAAAGACTAGTTTGAAGAGGAACAATGCGAGTTTTGGAGGAATAGGTTTTGAGAAAGAGATCAGAATATTAGGTTTTGTGGACAATTTGTTAAAGACCAAACAAACATGAATGACAGAGGATGTTGGGAGTTATCTAGAAAGGCATATTTAAAAATTGGTGCCCAAGGGAGTGCTGAAGAGGTTGCTGTTGCATGCTTTTCTGCTTTATTGGAGGAATGGGCAAAATCCAAGTTCCTGTGGAAAGATCTTAAAATTATTTGAGCCACTGGGAAGAGCACAGAGAAATGTGAGGAAGGGTTAGATTTAATCAAGCATCATGGGGCTTGAAGTTCCTGAACTTCAATTTTCTATTTCCCTGAATAGATGTCTGCTTACATTCATCCAACTCACTGATTCCATTCCTATGTAGGGTTGGGCAGGATTGTGATTGGGTTGCACAGCCATCATGAAGCTTCAGTTGAGTAGCTGCATAACATGTTCACACTGAGGTCAGTGACTGACACTCATTTAGCACTCATTTATTTTTCCAGGAGCAGGAAGAGAGATCTCCTAACTTTGTCCTTTGAGCCCAACCTTGTTTCAGAAATCTTCATCTTCATAGGATGAGATTTAAAAGTAGGAGATTGCCTTTGAGTCCTGCAGGAGATGGCCTTTGGAGTGGGAGCCCACAGGAAGGAAGTTATTTATATTGTACTTAGGGAAACAGAGGTACAGCTTCCAGAACTCTAGTTTGCCAATAGTCTTTCCCCTTGAGTGTCTGAATGCCTACAGAATTTTGAATTACTTGCTATTTAATGTGGTACTGAATAAGGTAGGACCTATATAAGAAAACGAGTTGCATTTTATAATGTATAATGCCTCCATCTTGCAGGGAAAAGTATTCTCAATAACACATTACACATTTGTTTTTTACTAATGTACATTCATCTTTCAAGCAATTTAAATGGAACAGGTAATTCCCTATGATATTTCTGGATAAAGGGGAGCAATAGATTCTTTTCAGGAAGTTGTTTCCATGCTGAGGAACTGTACTTGCCAGTTACTAATATTCTGATCTCTTTCTCAAAACCTATGCCTCCAAAACTGGCATTGTTCCTCTTCAAACTAGTCTTTCCTCTATTGCTTCCATTCTGATCCTCTGGATGGCGATCAAGCACTACCTTCAGTCACATTTTAATGTGGCTTAGTCTTTGATCTCTGGAGATACAAGGGAGTAGGGACAGTGTATCTGAGGTAGAAACCTCATCTGGGTTACCAGTTTTTGTTTCAGTTCAGGTAATACCACTGATTTCTCTCATCAATTGGATTTTCAGTTCAGCCTTCAGGACCATTTTTTTTAAAAAAAGGTTTATACTCAGGCTCTGTTAATCTGGCTATCACCTTTGAAACAGAACTAAGTATGTTTTCTTTTACTATTCCATTGATTAGAAAAGTGGAGTCAAGGGGGGTAAAAATGTTTTTAAAAACAGAGGTCATACGTTAATTACATCAATCTAGAAAATCTACTTCTAACTAGACATTTGCAGTTTGGGCTATGAAGCAGGCTTATTACTATTCTAAACATACCTGAACTATGAAACTTCCCTCATGTATAAGAAGCAATAGTTGTATTTATTGTTAACCTCCATTTAATGTTGGTTAGTATTTTAATGTAATATTTCACAGCATGACCACTACCAAAAACATAAGCTAATGCTTTCTTTCTAGAGTTATGTGTAGCAAAGATATCAATACCACTTTGAAGAAGCAGCTTGATGATATTTTTTTTTATTTATATTTGGCAACAATCATGAGGGCGATTCTACAATAACAAAGATCATTTCATCCTTAAGTACTTTAATAAAGTTATTTAAGCAGTAATGTGATATATTTTTACCAATTTAACAGCTTGCTTTATTTATACTAACAGACATAACCATTTTGGGAAATCAAGTGTTCATCTTTGCAAATCATCTCTAAGACTAAAAAAAAAAAAAAAAAAAAAAAAAAAAAAAAAGAAAAGCTTTTGTCCCAATGGGGGAGAAGTTACAAACCTAAAATTCTTTTATGGACAATAACAATGATGAGGTTATTTATGTAAAGTAGGTAAAAAGTGATGGGAGGGGACGGAATGGTTTGGGGAGATAAGAAGGATACTAGAATGAAGCAGACATTATTATTACTGTGTGTATATATATGAATGCATGACCGATTCTTCAACCTTCATACTCAGAAAAATGAGATATTATATCCCATCTGATTCAAATGTATGATATGTCAAGGTCATTGTACTGTCATGTGTAACTAATTAAAAATTTATTAATTTAAACAATAAAAAATAAAGTAGGTAAAGATTTCAATGAATAATGAAGAATGCTCATTTTCTTCCCTAGTCTGATGTAATATATATTTCACAGCTATGCGCTAGTCACGCAAGTACAAGCTACATGTATCTTAAGATGATGATGATGATGATGATGATAATAATAATAATAATAATAATAATAGTCATCATTGTTTCAGTTAACAACACTGACAAGTATTTTCTAGATGCTGAACTCAATGTTACATGTATCATCTTACGATCACTCATTAAGCATATATTTATCCCTTTTCATATTGGGAAACTATTTAGTGATAAGTAATGTTTCCAAGTTGACACACTTTGCAACATGGATATCTATAAAAGCAACCAAGTCATACATAAATCCAAAGTCTCTTTTCTCATTATCAGATACCTACGGCCTTTCTTCATTAAAAGCAATGTTTATTCCAGTAAATCTATTTTTCTTTCTTTCTCCTATGCCAAATAAAAACTAAAGCATTGGGCTGGGGTTGTAGCTTAGTGGTAGAGCGCTTGCCTAGCATGTGTGAGGCACTGGGTTCAATTCTCAGCACCAAATAAAATATATAAAGGTCCACCAACAACTAATAAAATATTAAAAAAACAAACAACCCCCCCCCCAAAAAAAAAACACAAAAAATAAGCATCAGGTAGATGCTGCTGTTGCAGGCACAACTGCCAAGACTGGAGATCTCTTCTCTGGGCACAGCCTCTGTAGCCTTGGTTACCTCAGATGTTACTTACAATGTTACTTTGGTGGTCTCTGTCTCTGAACCAAAAGTTTTCTGTCAATCAGCTGCCACTTGTACCTCTACCACCATTGCTGCTGCCTCTGATTCTGCAACCTGGGGTCGCCTAGAGGTCTTCTTTCTGGGTGCTGCTATCACAGAAGACACCTCTGCCATGGATGCAACTGAAGCCTACACTGCTGCTGACCCTGGGAGAATGCCTAATGAGGTGACCCCCACAGCGCACCTGCTGCCAATAATGACTGCCATTACCACTGCTACCACAGCCTCAGGACTGCTTTGTGGGAGACTCCAGGTTTGGTTGCACATGGCTACACCCATTTTGGGACACCAGCCAGGGCCTGGGGACCTTGGGCGCCAGCAGGTTTACCATCACAAAAGCCTCAGTCTGGGGACTCCAGCCAGGACCTGCAGGTCCAGTGTGGGGGTGCTTACAGGTTTGGAGGTGCCTGGGGTCTTGCTGCTGAGACTGCTGATAGCCCTTGTCTTGCTGCTGCATCTTGGGGTTGCTCCTTTGGATGAGTGTATCTCTAGTGGTGTCTGCAATAGGAGCAGCTTTGAGAACTTGAGACTGCAGCATGGCCAAGCCTGAAGTAACTGAAGCCCAGGTGGATGGGATAGAGACTGGGTTTGTGAGGGCTGATCTGGGTTTGGTGATCCCAAGAGATGTCAGAGACGGGGCTGAGAAACTGTTGAACATTGACACAGACAGTTTGACTTTCTAGCTACACTTATTTTATTTTTCAATTCTCTAATCTCTCTACCATATTTGGAACAGGATTTTTTTATTGAATTTATAATTTGGTTTACTGATTCCTTCATATTGAGCACTTCTGCTTAGTTTTTTTTCACAATCTCTTTAATGAAGTGGTCTTTCACTTTCTGTGTGGAGGATAATGATATATGAATGGAATTTTTCATTTTTCTTGTATTCTTAAGTCTTTAATTTTTTCTCTTTGTTTATATTCTTTCTCTCTCTTGTCTACTTTCTTGGATTTTCTTTCCAACTTTTCTCCAACTAATAGGCAATCTCTGTCAGCTCCTCTTCCACTCTTCCTGTGAATTTTTACTTCTAGCTTCTCTCTTCCTCCCTCGCGAAAACCGAAAACCGCATATTATACTACCTCTGTCTCTCATACATCATTTGATATTATAAACTGTTTTAACAAATTTTCTGTTTGTACTATAGTTATTAAACTCATCATTTTGGTTTAATATGAGAAAGCAGTAGATGCCTTAGTGGATGCTATTAGGTTTAAGGCTATATAGTGTACACTGGGTGCTGTTGATATTGGTCTCAGTATTAAAGGCAAAGTGCTGGAAACCTTCAGGGACACTATAGATCTACAGGGTAGAATTTATGCTGCCTTAGATCCATACTTTTAGATGGAAAAACACACTAACAACATAAAAAAAGGAAATAAAGCACCCAAACAAACCAAGATGCTTCAACAACAGAAGCCACTGATCACACAGGAGAAGAAATGTTCAAGAAGGAGTTCAGATTATACATAGTTAAATTGAAATGTGAAGTAAGGGATAGTATAAAGAGTGAAGTCAAAGGAAAAATACAGGAAGTGAAACACCACTTCAATAAAGAGTTAGAGATCATGAAAAAAAATAAGAAGAAATCCTCGAAATGAAGAAATCAGTAAACCATATTATAAATTCAACAAAGAGTATCACCAACAGACTATACCACTTGGAAGAAAGAAACTCAGACAATGAAGACAAAATATATAGGCTTGAACACAGAGTTGACCATGCAGAGAAAATGGTAAGAAACCATGAATAGAACATCCAAGAATTATGGATAACATGAAAAAAAAAACAAATTGAAGAATTATCAGAATAGATGAAGGAGGAAAGATACAAACCAAAGAAATGCACACTCTTTTCAATGATATAATAGCAGAAAATACACCAAACCTATAGAATGGAAAATCAAATACAAGAGGCTTATAGGACCTCATATGTACAAAATTACAGCTACCCCACACCAAGACACATGATCATGAGAATGACTAAAACAGAGAATAAAGATAAGATCTTAAAGGCTGTGAGAGAAAAAAATCAAATACTTATGTATAAGGGAAAACCAATTCAGATCTCAACTGATTTATCAACCCAGATCCCTAAAGCTAGGAGGTCCTGGAATAACATATTTCAAGCTCTGAAAGAAAATGGATGCCAACCAAGAATTTTATATCCAGAAAAATTAAGTTTCAGATTTGAAGATGAAATTAAAACAATAGTTAAACTATGGAACCAACCTAGGTGTCCCTCAAGAGATGAATGGATAAAGAAAATGTGGTATATATACATAATGGAATATTACTCAGTTTTAAAGAAGAGTGGAATCATGGCATTCACCAATAAATGGATGGTGTTGAAGAATATCATGCTAAGTGAAATAAGCCAATCCTACAAAACCAAAGGCCAATATTTTTCTCCAATATTTGGATGCTAATTCACAATAAGGCAGTGGGCACTAGAGAAAAATAGCCTTACCTTAGATTAGGTAGAGGGAAGTGATGGGAAGGGAGGGGAAGGGATGTGGGGATAGAAAAGATAGTAGAAGGAAACAGACATTATTTCTGTATGTATATATGTGGTTGCATGACTAATATGATTTTGCAACATGTACACTCAGAAAAATGTGAAACTATATCCCATCTATGTATGATATGTCAAAATGCATAAATGCATTCTACTTTCATGTATAACTAATTAAAACAAGTAAAAAATTAATTAAAAAACAAAAGAATCAAAATATTTTAGAAAAAGCAAAGCATCTGGCAATTGCAATTAATTCTCATTTAGAAATAATATAATATAAATTACTTCAAAGAAAGTAATTTTAAAGCAAATAATCACCCAAATGAAAAAATGATTTTCAATGTCTATTTTTTGCTTAATATAGCAATTTCAAAGGGAAAGTGTTAAAAAGCTGAAGCTAAAAACACAATAAAGGTTAAGGAGTTCAGTATTGGATCAAAAATAAACTAAGTCCACACTTTAAAATCTTACATGAAACCCCTTTGGATAACACAAGATCATGTGACCCATAAAATCCCTTAAAAATAAAAAACACACGTAATATCGTAAAGGAATAAATCATACCATATATATATATGTATATATTTGTATGTCCCAGTCCAAGTAGTCACATTTCTATTTAACAAGTGATTTGTGCTTATATTTCTCACTCAATAATTATAAGTTATCATTCTTCTTCCAATTAATTTAATATTTCTGATTTGAGTGACTCACCACATCATTAAGGCTTTTTTTTTTAAATAAGATACCTTTCCTTCTGATCAACAGCATGTATATTTGCTTTCATCTGAATTCAAAATTCTGTCATCTGCTGTTTGTTTTTCTATTCAGCAATTAAAAGTGGCATGTGGAATAGGAGTGGGAAGATGGCGGCGAGGGGAGTGCATTACCCCCGTGTGCTGCTTCACTGTGTGGGAGTATGACAAGTCAGGACGGCTAAAGGATATCTTGTTAGGAATTTCCAGCAATAGTGGGGTGCTCCGGAACCTGGAGGAAGGATTTCCATCGCACGAGGATCGGCTACGGGGACTCAAACGCGAGAGGTTTGTCGCACGGAGGGTAACTGCTTATTCAGCAAATCGCCCCGCGGCGAAAGTCTGCAGTGTGCGCTGGGATAGAGACGCAGGGTTACAGCGCTGCAGTTTCTGCCAGCCGCGCAAGCACCGTACTCAGGGCTGAATTCTGGGTTCCAGACGGGGGAA
>NW_026000000.1:6637153-6660097 GCF_001458135.2 Marmota marmota marmota | reverse complement strand
AAAAAAAAAAAAAAAAAAAAAAAAAAAAGTGGCATGTGGCCTTTCTGGAAAACAAAACCAATTTATTAAAAAAATTGCTCAGTTGAACTGAAAATCTGATAACAGACCATATGAACACAAACATAGGATATATAAAGAAGATGAAGAGCAGCCTCTTCCTTCTATGGCCTGTACTTCCAGATGGGCTGCTCTTTCACTTTACAAAGCCCTCCTCTGCCTAGAGTGCCCACATGAACTCCAGTCATCTCCAAAGCTTGCTTCAACTGTTTATTCCTCTCAGGAGTCTTTGCCTCTGTCATAGCCTTTATCATGGTGTTTTGGAGTTATATAACTTCTGCCCCTATCTAAACTAAAATTTTCTTGAGGACAAGGACTGTAACTTTATTCTCAATAACACCTAAAGCTAAAACACATAGTAAGAGGATTTAAGAATCTTATTTAATTTATGAGCTAAACTTTCATCTCTAGAGCAGGGATTATCAATCTATATTCCAAAGAATGTCAACATTTCCAGAAATACCAAGGTCATCCGAAAAATTCCTTGATTCACTGTCAGAAAAATATTATAAATCCACGCATTATATGTTTAATTTTTTAAAAATTGATTTTATTTTTAACTACATGACAGTGGAATGCATTACAATTCTTATTGTACATATAGAGCAAATGTTAAGTATGTAATACAGTATTGTTTGCTAAAGGTGACTTGACTTCTTTTAAAATGCAAGTAATATTGCAAAAGACTTAAAACTATAGTCATGTGTCAGCAATGGTCCAATATTAAATGTCTTCACCAATGCTAACACCTATTTGATAGTATTTTTCATAGCAAACATTCACATTTGAGGAATTAGAATAGCAGGGAGATAGCTTTGGGAGATTTCCAATAATATGCAAGTTTTCTTCATGGTACACAAATCTATTTATGGTGTCACCATATGCGTCACTGGGGAAATGGACTCTGTGTTAAAAGACAGCGACTTCAAATAAACTTTGATTGCTTATTACTAATTGGTATCTGTTTTTTTCCCCTGTGATATGTTAGAAAGCTCAATACCAATGTATTTTCACTTAAAATGATAATCCTGGAACCCTAATTCATATCTCCTTTTCCAAATTCTTTTTATATGGTTCCATTTATAATTGCTAAAATTATTTATAATTTTATGAAAAATTATGAAATTTTGTGTTTCAACAAATATTTTATACTGATACACATGGATTAATGTTAGCATCATGAAAAAAAATAGAAATCACTTGCATTTTAAGGGGCAATGCTGAAATAAAAGATACAATATTGCTTACAATGTGTATATGCTGTCCACCTCTAACCATGAGTAAACTAACAAAGTTTATGGAAATTCTAATGGTAATATCACTTATTGTACACGGAAGGAAAAACTCTTAAAAATATCAATTTCTAAATTCTAAAATCCAAGTTCATTTCAAAGAGATTAATATATTCCATAGCCCATATTCTTGTAAATGAGTAAAATTATCATGAAAACCATGACATTTTAGTCAAAATATGTTATAAAACAAGAGTCATAAACTCCTCTATACAGGCAAAGTACAGGATTCTGAGTGAAAGTAACAGTGTGCCAGCAGCAAACTGGGAGACACACATGCCCAGTATGAAGGGGGCACCCTGTGCACCACACAGTAATGGTCTTAAAGGAGACCCCATGTGGTTCTTCAAGAGAAGCTTGAAATCCAGATTTCTACATGAGTCTCCTTAAATTTAAATATTGACTCAATTTCTATGAACTAAATATATCTATGAGATTAGAAAACATGCTTCCGGCTGGGGTTGTAGCTCAGTGGTAGAGCACTTGCCCCTCACTTGTGAGGCATTGGGTTTGATCCTCAGCACCACATGAAAAATAAATAAAGGTATTGTGTCCATCTACAACTAAAAAATACTTAAAAAAAGATGTTTCAACACTGACTAGCATTCTAATAAAAAAAAAAAACCCTGCTTATTAAACAAGAATTGTTCATCTATGTTGCTATTAAATCAAATGTATTTCAAATACTTTGGAAATAAAGGTGGTTGATGAGACTTGAAATAAAGAAAACTAAATGTGTTCATGAATATGCAACATGAAACCCACCATTATTTATAACTGACTCACATGTGCTAGACACAACTCCAGCCCCTAAAATAAGGTCTTTTGAAAGGAATAATAAAATTGATATCTGCCGCAGTCCGGCTGCAGCAAAATAACCGGGGGGTGACGAACAACTTGTGTAGATTGATACAGCAGGAGTGGGAGCCGTTTATTGTAGGACAGGAGCAGTATTTATACATTCCACACAGCTTATCTAATTAGCATAAACTAGATACATCAGTCAACCAATAAGGAATCTCCACACTTAACGGCTTGCTTTTGTTACTTCTCAAACCACTTCCTCTGGCATTTTGCCAGGCACCATCCAGACTTGTTTACGAACTCTAATATTCCCCTTTCAAAATGCCAGGTGTTATTTTGACTTGTTTACAGACTCTAACAGATATCATCCTAGCCAGACAGGACTAATGAAAACAGAAAGAGAGTTGAAATAACAAAAGGGGAACATTATAGCATATTTAATAGCTACCAAAAAATTAAGGACTATAATAAATACTTTTATGCCTAGATGAACTAGACATTTGTTTTTCACGTTATTTGAAACATGAGACTTACTGATTAGGACCCATGGAGTAACAAAAATCTGTGCAGTTCAACCTCTGTTAAAGAAATTAAATTTGTCATTAAAAGCCAGGCTATAAAGAAATAATTGGGCAAACAAAAATTACTTAGGAACTGCAACATTTAGAGAAAATATAATAACAATCTTACAAAGACCTTTCAATTAAAAAAAAAAACTGACTTGTTTTTATAAAATAAACCTTCTATTGGCACTGAAACCTCAGGAGATAGAGAAATTATTACCACTCCTGATGAGCCTACATGGAAAAAAAATCAAAACTTTAAAGAATTAGCAAATATAATGCAGTTGCTCCTTCAAACTTAACAATGTGTCTCCTCTTATAAGAGCACAGCAAAAGGGGCGGGGGGTTACACTGGGCTTCTGGAGAACTGCTGCTTCATGACCTCAGTGTACTAAAGAACGGTCTTTAGTGCTTCATGTGTTGAGTGTAAGAGAGCTTTAGCCACTGCACAAGTCCGTAGGAATAAGAAATTTGGCCTGTGGTTTTAACAGGCTTAAAACATAGTTGTTAGATGCTTTCCAGTGGGTTCTGGTTTCTCTTCTTCTGCAAAGGGTCACCCAGGAAGCCTGCAGCAACAGTTCCTTCTGAACCACACGGTGGCGATGTCAGGGCGCTGCCTCTACACCTTAGGGAATTAGCCACGGGTGTGCTGGGCGCTGGAAGTGGGGAGACTGCGTGGAATGGAAGTAAATACCTACTGAAGGAAGAAGGAAGCTGTATTTTCCCTGGGAAGAGAAGATAACTTCGTTGTTGAATCGCACATATAAGTCTTCAGGAAACCAAAACCACTACTGGGACAAAAGCCCGCTGAGTGCGCTTTCAACCAGGGAGAGAAACGCCACCGCCAGCACCCCACTGGAACACTACCAGCAAAATTCGGGAACAAGTGCTTACCTCTCCTCCAGCGAGCCTGGAGTTCACCTCGAGAGTCTCGAGTCCACCAAAAAAGCAGAGGGCATGGGGAGTCCCGTGTGCTTCTGCCTTAAATGCTATAATCAAGAGGCAGATGAGGACCCGGTCCAGTGTGGGCAGAAACAAAAGTACAACAGGAAGAGGGAGCCCCCTCTAAGCGGCTTCCTGCAAGAAAAATCTCTTCCCTTTGTGAGCAAAGGGACTGTTAAAAAGTCCCTTCCACAGGGAGCAGACAAGCTTGTTTAAGGAGTTACACGCAGGTATGCACTGCTGAGCGCACACAGTGGGCGCCTGTTCTGGCCCAGAGCTTTCCCAGGGCGCGCTGCTTGTTCCTGGCTGCTCCTGCATTGAGAGTGACTGAGCCTGGAGAAAACTGATGGTGCAGGTGCAGAGGAGTGGATCCGCAAAAGCCCATCATCAGCCCCTTGTAACTTCAGCATTTCTGTGGTGGTGAGCTATATGAACTGAGCCACAGCTGCTGGAAGAGGGCTCTGACCCCATCTAGTGAACTTCCAGGAGAAGTAGAGGACACTGTCATAAACATTTCATGTACCAGAAATCTTCAACTTGATGCGTAAAATCATGTGAAAATCAAATGAGATCAAAAACAGCAAGAGCACGTGAGTACTCAGCCTATTTCAATTCTTCACGGAATTTAGGAAAATAAGAATGTGGAGTGAAAATATAGCTGAATTGGAAATTTTTGCATGATGTAATTTTAAATTCTGGGTTCTTTCTTGTAAAAGACATCTTGGCAGATTTTCACTAACTTACTGGTAGTGATTTACAAGGATGTTCAAACTAGAGCAAAAATCAAGTTTTCCAGAAAGGTTTCTGTTGAAGCCTTTGTAATCAATCCAGTCTTCCTTGTCACTGACCTGTTATTAATGAAGATGGGAGTCAGGTGAAAATCTGTAGACCAATTTGACATTACCAGGTCATCCAGGTGTGATGAGGGTGTCTGATTCAGGTTACCCTTGTTAAGCTGGGTGACTCCCTCTTCTGAACTGCCAAAGTCTCCCAGATCTTATGCTAGCAAGTAGTCAGGTGCAGTTAGACAAGGTTCACAGTGGGGTGTATTTGAAGGTTGGTTCTGCAACTGAAACCTCTCATCTCTATGAGGAATTTCACTTTTTAAAAATGTGTGTCATTCAAAACATTCCACAGTATGTGAAAACTTCTGAGGAACACTGAAGCAATTACTGATCTATATCTATTATTTTAAAATACATATTCAAAACACTTTTATTTTTTTATTACCAGCTTACCAATGGCAATAATGTCATACATTTGAATTTTTTAAAATTTAATATCTTACATGTTATTTGTTAAAAGCAATGCATTTGAACTCGGTAGTTTGAAACATTATCTACTGTACAATAAATATGCATAGAAATAGTTGTATATTAATTATTTCTACTTGAATAAAGGAACTGTGAACTAGAAGAACTTCAAAAAAGGTATATTTAGACATGGAAAACAAAATTGTTGTGCCTTGTATTGCAGACTTAAATTCTCATTAGATATGTGTTGTACACACACACACACACACACAAATAATATGCTTAAAGTTTTAGCATCCAAGCAGTATAAAAAGATTCTTGACAATGTTTCCTACTAATCAAAGTAATGCTTTTAATATTTATTTTTCCTTCAAAAATTATTGAATAAATACTCAGAAGTAAATGATGGTAAAGCTCTAGTAATCTGCTATATTGTCATATAAGTAAACATTTATAATACTGATGAACATATATGTGAATGTACATTCTACCTTTATATAAACACACATTTGAATATTAAAGGTACATTTATTAAGTGTGCCACTTCAGAATAAACACTGAACAGTTTATTTGTCAGGAATTATACATGTATGAATAATACCAAAAGGACATCACATTGATTCAATTAAACTGAAAATAGTTTTTCAGATACTGTTAGTTTTTAAATTAAAATCCACTCTGGTAGGGAAATCTTTAGATTATTACCAATATGATCCTAATTCTTCAGATGAAAAGAACAGAACAAGAAACCATTGAGGTGGAGAAAGTTATTTTTGTTTTTAAATATTTTTATAACATGTATGCTATTTGTTTTTATACCCAACTGAATAATTCTTCCTATTAAGACACATATAAGAAAAGTGTGCTTCTCAGCAAAACTAGATTGATCTAAAAAAAATGGAAGAAAAGAAAAGATGTAAGCCTATACAACTGAGATGAGCTAGGGCTGACATTGACAAATGAATGAATGAATAAATAAATAAATACTCAGAGTCACTCAAGTTAATTGCTTGATCACAATCATTAATGCCCCTCTGATTATAATATTCTGGGGGATGTATGTATGCCCTGTGATAAGCATTATAACATGCCGTTTTTTCCTCTTTTAGAGTTTCGTCATTGTAAGAGCATAGTAATTTGCTAGTATTCAGATGTTATCCATTCTTTCACCATCTCATTCCCACTGTTATTAAGAATTATTAGAGCATTTTCTCAAATTTAATCTTCTGAAATTTCCTATGTCTGTCTTTGAAATAAAAGTAACTATTTGGAAAGTTGAAAGCGCCGAAGCATTGAAAATATATTTGCTTGATTCGTTTGCACTGGAAAATGATGAACTAAAATTTATTTGCAGCAAATTGAAACACACATCCACAAATTAACTGACTATAATGCCACCTGCAAATTGAATGCGGCAGAATAAATAGTAAGTTATACAACGATACACACCAGATAAACATTCATCATGTGAAATTCGGGGATCTTATATGCTAAGTCAGTTGGAGTTAGTTCCTAGGTAATGAGAAATACTAATTTAGAAGTCCTTTAAATACTGTGCCAAAAATTCCTTATGAATCAGTGCTTGCCATTTTTCTGTAAAATATATTGACTAATGCCCTTAGCAAGCTTAATAGTGTTGTGGGGCAGTTGCTCAGAAAACACACCAAGTCCTAGTTTTGTCCAAATTGAAAAGACTATTGTCTGATGGGCAGAGACTGCTTCCTATTGGACCAAGTTATCTCTGCAGGAAACAGCCTCCAGCTTCAACATTTTAGGGTATTTAAAGGCAAAAACAAAAACAACAACAACAACAACAAAACACATCCAGGTTATGTGTCCTGTTGCAGGGGAAAGAAGCCCTGACAAAGAAGATAGAAGAAGCCCAAGTCGGGGCAACTGGTGCTAAGGCAGAAGAAAGAAAAGTTTGTTACTTTGAAGAAGTGAGAAAACAAAAGCACATGTAGGGGCAACAGTGCCCCAGGAAGGAGGCAAGGGAAGTTTTCTGGGAGGTAAGGGAGAGTGAAGAGGGGAGACAGAAAAGTAACAGGACTTTGGAGTCTAGCAGACTTTAGGTCACAGGGAGGAATCTTGAGGCTCATCCCACAGGTCACCCCAAAAGAATAAATACCGTACAGTGTGTCAGATGATCAGAGCTGACGCTATACTCCTTATCATAGGGACATTCAATGACAAGATTATAGATACCCTGGGTCTCAACTTCTCTTGGTGAATTAGCTTGTTGACTTTTCCAAACATGTCTTAATCTTCCCGGCATTTATCTCACTTCCAGGCTCCCAAAGACCTAAACATGGAGCCCCATCCTGCTTTTGTGATTTCCCCAAAACATCCCTCTAAAAGCTGCAAGTTGTTTTTTGAGATCATTAAAGAGGCCCAGGTGAGTAGGCACTGGGGTCATAGTCCAGAGCCTGAGTGTCCCTCAAACTACTGTGGAGGAAACAAATAACAGGGCAGCCAGAACCTGCCCTCTTTAGAAAGGCTTACCTGCAAGACAGGCCTTTGATTGGAGTCTCAGAACTTGGATTTCTTGAGTTCCCATCCATCCCCATGTTATGGTTTGGATGTGGGGTGTTCCCCAAAAGAAAGCTCACGTATGAGAAAATGCAAGAAGGTTCAGAGAAGAAAGGATTGGGTTATGAGTGTCTTAACCCAGTCAGCAAATCAGTCACGTGATGGGATAAATTGAGTGGTAGCTGGAGGAGTTGGGGCATTGGGGCTATAACTTTGGGGTATACATTTGTATCTGGTGAATGGAGTCACTCTCTCTGCTTTCGGATTTTCATAGGAGCTGTTTCTCTCCACCACATTCTTCCACTCTGATTTGCTGCCTTACCTTGAGCCACAAGGAGTGGAACCTGCTGTCTAAGTACTGAGATCTCTGAAACCAACAGTGAGCCTCCAGGTATATTTTTCCTCCTCTACAGTTGTAGAGGAGGAAATTGCTGGTTGAGCTTTTTACTCACCGCCATGAAAAAGCTGATTAAACTATCCCAGAATGTCTCAGAGTGGCTCACTGTGCCTGAAGCATTGTATAAACAGTACTATTTAGTCTAAACATCTATTTTCCATCCAGAAGCCTGGAATTGCAGTATATTCTAGACAGAAACTGCCTACTTTGTCAGCACCCAATAAATAATCCTGAATACTAACAAATAATCCTGAAAACTAAGTTTCTGATGAACTTCCTCAGTATGCCTTAAAATACATGTGTTGTCACAGTTTCTTACTAAAGGCATTAAGCACATCCCTTTGTGACACCATCAGGAGAGGACCCTTGGAAGCTTGCTCCTGGCGTTCTCCAGACTTCACCCCATGTGTTTTTTTGTTTTTTAATGTTTGCTGATTTGCTTTGTATCCTTTCGCTAGGCTTAACCATGGCTGAGTGCTACCATATCCTGAGTCCACTGGTGACTCCTCCTAGTGACTCATGGAAACAGGGTGGGGAGTAGTAACATAATGTGTGCCAACTACAAGAGTTGTGAAAATTAAATGAGATATCGCCTACAAAGTAATCAGCACACTGAGGCATATATCAGGTGCTTAATAAATGCCTCTTCTTTCTTTCTCCCTTGAATCTTTCTAAACAATTGAATTTTTCCCCTCATTAATTCTTATTACTGATTTCTTCATTATCAAATACTTAACATGGTCTCTTCATAGCAGTTTGCAAGATGCAGGTGAACACAGTGAATCAGATCCTCTCTCCTGACTTTGTAGTCTAGTGTCTGAAGTTGTCTGTCCCAATTTCTTTTTGTGTGTGGGCTGGCTCAATATCTCAGGGTCAAGAAAGTCCTAACCTCTCCTCAAGAAATATACATGAGCCCCTGATCCTTCAAGGACAAACCCCTGTCTAGAACAGTTTCCAAGAGTAATTCTCAAAGAAGAAGTGTTCATGCCTGTAATTTCAGTTACTCAGGAGGTTGAGGTAGGAGGATCACAAATTTGAGGTCATCCAGGACAACTTAGTGAGACTGTATCTCTAAAATATAAACAAACAAACAAATAACTAAATAAATGTGTTCTTTGGCAGTCTCCATTTATAAGGTGAAGAATTTACCTATGTTTCTAGTCTGGAATGGGGATTCCTATGAAAATCTCATCTTATAGTCTGGAGTAGCAACTTCATGAAACAGTAGCTTCAAATAGAGAACCAGCCTATGGGCCTTAACACCACCAGACCTGGAGCAGAGATTCCTCATGGCTTGACTCAGGGTTCAATATACATAACAGAGTCTTGAATAACCAGACGGCAGATACCACAATTTCAATTGCAGCTTGAATTTCATCGCAATGGAATGAATTCTGAAAAAAATTCTGGAGTCCTGATTCCTGAGTCTTAATTTCAGAGACCAGAGCAGAGGGACTAGGTGATCTGATCCCATTCTTTAGTCAGGATCGGAGAACTGACCCAGAGACAGAGGACCTGAATCCAGATTGTCACGGCAGGCACCATAGCTCACACCTAGAAACAGAGTTCAAAGCAAAAGTTTTGGTCAAGATCCTGAGTCCAGTTCAGAGAGCAGATGCCAGAACATAGAGACCAAAGTCTATCAATAACCTACAGTCTGTACAGTATCCTGGAAAGGGAAATGACATACAGTGGGGAGATCATCAGAGCTGCCATCTGCATGATGCTCAGCACTCTGAGAGAATCAAGAGATCTAGGTGTGGATCCGGTCCCTAAAATGTCAAGATCTTTCTTACCTCTGGCATTAAAATGCATTTCCTTCAGTCTACAATGAGCTTCCTTGTACTTCTATAACTTAGAACTGTTTCTCTTCCCCAGAAATGCACAATCTCTGGATGTTCTCTACATTATTATTTTTTTCTTCATAGCAGAAATTGTGCTAATATAAGTTTTACTTACCCCACTAAATTATCATCTCACAAAAGAAATTATTCTCCTTTGTCTCCCTTCATCTTGTGCCAGAGACTGACCTATAGCAGATTCGGGGTAGTAATCTGTACAACAAGCAAACAGAAGGGGCATGGGGATGTGTTGGCTCTCGGTGCATCCATCCCAAACCTCTGTTGTTCTCACTGTGGCCAGTAGGTGGCAGGGCTGACCCATGCCTTCCCAGTGGACACCCAAAATGTGTTTCCTTCAAATGCTTCTGGTCCTCAGAGTTCAGTGAGTCCCCATTCTCTGCTGTGTTTCTTAGAGGTCATACAGAGATGCTGGAGAGCACAAGATCCTCCTCCACCACCCTTCTATGGATCTTTAAAGAAGGGAGTGAGCGAGGGACACAAATATTCCTGGGTCAGACACTCCTTTTTCTAGGCCTCTGTGTCTATCCTGTCTCAGGAAGCAATCCTTTTCTTTCACTGTTTTTTTTTTTTTCTGAGGGAGCAAGGGGAGGAGTCAGCCTTCTGATACATTTTTAGTTGCTAGTTACTCTCCTCAGTCCATTTTATGAGTAAATAACAGGTTTAACCAGGTGAGGGCCCTTGCCTACGTAGCTATGCTCAGGTGGGGATGGAGTAGAATCACATGTGTGCACCTCTCTTGTCCCTAATACCTTCCCATGCCACTCCACTGACTTTGCCTGGTTTCTGGGCACCCAGATGATCAGGAAGAGCAATTGGTATAAAGCCAAGCCCTTTGGAACCAGTCTCCTCTCAGCATTTTTGCCAGAGAACACCTTGCTTAAAATTATCCTTCCCAAATTTACTATTCGGTCATTCTTGTGCATTAAACCATCCCCTAAATTCTTACCTTCCTACTACTGAGGGGTGGTTGTGGGTGGTTGGCTGAGATTTCCAGACCTAAGTGGTTCTCTTAATGCTAAACTGAGCTGGGAGCCAGTTGGTTGTGCCTAGAAAGAAAGAAAGAGGAAGACCAGAGAGGACCTCTGAGCCCAGAACCAGCCAGGCCCACCCCTCCACCTTCCTTGGCTGCTCAGCCTCTCCTGTGCATCCCAGCTTGAGGAATCCTTGTTGTCCTTTCTGCATACAGAGGGCACACTTGGGGCATATACAGACTTGCTATGTACCTAGACCTGAGGGTGCACAAACATGAAGATACACAGACACACCTAATCTGCCAATTATCAGGGGACTCTGGGCTACAAATTTACCCTTCAACTTATGCTCTTGATCAAGGAGAGAATCCCTTTAAGTGTTTTTCAAGTGGGCACAGTGACAAGCTTTTCAACAGATGGTGCTAGAGAGATGTCACAAGAACAAGGGCTTCCTGCAGATTCTGGATGTGCCTCAGTGGGTTTGCTTTGTGAGTTGAGAATACCCTGTAGAGCTAGGGCCTGCACCCTGGGGAATCAGAGAGATTAGAGCAGCCACCTGGCTTCAACTCAACCTTCCTGCAGTCCTAGAAACAGGGAAAGAGCCTGGGGCTTCCTAACCACTATGCCTGGGATTTCCTGTGCTTGTACCCTTCCCCCAGGTCTCCCATGGTCCAAGCAGTGTTCCAGGCCTCCTGCTGCATCTGCACCCCACTCTCACTGGGCAGCTATTAGGGCCACCAGGTTCAGTTTGCCTGTCCTGCCCTGGTCTGCAGGGCTAATTCCTGACTACCCCATGATTGATGCCTGCTGAACCTCTGGGCCCCAAACTAATAGCCATCATCTGCTTTGGCCATGTGACTCTCTACCACCCTGGGCATGTCTGCAGGCACAGGGTCAGCAGGAAGTAAGGAAACCAGACCCTTCACAAACCAAATAATGGCCCAGTGGAAGGGACCCTGAAAAGGAATCTGGCTCACACACATGTGGTATTTGGGGGCCCCTATGAGGCCCCCCATATGGGCCTGAGGCCTTGTGTGATGCTCATATTATGGGGACCCTCAATGCCCCAAGCTAACGTGACAGTTTCATGACAGCTGCTATTGTTTTAATCTAGAATAATCCCCCAAAAGTCCATGTATTAAAGGCTTGGTGCCCAGGCCACAGCACTTTAGGAAAGTTGTGGAAACTTTAAGAGGTGGGGCCCAATGGGAGTTTTGGGGTCACTAAATGCTTGCTCCTAAATGGGATTGTTCAGTACTGAGTTCTTCTCTCTCTCATTCCTGGGGTGAACATACTTTCTCTACCATAATTTTCCACCATGATTCTTTGCCTCACTATAAGTAGAGAAGCAAGCACAAAAGCAACTGGACCAAGCAGCCATAGACTACCAAACTGTGAATGAACCTTTCCTTTTTTCATATGTTGTTTTTTTTTCAGGGATTATGTAATAGTGATAGGAAACTGACTAATCCAGAAGAAGAGCTAGAAGAAATTTAGTTCAGAATTGAGTGAATTATGCTTCATAATGTATATTGTTCCATCCCTTCTACCATGCTCATTTATCTACAAGATACCCATCCTCTTCCCAGACTTGCTCATCTTTTTTCCTGCCCATGTCCCACAAAGGTGGTGGAAATAGAGTTCCTCTGCCTGGAGTGAGCTGGCTGCGAAATAAAGCTAAGGAAAATAAAGGTGGTGAAAAAACATCACAAGACACAACACCGAAAGTAATTTTGAAAGGCGAGGGCAGGATGGCTCTACAATCTTAGGGGTTGAGCTTCAACACTGTAAAAAGAGAAAGTGAGAACCCATGTTTGGTTTATTCATATGTGGGGAACATCAAAGATTTTTCAATAGAATGTTCTTTTGCCAAATAAGGTGGGAGGTGAGCTGTCCAGGCCCAAGGAGTTACACCTAATTCCAGAGCTAGGAGAGCAGATTTCCTAGCCCAGCAAAGACTGAGATCACAGCATTGTGTAATCCATTAAGTGGAAGAAGCCATAAAATGACTTGCAATGCCAAACCAAAATCTCCTTTGCTCAAGTCCCATGAAGATGCTAAATAGCTCAGGAGTGGTTTCCCACACCATTGTCTTGTTTTCTATTTTAATTGTATGGTGCTTATGTATTTAAATTGGAAACTTGTGTGCCCTTGAAAACATCTTCTTGTTCATCACTTCATATTCAATCAATTCTCAGTGTAGGTCAGCTTTTCACCATTAGGACTCTCTTCTAATCTTTCTCTACATTGTAGTCAGAACAAACCTTATAAAATTCAAATGTTATCATCTCTTTCCTTCTGGAATGCCTCCAAAGACATGTGGGAAAATCCCCAAAGTTTTAACACAGTTGACAAGTCCTATTATCAATCAGTGCAAGCCTCCTCTCCTATCACAGGGACCTCACACTGTGAACTGGGCAGACTGAATAGTATTACCATTGGGAAGCCAGCCCACTCTTTCTTACCTTCAAATCATTGCACAGGTCATTCACATTGTGAAATGCCGCAGTCTGGCTGGGCACAAATCATGAGCCACTTCATTGCACAGGTCATTCACATTGTGAAATGCCGCAGTCTGGCTGGGCACAAATCATGAGCCACTGAAGCAGGAACAAACTTTATTTCTAAACTCCGCCAGCACACTCCACACACACTCCCCAGGAATTCTCCCAAACCATGCGGCTCGTCCAGGAACAGCAGCCAGAAATATCTCCTCCGGAAATCCCTCCTCCTGCACTACCCCAACCAATGGGAACTCTCCAGGAATCCCTGGGAATCCCCACGAGAACTCCAAAGTAGAGGCCAAGGCAGATAGTAATGCCTCGCCTGTCAACCAATACTGTTGGCAAAATGCCAGGGGCCATTCCAATTTGGCTGTGGCTCTCAGCATCTCCCCCCTTCTGTTTAATTAAACAACAAGCAATGTGGCTTAGGAACCGTGCCTGTTAGGTTGTCCAATACAACATATGGTCCTTACCCATCATCAGATGAGCTGACCTCTAGGCATCAGCCAGCCTCCTGTCAGGTTGGTACCACTGCAATTGGATCATACCCTTCGCTGACTACCGGTCCAGCATACAGCCATACTTATGGATAGGGCTTTGCACCGCGGGGGTGTGTGTGTGTGTGAGGTTCTTTGCCTCACCTCTGTTGGCCCCCAAATTTGGCCTTGGTGCCAGTGGGGGGGTGAGGTTCTTTGCCTCACCTCTTTTGGCCCCCAAATGTTAGACCATCACTAGCAGAAGGGAGGAGGATACAGAAATGCCACAACACCAAGCCAATTGATGGGTCCTTAGGAAAAATTGTATCACCGGTGACACCATCAGCAAAGATATGCCAGCACTACCACAATTCGCTGCACCAACAGATAGTTCACAATGCATACAAGTGATACATAGTCCAGGCAAGTTCTGCAAGCAGTTCAAAGCAAAGGAATCCATCAATATGTCCATTTCCTCCCAAAGTAAATTGACTCCTTGATTGAGCATTACTTGTTGAGTTATTATTCACTGATGCATCAGTTTATACAGTTTACTGTGATAGCTATCAAAGAAGCTGTAGTTTGGTTTTATCTTTGTCTTAACTGGCACTGGGATGAAGATAGGAATTCTGGCAATGATGCCAAAAAAAATTATGTAACATTCCAACATGTCATAAGAAAACAATTTTCTGAACAATTTACGTTATCCCAAAGAGAATTATTAAATATAATGAAAAGGAAAGGTGAAAGTAAACAAACAGATCTGTTAACCTCCTTATTTGTTTGCATATTAAAACAATCCTCAACACCTGTTTACCCAAGTTAAATTAAACCATTAAAATCACGTGAATAAAAAAAAAATTGGATCCATTTTTTCATGAGCGCTCCTCATATATGATATATGGACATACGCACACACAGACATACAACACAAAACACAAGTGTGCACACAAACATACAACACATAAGACAATAGTAAAGGCCTTGTAGCTTTACACAGGTGAAATCTCCATTGCAATGTTTAAAAACTCCACAGTCAAAAAATAAAACTGATCAGAAAAACATTAACCTAGGTCTGTATGAGCTCAAAAAATAAAATAGAACTTATGATGTGGGAAAGGGCAATAATAAAATAAATATTGAAAAAAGCATCCTGGTTAATCACTGTCGCAGGTGTAAGAATAGCCAAACTGGAGCTCTGGATATCACCTGTTATGGATTTGAGTCAAATCATCTTCTTTTTGGTCTGTAGAAATCACTTTGTTTAGTCTCTCTGGAATCCAAATTGGCTGTTGTTCTCCCTGTGGAAACACACAAACAGAACCCTGACTCCAGACNATTGCACTTCTATGGGGATTAGTTGCCACTCCTAGGCCTCAAAGCATTTGAGTGGCTTGTTGTAACGGCCAATGTTTTGGCCATTCTTGATGAGATATGATGCTAAGGTCTGCACCTGTATCAAGTAGCCCATTAAATTCATGTCCTTGAATATTTAGTTTTAGCACGGGGCAAGAATCTAAATTTAAAGACAGCATAGCCCAATCTACACATGTGGAGCCTAATCCCCTGGAACCTCTTTCTATACTACTGCTGGAAAATTTATCATGTAGGCTGGGTATTATTAATAACTTTGCTATTCTATCTCCTGGTGAAATTACTGATATACCATTTGGAGAACTAGCTATAATTTTTATTTCACCTTCATACTCGGGATCAATTACCCCAGGACTTATCATAAGTCCTTTTAGAGTAGAAGAACTGTGTCCCAACAATAAGCCTACTGTTCCTTGGGGAAGAGGTCCTTTTACTCCTGTGGGAATGATTTGAACTCCCATTTCTGGATTTAGTACTGCTCTGGCGGAGGCGCAGATGTCCAACCCTAGGGCTCCCTCTGGTTCGTCTGATGAGAGATCTGATGGATAATGTGTCCTGGGCACTACCCTGATGGTGTTGCTGGGTTCCTCTATGGTGTTTCTGGGTTCCTCCAGTCCCCCATATATTTGTGGTCGTAGGCCCCAGAGCATTGGGCCCCCCTGTCCATTTTTTGGCAATGGAGCCCGATCCCTTTCTCCATGATATCGTGGGTAAACACCTGGTCCTTGTCTGTTTTTTGATAATGGAGTACCCTCTATGGTGGTTTGAGAACGGCATTCATTAGCCCAAAGTCTCCCTCTACAGCATCGTGGGCAAATACCCGGTATTCTATTCCTTTGATACCTAGTTTTGTTAAACCCTCCTCCTATGGGGCAATTCCTTTTAAAATGTCCTGTTTGTTCACAATTGTAGCATGTTTTTGGCCTGGCATCTAAAGTCTGTTGTACTGCAGCTGCCAAGACTTGCCCTTGTTCATTAATGTCTCTACATAATTTAATGTATGTGTTTAAATCTCCATGTTTCCATGGTCTAATGACCTCTCTGTACCAACGATTTGCTTGGTCATAAGCCAGTTGTTTAATTAATGGCATTGTTTGTTCTGTATCCCCCAAAACTCTAGTAGCTGTTTGAATAAGCCTATCTACAAATTCAGCATAAGGTTCATTAGCTCCCTGTATTACCTTAGATAATTGACCTTGTAAATCTCCATGTCCTTGTAAAGTCTACCATGCCCTAACTGCATCTGCAGCAATTTGTGCATATATAGCAGGATCATATTCCATTCATATTCCATTTGTTGCCATTGACCTTCATAAGGTCCTTTTACTCCTGTGGGAATGATTTGAACTCCCATTTCTGGATTTAGTACTGCTCTGGCGGAGGCGCAGATGTCCAACCCTAGGGCTCCCTCTGGTTCGTCTGATGAGAGATCTGATGGATAATGTGTCCTGGGCACTACCCTGATGGTGTTGCTGGGTTCCTCTATGGTGTTTCTGGGTTCCTCCAGTCCCCCATATATTTGTGGTCGTAGGCCCCAGAGCATTGGGCCCCCCTGTCCATTTTTTGGCAATGGAGCCCGATCCCTTTCTCCATGATATCGTGGGTAAACACCTGGTCCTTGTCTGTTTTTTGATAATGGAGTACCCTCTATGGTGGTTTGAGAACGGCATTCATTAGCCCAAAGTCTCCCTCTACAGCATCGTGGGCAAATACCCGGTATTCTATTCCTTTGATACCTAGTTTTGTTAAACCCTCCTCCTATGGGGCAATTCCTTTTAAAATGTCCTGTTTGTTCACAATTGTAGCATGTTTTTGGCCTGGCATCTAAAGTCTGTTGTACTGCAGCTGCCAAGACTTGCCCTTGTTCATTAATGTCTCTACATAATTTAATGTATGTGTTTAAATCTCCATGTTTCCATGGTCTAATGACCTCTCTGTACCAACGATTTGCTTGGTCATAAGCCAGTTGTTTAATTAATGGCATTGTTTGTTCTGTATCCCCCAAAACTCTAGTAGCTGTTTGAATAAGCCTATCTACAAATTCAGCATAAGGTTCATTAGCTCCCTGTATTACCTTAGATAATTGACCTTGTAAATCTCCATGTCCTTGTAAAGTCTACCATGCCCTAACTGCATCTGCAGCAATTTGTGCATATATAGCAGGATCATATTCCATTCATATTCCATTTGTTGCCATTGACCTTCATAAGGTCCTTTTCCTAACAACCTATCTAAATTTCTTTGAGGGTAACTGGCTGCTGCATTTCACCTAGCCGTCTCCATGCAAAATTCTTCATTGGCAACCTTCCATAACAAATATTGTCCTCCATTTAGCACAGATTTACACATGCTAGCCCAATCTGCTGGCGTCTTGTCCAAGTTGGTAATGGACTCGACCATGCTTACAGTGAAGGGTGCTTGAGGACCATAGGTTGTTACAACCTCCTTTAACTGCTTCACTGTTTTGAAATCTAAAGCACGGTGAATTCGCTGCCCTCCAGCCTGCTCAAGTACAGGGCATGCTAATCTTTGAGGTCCTGTCTCAGGATCCCATCTATCAACTACAGGGGTTGAGGGCCACTCAGCTGTCTCTATAGGTGGAGCTGTTGGTTGAATAATGCCCTCTGGTGATAGAATGGTGTTAGTAGCAGCCTCCTGTTGTAGCTTTTTCCCTAACAGCCCCTTTTCCTTTAAATTTTCTTCCTCTGTCTGACTAGCTAGAGAGACCTTCTCTTTTGCTTGATCTAAAATGTCTTTCTCCATGGTCTGAACCTCTAACAATTTACTTAACACTCTTTCAGTTTGTTTTTTACTAATTTCTAATCTACTATAAAGATAACGCAACCCAATAAGATAACACAAAACAAAACCGAAACAGAATGAAACAAAAACGGAACAAAAAATCGTTGTATCAATTTTCCTATTTTCTTGACATGTGCATTTGTGGTCTATTTCTATCTATTCCTCAGGGGCGATCAACTTCAAACCTTGAGCCAACCATTTTTCCCAGTTTGCCTGAGAAAGTTCTAGGGATAGGAAGCTTGAAACAAAAACAAAACAAATCAAAACAAGAACACATTGTTTTTTGAAATGGTCACCCATTCTCTTGCCTTCCCTTAGGGGCGAGCAATTTCACTTACCCCCGAGCTTCAGGCGTTCCCCACACGGGCTGCCAAATGCCGCAGTCTGGCTGGGCACAAATCATGAGCCACTGAAGCAGGAACAAACTTTATTTCTGAACTCCACCAGCACACTCCACTCACGCTCCCGGGGAATTCTCCCAAACTCCGCCAGCACACTCCACACACACTCCCCAGGAATTCTCCCGAACCATGCGGCTCGTCCAGGAACAGCAGCCAGAAATATCTCCTCCAGAAATCCCTCCTCCTGCAGTTCCCCAACCAATGGGAACTCTCTGGGAATCCCCAGGAATCCCCACGAGAACTCCAAAGTAGCGGTCGAGGCGGATAGTAATGCCTTGCCTGTCAACCAATACTGTTGGCAAAATGCCAGGGGCCATTCTGACTTGGCTGTGGCTCTCAGCAGCGAAACTTGGACAAAGTTCTAAGGGAAAGTTGGACCTTTGCAACACTCACAGATTTCTAAAGACTCCTTTTGACAAACTTTTTTTAAAAATCATTTTAGTCTAACTTAGCAGTTGAAAGAATCATAAAGAAAATTACTATGTGCCTTTCAATCATCATTGTTCACTAATGAATGACAGGATCTAACATACCATAGTACAAGTATTCAAACCAGGAAATTGATTAATACAACAATAAGATACAGGTGCTGTTTGGATTTAGCGGTTATTTATCTAGATACTTTTCTTTTTCTTCATGTTCAGCTCTCTGAAGATTCTTTTTTGTAAACAAGCTTTTGTAACTACCAAGATACAGAATAGTTTCATCACCCCCAATAAAACTTCCCACTAGAAATCTTAATAGTTATACTATGCTTCTATTTCTATCAAGAACTTATTTGTTCTCTATGACTATAGATATGTCTTTCAAGAATGTTTCATATGAATAATCATATACCTTGTAAACATTTGAGATTAAATTTGTTTTGCTCAACATAATATTCTTGAGATTAATCCTAGTTATTACATGAGTCAATAGTCTGTTCCTTTTTTCCCTGTGCTTTCAATCATATGATGTACCACAGTTTATCCATTTACATGTTGAAAATAATTTAGTTATTTTGAGTATTTTTAGTCATTGAAACTGAACTTTCCAAAATGTGACATAAACCTATGGTGAAATGCTATTGAGATTCAAAAATGAATAAAATTACAATACATGCTGCAACACGGATGAAACAAAGATATTCTGCTAAAGAAATAAGTCAGGAACAAAATGAAACTCGTTGCATCGTTTCAAGTATATGAGATGCCTAGAAAATTTAAATTCATGTAGACAGAGGGTGGAAGTGGTTACCAGCAGTTGGATGAGGTTGGAAATGGACAGTTACTATTCAAATGAGAAAAGAGTTTCAGTTCGTGATGATGAGATTTTCTGAAGATAGAAAATAGTTATGGTTGCTCAACAGTCTGCATGTTCTTGCTGCCACTGAGTTGTACATTTAATAATGGGCAAAATGTTAAAGTTTGACATAAAAACAGAAAAAAAATGACTATTATTTGACACAGTGTAAATGTGAATGAAATGAAAGTGTATATAAATGTAAATATGAAAGAAAATAATACAAGCTAAGAGGACAGAGAGGCTGGGTAGGACTAGTTTATGTAAGATTAGACAGAAATCTCTGAGATAGGTATATTTTAAAAGAATGGAAAGAGCCAGCCCACCTTGCACTGAAGGGAGGGCATTTACAGGCAGTGAGATGTCCAGTGTGGAGCCTGAGGCAAGAACCATTGTCCAATGGCAGCAAGAGGTCTGCCATGCCTTCACGGATAATGTATGTGCATATGCGCACACTTGTGTGTACAGCTGGTGTGCAAGAGAAAATGAGTGTACATTCATAGGTATCTGTATTTTTCTCTATTGGAGACAAGGACCTTGACATGGCTAACCAGTCAACTGTGCTCGTGGTAAATCTTCAGTGAGAACTGGCAAAAGAGTTGACAAAGGAAGGATTGTGCTGTATTAAAGCAGACAGCCACCTAGTGTTGTGCTGGAGGCCCCAGGGAATGCTTTTTAGGTGAGTCTAATGTCTCCTAGAAAGAGTTGTTTATTAATCTGAGGTTAAAGGCCAGGTCCAGGTTAACCCTTTTGGCAAGGTTTTTTGCTAAGCCCAGCCTCCTTCCTTGCTCTGAGGCATCTGCCAGTCCCAGGCTGGAGGGCCAGCTTCTGTGTTGCTGAAATCCTGCTGTGAAGAAGCCTCATAGTAAGTCCTTTATGTTGATATGTGTTCCTTGATCAAGAGTCTAGGGGCTCAACTTGACTCTAGAGACCTGGAGGAGGCTTTCGACAGGTAATGGGCAGAGGCACAAGCAGACAGAAATCATATTGGGGAAAACCACACCATCAAATTTCTTTAATTATCTATTGCAAAGGAGACTGCCTCTGTTTTCAAAGAGAGCCATGGAGCATTACTTCCATGGGATTGGGTTGCTAAGCTTTCCCAGCAAGGAATAACTGGAAGAAAGCTTTGGAAGACAGAGATTTTGAAAAAGGAGAGAGAGGCAGTTTGTCTAATTGCCAAAGATTCTAACTCAGAAAATATAGGGGAAACATGAAGGGAAGTAGAAAGGGATCTAGCAGTGTTTTGGGGCAAAGGTATTGAGAAGTTTCTAGTGGGATGTTTTGTTGTGGGAAATAAAACACCAATCAAAAGCACAATCAAAAGTTATTTCTGGGGTAGGTTAGTGACTAGAAGATGAATTGATCTGAGACTGGGACCTAACTCTTACTCTCTGTATCACTGTCTGCAACTTAGTGCCTGGAACTGAATAAATGAGAGTTGAGTGGCTCTGGAGGGAAATCATCTGCACAGATATGAACCTGGGGTTTGGTTTGCAGATGGCACAAAGGGAGGTGGGGGGAGAGAGGGAGCTTCTGCAGACACCTGGTACTCCTGCTTTCCCACATCTTCAGCCAATAGGCATGAGTGAGTGAAAATGTGGTTTTGCTCTCACAGCCACAGGCAGCATATTCCCTGTCTTCTAGCAGCAACATCAGAGGCCTGGGCTCTGGTGGTGCCCTCTAAGGCCCCTGCTGCATGTCACTGTGCTGACTTTTGTTAAAATATTAATCAACAATGTTACAAGGAAGGTTTCCTTTTCTAAATATTCAATCTAGAGGCCAGGAAGGGGTCACCCACTAATTCTTTGCCTGTGCCCAAGTTTCAGGACAAAGGGCATGTGTGACAACTATGGGCTGCTTAACTAAACAAGATAATCTTTCGTGACTTATCTCATAGTAAGCTGAGGACCATGTTCCTGTTTCTACCATTCCTTCTCCTTCTTCTGTGTCTGGTGACATCAGATACTGTAACCAATGAGGAAGTTCAAAAGACCTGCCCTGTGATGGCCTGTATTCCTCCAGGCATGAACGGTTTCCCAGGCAAAGATGGACGTGATGGAGCCAAGGGAGAAAAGGGAGAACCAGGTACCTGTTGGCTCTTCCAGCTGTGTGACTCTTTACCTTCCAGATATAACTGGCTGGGGAAACAGGAGGAATGTCCTATCTAGGCAGGTTAAGGTTTTCTCTGCTATATAATATAACTCAAATCAGAGATGCATCTCCTGTCCTCTGCCATTTTAGACCTCCACCCATCATTTTGTGACATATGTTATCTTGCCTGTCCAGGAAAGCATCCTTCAGGCAACACAGGAGGATTATTTCTTCACTGAGTCTTTGGAATAAGTGGCTCAGAGGTTGGCCCTGAGTCAATGTCTCCTTTCTCTGGGAAGGGATTCCACATCAAGTTCTTGGGTAAAAGCAAAAGCACAGAAAATGAGTCATGTTTTCTTTATCTTCCAACAGGTCAAGGGCTCAGAGGCTTGCAAGGCCCACCTGGAAAGTTAGGGCCTGCAGGCCCCCCAGGTCCCCCTGGATCAAAAGGGGCAGTGGGTAAAAAGGGAGACCCTGGAACATGTCCAGGTAAGATCCATCTAGAGAAGATTGCGTTAAAGGTGCTCATTTTCCTGAACCCAAAATATCAGCTGGGAGGTGTCCTTTTCCTGACACTTTAAGGGAAGAGGCCTGACTCTGCTTCTTGTCCCAAGGCCCTCAGCCCTCTCTAGGTTACTTGGAGCCTTGAGGCATTGCCACCAATGCCTAAATACAGATTTACTAACCTCTCAGGGCTGCTGCCTCACCAAGCATACCCTGGGCCCAGACAGAGAAAGTAGGACAACTGACTGTGGGCTTAATATGTCTTTTGTCCCAAGAGAGTACATCCATGTCTTGGCAGTTATCTCTTCATAAGAAATCAAGCCAAACCTTAGTGGGTTCAAAACACAATCATTTATTTAAATACAATTTTGTGCGCCAGCCACAGAAATTCTGGTTTTAGCTGAGCTCAGTCTGTGGTCAACTGATGGATGACCCATGGTTTCATTCATATGTGGGTGTCAGCTTGATTGAGATTAATTGAGCCACAGACCTCTTATCTGACAGGTCAGCCAGGGCTTGTTCAAATAGCAGAAATTTTTATATTCCAAGTTGTAGAAAGAATAGAATCTTCAAGGCCTCCTGACGCTCACAACACATACATTACCATTTCTGCCACATTGATTGTTCCTAACAAGTCACAAATCTGGCCCAGTTTCAAGGAGTGTCAAAATAGTCTCTATTTTTTTATGAGAGAACCTGCTATTTTTTGCCATCTATGACAAACAACTTGCCTCAGACTCTCCTCACTCAAATAATGAGATTCTCTCTCTCTCTCTCTCTCTCTCTCTCTCTCTCTATATATATATATATATATATATATATATATATATATATATAT
>NW_026000000.1:6579061-6636276 GCF_001458135.2 Marmota marmota marmota | reverse complement strand
TATATCATATATATATATATATATATATATATATATATATATATCATGATTTCTTGAGTTATTTCAGAATGAATTTGAGAAAACAGAAACAAAACAACAAAAACAAAACCTGTTCAAAATAAAAATCTTCTGACCTTTGTAGTCAATAATTACCAGCTCATAAACATTCCTTCAGAGGTTTCTTTTAGCCTTTGAAATTTCTTTTAGCAATTTATTGGGGAAAAAAATAGTGAAAAGCTTCAGCTGCAGATTTCTGTCATGTGAGATAACCAAGGAGTGCATGTGTGCATGGGTGTACAAAGGTGTCTTTAGAACAGTCATCAAATGAAGACCTATGTTTTGAACTGAGTGGAAATGGAGGTATTTTTCTTCTTTTTGCTTCTTAGTATTTTTTATCTTCCTTCAATTTTTATACATCAGTGTAAAAGAGACTATTTTGAAAAAGTTACCCACATTTCTGGGACCTCTTCTCAATAATGCCCCTTTGCTATATTTTAATTTTCTAGAATGTGATACTAGCAGAGCTATTTTTGAAAGAGCAGCTCTCAAAGCAGAATTGGAAAGCCTCAAAAAGAGTAAGTTCTCTCTCTCTCTCTTATTCTTCAAGCAGCTTAAAGTTAGGGAATGGTGAAGGTGAGTGAATAGTTATTGAATACATTTAATTTTCTAGTACATGGATAGACATTTATTTTATTCTGATGTCATGACGTCTTCACAACCCCCCTTAGGTAGAAGGAAGGCAAAAGGAATTTAAATTTCTCTCTCACATGCACAATAGAATTTATAAGTAGAAAAATTGGTTTATCAACTGAAGTCAGTCTGACTTAGGAGACTGTAATCCTGGACTCTGATCTTTTCTCTCTAGAAATGGTATCTGTGCCCCTTTGTTATGCTGGTTTGTAGACCTGGCAACAGGACCAAACTTGTTCTTTCTGATTGGGACCAAATAGGCTGAGACATTTCTATTTAGTCTCCAGTTAATGGTGTGGTAGAATTCAGAATTCCAAGTTATTTGTGTTCTAGACTTCTGATCCAGTGTGCCAGGGTGTCCCTTCTTATTAAGGTTGTGAGCCTTAACAAAAACAGAATATACTAGTTTAATTTGAATTTAAGTTTATTTTATCTGACAAGTCTACTGTGGAAACCTTAACTCCCAAACATACAGTGGACAGGAGTTTAAAACAAGCCAGTTTTATCTACTTTTTCCCATTTTAGTGCTATTGTTTTCTGTCACCAAAAAAGTTGGAAAGAAGTTCTTCTGGAACAGTGGCGAAACAAGAAATTTTGACAGCGCTAAGGCTCTGTGTGCCCAATTCCAGGCCTCCATGGCCACCCCCTTGAACACTGAAGAGAATCAGGCCATCCGGAGTTTGGCCAAAGACTCCGCCTTCCTAGGCATAACAGATAAGGAGAATGAAGGCCAGTTTGTGGATATGGCAGGAAGGAGAGTGACCTACCGAAACTGGAACAAGGGTGAGCACAACAACGCTGACTCTGGGGAACACTGTGTGCAGATGCTGTTGGATGGCACCTGGAATGATGTCACCTGCTCCTCCTCCTTTTTGGCAGTCTGCAAGTTCCCTGCCTGAGGCCACGTGCCCCTCAGCTCCCCCTGTGCCTTTACTTCACCCCGAAGACCTACAGTCTGCTCTGAAGATGAAGACATCAGTTTCCCACACCTAGTCATGAGTGGCTCCTTTTTTGGAGTATTGGAGAAAATGAGGAGAAGGAATTGAATGATGGGATGGGGAGGGGAGAAATAATAATAATGGTGCAACGCAGATTTCTGTTTCTGTCCAAACCACTAATAATGAACACTAACAACAACATAACGGTGATAGTTTTTGGAGTTGCATGGTGATATTAATAATATATTTTAAACGTTTACTTTTGAGCCAGATGCTACATTTTTGTATCTTTCAATATTGTCTCTTGTAATTAAGCTATGACATTTTTGTGTAAGTTCTTACTTGTTCAGGTACAAAAATAAAATGAGTTCACTTTTCTATCTACTACAAATGCATTATGTGCTCTGTTGTGCTGTCTTTTCTCTCTGGGTGAAGGGTTTCTAGGGTAACGAATATCCATAGTATCCTCTTCCATAGCTTCTCAGTCAGTCTCAAATATCAAGAAGACCTATATGTAGCTTTATTTCTGAATTCTAGTTCCCTTTAAATGAGATACTAATTAGGTAAAGAACGTAATTCTCAAGTGAGCAGATTCATGAGTTCATACATACACATCTATGTAGCCATCTTCTAGGTTAAGCTTTGGAACAATTTTAATACCCTAGATGCCCCTTTACAAATCCTCCTAGTTGATATTCCCAAAGGTAAATACTATCCTAACCCTTATCATCATACATTAATTTTATCTGTGACGACACAGAGGCAACCATCTGTATGTTCTGTTTTATATCTTGCTCTTTATTCATTCTAAAGCCTAGCCATGGGACTTTTCCACTATTACATGTAGCAAAAGTTTGTTTTCATTTCTATGCAGAATTGCATTATATTTACGTACCTCATTTTACCTCTTTTATTATTAATAGATACTTGGCTTATAAAATTTGGGCCATTAAGAAAAAATCCCTTATGAGCATTTCTGTGTGTCTTTTAATACATATGGCATACTAATTTCTCTTGGCTCTCTACTCAGGGCAGAGTAAGCAGGTCACAGGGAAAGTATGCAGGTAGCTTCAGTAGATACTGCTAGTTTTCCAAAGTGTCCATATAAACTTACACTCCCATCAGCAAAGTGTGTAGGTCCTAAGTATTCCACATCCTTGTGAAGAGGTGAAACTTTTGGTCAGTCCTTGTAATTTCAGCCATTCTTGTGAATGCAAAGTTTTACCTTCCTCTGGCTTGAATCTGTTTTCTCAATAGAACAATTTTCATATGCTAATCAGATATCTGGACATCTTCTCTTGTAAGATACCTATTAGAGTCATTTGTGGGTTTTTTAGACAATATTTTTTAAATTCATAAGTTACTTTTGCATTCAAAACATAATTTTTGATTATGTATACCACAAATATTTTTCCAGTATTTTACTTACTTTCATTGTTGACTTTCAATGAAAATAATTTCTTAATTTTAAGAAAACCTCATTTACTCAAGTTGTGCTTGTTCCCAAATCATGAAGATATTCTTCTATACATTTTTTGAGAGCAATATGGCTAAATCTTTTACATGTCTTTAGTATATACCAATTGATTCAGCACTAATTTGCTTGAAAACCACTTTACCTCCTTCAATTGGAGTAGTTCTTTTTTACGCATCAGCTGACTATGTGTGGGTCTGTTTCTGAACTTTCTATTTTATTATTCTATTCTATTCTTCCAGTCTTTGTGTTGATTCTTTTGGTAAACACCATGCTAATTACTGTGCATATGTAGTAGGAACTGACATGTTGCTGTGGAAGCCTCCCAGCTTTTTTCTTCTGTTAGCTAAAAAATTTTAAGATCATTTTTGAGTTAGCTTCTCAACTTCTACAAAAACCAGATGATGTTTTCATTAGGACCTCATTCATTAATCCTACCAATTTACTTAGGCAGATCAACAATTTACTACTGAATCTCCATAATCCTATAGTGAATTTCCTCATTTAAGTAGGATTTCCTAAAATTTTCTTGGTAGGTTTTAATGATTTTAGCTTAGTGATTTTACATATTTGTTTTTGGTGGAAGAGAGGTTTTTTAAAAATATTGTATTCTTCATAATTATTTTCTGCTGTTGCACATAGAAATATAAGAGATTTTGTATATGATCCTAGTATATTTAGTAATCTCAAGGTGTTTATTTTTTAATTCTAGTAGTTTATAGATTTTTCTAGTTTTTCTACCTAAATGCCATGTAATCTAAAATCATGGGAGTTACTTCATTCTTTCTTTTCTTTCCTTCTTCCCTTCCTTTTTCTTTTTTTCCCTTTTTCTTGCCTCATTGCACTGGTTAACAACTCCAGTACAGTGCTGAATGGAAATCGTGAGGGTGGCCATTCTTTCCCAGTTCCTTAGTCTTCCTTTGTTTATTTTAGTGATTAAGATTTAGGTTTTTATCTTTTTTAAAAAGTTCAAGTTCATATTTACCTAAACTTACTTCTCCTCCCACCAATTTTCCTATACTTCAGGGGCTTGTAAAGTTCCAGTGTCCATCACTCTGTCCTGCTCCTGCTTCCTTGAATGTAGCCTTCAGGTATTGGGCTACAATAGGGCTAATGGTTCTTGGGACTAGCTGTCCTGATATTTTTTACCATGCTGACCAGGCTTGCTGTCAGTAGGGCCTCTGCAATGGGGACATCACAATAATATGCTTAAATCAGCTCAGTTCCATTTTTTCTTTGCATTCCTGTCTCCTAGGTGAATGTCCAAAACCAAAGACCTGCTCTGCAAATTCCTCAGTAACATTTGGCCCGGCCTCAAATAATGCCATATGTCAGAGCCTAATATTTGCCAACCTTGAGAAAATCATAACATCCCTGAAAATGTTCCTGGAAATATGCTAATGAGTCTTAAAATCTTGGCAGCATATAGTCTCCTGGGTAAAAGATTTGAAAGACAACAGATATTAGTAGGAATTATTTTACCTAGTAGGCTTGTGGGAAAAACAACAACAACAACAACAAAAACTCACATCACGTCCTTAATTAGAAATCAAATAATCAGCCAGGTGTGTGGCACATGCCTATAATGCCAGTGGAGACAGGAGAATCACAAGTTCAAAGACAGCCTCAGCAAGGTCCTGAGAAACTCAGAGAGACCCTGTCTGAAAATAAAATACACAAAGGGCTGGAGATGTGGCTCAGTGGTTAAGTGTCCCTGGATGAAATCCCATGTACAAAAAAAAAAAAAAGTCAAATAATCAGTACAATAAACACTGTATATTCTGAGTCCCAGGTCCAAAAGTGAAAGGTCACTAAGGACACTTCTGCTATTGTTTTGCTTTCAGAGACCACAGTACCAGGCAGAAACAACTGAAAGACCATATAACAAAATGTTTCAGAATATGGATAAACAGGCTCATCTGACTACTCTCTTGTCTCCCAGTTCCTGGCCAGGGCTATGTGATCAGGCCTTCCACTTCTAGCTTTTCCCTGGAGAGTCATATTCTTCACACTAAACCCAAGTCAGCATCACTAATAGATGCCATGTTTTATACAGATAATCCAACAGGGTGTCACTCAGAGATGGCAAAAGACAGGATAGAAACCACTGAAGACAGGGATCTGTTCACACTGCAAAAAAACATGATACACACAAAGATTTTTAGGCATTACCTTGAGCAACCTGACACATATACAAAATCATCCAAAGAAACACACAAAATAAATGCACATTATCAAACATTCACAAAATCCCATAAAAACCTTTAAGTACACACAGACTCTAATCAAAATCCTGACCTCAGATCTTCTGATCTCCAGCTCTGGCCTGATGGGAATTCGAAGCCATGGTGGGAAATAGTGAGAAAGAAGTATCCATGTGGTTTACCACTTATTGCCACCTTTGTGAACCTTGAGGAGAATGCAGGCATCATAAGTTTTATGAAGAAAGTTAACACTTTTACCTGGGCTGACAAAAGACCCCCTCCCTGGGAAGATTCTCCACTGGTTGGAGTCCTATCACTGAGCTATTTCATACGCAGAAGTATCTGGTGGACAAAGCACAGTGTGTAGAGATGAACACAGGGGACAACAGAGTGTCATAAACTGAGTGTTTTACCACATGGCTCATCAGGAAGTTCAAAACGATTGTTCCTGAACAGGGACTGCTCCTCTCAGGCCACCCCTCTCAGGAGCTGAATACTAGTGGTACTTTGGGGCTCACTCAGTTTGAACAATTTCATGTGACCAGTACTACAGTGTGTGGAATGGAAGCCCCTGAAGATATATTCATGTCTAATCTCTTGAACTTGTTAGTAGTGACTTACATGGCAAAATAGTGGACATTATCTATGATGTGAGTAAGTGAAGGATCTTGAGAGAAGGGCTTATATGGTTGAGCTTTGTCATTGTCATTTTGGGTTGCTATCACAAAGTATCATAGATAACATGTAACAAAGTATGATAGATTGTATGGCTTATAACAGCATAAATTTATTTTCCACAGTTGTAGAGGCTGACAGTCCAAGATAGGGTGACAACATAATCAGGTTCTTTTGACACCCTCTTCCAGGTTGCTGACAGCCAACTTTCCCTTCTGTTCTTAGAAGATGAGAAGTCAGTAAAAGAGCTTTCGTGTCCCTTTAATAAGGGCATAAATTCCACACAGGAGGGCCTCACTCTCATCATCTAATTATATCCAAAAGGCCCCAACCTCTAATACTATCATATTGAGGGTTAAGATTTCAACATATGAAATTTGTTGGGGGGACCAGGCATTCAGTCCATTGTAGACTCTAAGTGCAATCACCTGCATCCCCAAGTGAGATAAGCCAAGAAAGGTTTGCAGACACCAGAAGCCAAAAGAGGCAAGGTACAGATTTTCCTTCCCCAAAGCACCAGAAGGGAATGCAGCCCTGCTGAAACCTTAATTTCAGACTTCTTTACTCCAGAAATACAAAAAGTTTGAATCCACAGATCTTGTGTTAATTTATTACAGCTTCCCTAAGAAGTGAATCCAAGTACACATGAAGGATTTTCTCTCAGGACTAGATGGAGAACCTACAGACTCCTGAAGGACACATGAGCTTGCCCTTTGGACAATCTCTATGCAGTGAACACTACCAGTAGCAGTAACCCCCTCTAAAAGCTGTCTGTGGGTTCTAAGGCAACCACCAGTTAGTCACTCCTCTTTCAGGACCCATGAGGTCACTCTCTCAGGCAGAGATGAAGGGCGTCCTCAGCTCATGGAGGCCCTGGACAAGCTGATTCTCATCTGTGTCCTTCCCTCTCTTTGACCCACTCCTGTTTGTTCTAGTATGTGGATTCCTTGATAGTGTTCCCTTAAACTCTGCACCTGCTTATGCTCATGCTCAATTCCACGTTTTCAATAACAGAATTCTTATCAATTATATATTCCATAGACAATACCTTTCCCTCTCATGCCTGAAACCTATTGATTTCACTGCTCTCCCTGCCAGGAGTTGCTGCTGTCCCCATATTTGTTAGCCCAGCAGCTCAGGTGGCCTCTCTGTCCCTGTCCATACTGTGGTCTCTGTCAGAGGTCCCAACTGGAGAGTAGTCATGAAAATAATAACAAATGTACTTATTATACTCATTAGTAACCATTAAATTGGGGGTGGGGACTGGAAATTGACACCCTGTCACACCCCCACACACATACAAACCTCATCAGTAAACCATTAACTTGTGGGGTGAGTGGTGGAAATTGACAAGAAGTCACACCCCCACACACATACAAACCTCTCTTGCCGCATCTGGAAGACAGATAGTTGAAATGAAACTTGTTGTACAATATTAAGCTCCTCTTCCTGCCTCTGACCCAGAACAATAAAAGGGATATTTTGTAATGAAACCACCAAATTATTTTATGATGAAACAACCAAATGCCTCAGTAGAAGCAGATGCAAGTGTGCAAGTAAGGATGACAGCATCTCATATGTGACTGCCATAGACCAGGGGATGTATGTACTTCACAAAATTAAAGACAGTCTTTTTCAGTCAAGCTCTTACATGGAACATGAATGCCTACAACAGGTTCAAGAGCAATTTCATCAGGAAATGATTGTTAAATGTTCAGATTTACAGTTTTATACAATATGAAACAGTGTTTTGATGAATATAAATATTTTGGAAATCCAAAGTTACTTTTGATAACTATAGTCTTATGTTGATTTCAGTATTCACTCTATTTTTTTAATATTTTGTTTTGGTAGCAAAAGTTTAGAAAACTGAATGACGTACACAAATACTTACAAATGATGGCTAGGTGTAATATGTACTCTGTTATCTTCTTAGCTCGACTATGCACTTAGGCTCATTATACACTGGCTTGGCTCTGGATCCACTTAGAGGAATAGAACTATAAGAAAGGAAATACAGCTGCCATTAGAGTAGCTGTGAGCCCTGTTCTTCAGTGGGAGAAGCCTGTCAGAGGTCCAGACAGCAATCCAGAAGCCATTTTCTGTTCCTCTTATAAGAGTTCAGATGTGACAGAGTTAGAATTACACAAGTAGGTGCAGCAGGAGCTCAGCAGTGACCCTGGCTTAAAGCCACTCAGCCCTGACGGGAATTAATATGAATACATCTCTACAGGTAAAGTTTCCAGGTCTCCACAAGGGACATGTGTGTTCCAAGAACCACCACACCTTTGGAAAGTACAGGACTTATGGTTCCCAACTGATATCTTGTCTTTAGTCTGTGCTGCCTGTTAGAGGCAGTTCACAAAGGTCATTTCTACCACGTGCAGAGCTGCTCAGTAACACAGCTGACATTGCACCTTTATCAATATTCCAGGCAAACAGATCTAGAAAGTGAACTCAAGGTCAAGGTCAAATTCTACAAATAGGACAAAGGCTGTGTTAACCCTTGGCTTATACAGTGTCATTTGAAAAATGTGTGTTCTCAGGTATTCCACACACCAAAAGAGGAAACCCCAAAATTATAGTTAAAATAACATATAACACAATATAAACCTGTCACTGAAGTTTCCCCTATGAATACAATGAAGACAAGTACTGGCAGGCACTGAGTTGACATGTCATAACCCTTGCCTAGCATTTAACTGATCTCAGTCTAAGAGTTGCATAGCACTGAACTGACTTGAACAACAGATTGGGAGTGGATTTTGCTAGGCTGAATTTCTAAGAAGTGACCAGGACAATGGTGGACTTTCTGTTAAAAGTGACATTTTTTAACCAATTCAAATGCATACAGAAATCCATAAAAAATAATTTTGTTCTATTCAGTTCACTCCATGCTGGAACCACATTCCAACAGTCTGTGGACCTCCCGGGACTCTCTAACCCTTGAGCCGACCCTCTCTTCACTGCCCTCTTTGTCCTCATGGCATCTTTCTGTTCTGCATACTAAGATGGCCGAAATAATCATTGTTATCTCTATTTTCTGATTCCACTTTAATAATTCTCTCCATCT
This sequence comes from Marmota marmota marmota, assembly GCF_001458135.2. Classification (NCBI taxonomy): domain Eukaryota; kingdom Metazoa; phylum Chordata; class Mammalia; order Rodentia; family Sciuridae; genus Marmota; species Marmota marmota. The sequence continues at coordinate 6,627,222 of NW_026000000.1, read as the reverse complement.
TTTAAATGTTCTGGGAAAAATAGCAATCTTTTTTTTTTGTATTCTAGTTGATAATTTTATTTCCTATGGGGATAAAGAATAATAAACTTTTTATTCCTCTACCTGTATACTGCAATTTAATAAATAGATATGTTGTTGATGGATTGTGGGATCTTTTTTTTACTGATTTTTTAAAATAAATGACAGCAGAATGCATTACAATTCTTATTACATGCATACAGCACAATTTTTCATATCTCTGGTTGTACATAAACTATGTGGACACCAATTCGTGTCTTCATACATGTACTTTGGGTAATGATGTCTATCACATTCTACCATCCTTGCTAATCCCCTTCTCTACCCTATCTATAATTCATATATTCTTCCCATCCTCCCCCTGCATACCCCACTATGAGTCAGCTTCCTTATATCTGAGAAAACATTCAGCATTTGTTTTTTTTTTAATTAGCTAATTTCACTGAGCATTATCTTGTCCAATGCCATCCATTTACCTGCAAAGGCCATGATTTTATTCTCTTTTATTGCTGAATAAAATTCCATTGTGTATATATGCCACATTTTTTTATCCATTCATCCACTGAAGGGCATCTAGGTTGGTTCAACTAGGTTGGTATAGCTATTATGAATTGTGCTACTATAAACATTGATGTGGCTGTGTCCCTGTGGTATGCTGTTTTTAAGTCTTTTGGGTATAGACCACGGAAAGGGATAGCTGGGTCAAATGGTGTTCTATTCCCATATTTCCAAGGAAATCTCCATAATGCTTTCCATATTGGCTGCACTAATTTGCAGTCCCACCAACAATGTATGAGTGTACATTTTTCTCCACATCCTCACCAATGCTTATTGTTTGTCTTCATAATAGCTGCCATTCTGACTGGAGTGAGATGATATCTTAGAGTAGTTTTGATTTGGATTTCTCTAATTGCTAAAGATGATGAGCATTTTTTATATATATTTGTTTGATTGTATATCCTCTTCTGAGAAGTGTTTGTTCAGGTCCTTGGCCCATTTGTTGATTGGGTTATTTGTTTGTTTGTTTGCGTGTGTGTGTGTGTTTTGTTTTGTTTTGTTTTTTGGTTGTTAGCTTTTTGAGTTCTTTACATACCCTAGAGATTAGTGCTTTATTGGATGTGTGAGGGGTAAAGATTTGCCCCCGGATGTAGGCTCCCTGTTCACCTCAAGGTTGTTTCTTTTGCTAAGAAGAAACTTTTTGGTTTGATTCCAACCCATTTACTGATTCTTGGTTCTAATTCTTGCTCTATAGGTGGCTTATTAAGGAAGTTGGGACCTAATCCCATGTGATGAAGATTAGGGCCTACTTTTTCTTCTATTAGATGCAGAGTCTCTGTTTAATTCCTAAGTCCTTGATCCACTTTGAGTTGGGTTTTGTGCATGGTGAGAGATAGGAGTTTAATTTCTTTCTTTCTTTCTTTCTTTCTTTCTTTCTTTCTTTCTTTCTTTCTTTCTTTCCTTCTTTCTTTCTTTTTTTGTGTTGAAGATGCTATCTTTTCTCCAGTGCATGTTTTTGATACCCTTGTCTAATATAAGATAATTTTAATTTTGTGGGTTAGTCTCTGTGTTCTCTATTCTGTACGATTGATCTACCAGTTTGTTTTGGTGCCAATACCATGCTGTTTTTGTTACTATTGCTCTGTAGTATAGTTTAAAGTCTGGTATAGTGATGCTACCTGCTTCACTCTTCCTGCTAAGGATTACTTTAGCTATTCTGGGTCTTTTATTTTTCCAGATAAATTTCATAATTGCTTTTTCTATTTGTATAATCAATTGGAATCAGAATTGCATTAAATCTATATAGTGCTTTTGGAGGTATGGTCATTTTGATAATATTAATTCTGCCTATCCAATAGCAAAGTAGATCTTTCCATCATCTAAGGTCTTCTTTGATTTCTTTCTGTGAGGTTCTGTAATTTTCATTGTATAGACCTTTCACCTCTTTCATTAAGTTGATTCCCAAGTATCTTATTTATTTTTGAGGTTATTGTAAATGGGGTAGTTTTCCCCATTTACCTCTCAGAGGCTTTGTCACTGATGTTCATAAATGCCTTTGACTTATAGGTGTTGATTTTATATCCTGTTACTTTGCTGAATTCATTTAGTACTTCTAGAAGTTTTTTGGTGGAGTTTTTTGGGTCTTCTAGGCATAGAGTCATATCATCAGCAAATAGTGCTAATTTAAGTTCTTCTTGTCCTATACATATCCCTTTAGTTTCTTTTGTCTAATTGCTCTGGCCAGTGTTTCAAGAACTATGTTAAATAGAAGTGGTGAAAGAGGGCATTCCTGTCTTTTTCCAGTTTTTAGAGGGAATGCCTTCAATTGTTCTCCATGTAGAATGATGTTGGCCTGAGGCTTAGCATAGATAACCTTTATGGTGTTGAGATATGTTCCTTTTATCCTTAGTTTTTCTAATGTTTTGAACATGAAAGGGCATTGTATTTTGTCAAATAATTTTCGGCATCTATTGAGATGATTTATGATTCTTATCTTTGAGTCTATTGATGTAATGAATTAAATTTATTGATTTCTGTATGTTTCTGAACCAACCTTGCTTCTCTGGGATGAATCCCACTTGATCATGGTGCACAATCTTTTTTATATGTTTTTGTATTTGATTACCAGTATTTTATTGGGAATTTTTGCATGTATGTTCATTAGAGATATTGGTCTTTCTTTGATGTGTCTTTGCCTGGTTTGGGGATCAGGGTGATATGGACCTCATAGAATGAGTTTGGAAGTGCTGCCTCTTTTTCTATTTCCTGAAATAAATTGTAGAGTATTGGTATTAGTTCTTCTTTAAAGGTCTTATAGAACTTGGCTATGTATCCATCCGGTCCTGGGCTCTTCTTAGTTGGTAGGCTTCTGATGGCATCTTCTATTTCCTCACTTGATATTGGTCTGTTTAATTGTATATATCTTCCTGATTCAATCTGGGAAATTCATATGACTTAAGAAATTTGTTGATACCTTCAATGTCTTCTATTTTATTGAAGTATAAGTTTTCAAAATAATTTATAATTATCCTCTGTATTTCTGTAGTGTCTGTTGTGATATTGCCTTTTTCATCATGCATGCTGGTAACTTGAATTCTCTCTCTCCTTCTCTTAGTTAGCATAGCTAAGGGTCTGTCAATTTTATTTATTTTTTCAAAAAACCAACTTTTGGTTTTGTCAATTTTTTCAATTGTTTCTTTGGTTTCAATTTCATTGATTTCAGCTCTAATTTTAATTATTTCTTGCCTTCTACTGCTTTTGCTGTTGGTTTGTTCATCTTTTTCTAGGGCTTTGAGATGTGGTGTGAGGTCATTTATTTGTTGACTTTTTCTTCTTTTAAGAAATAAACTCATGCAATGAATTTTCCTCTTAGTACTGCTCTCATAGTGTCCCAGAGATTTCAATATGTTGTGCATGAGTTTTAATTTACCTCTAAGAATTTTATAATAGCCTCCTAGGTATTTTCTTTTACCCATTGTTCATTCAGTAGCATATTATTTGGTCTCCAGGTGATGGAAAAATTTTAGTTTTTATTTTGTCATTGATTTCCAATTTCATTCCATTATGATCTGATAAAATGCATGGTAGTATCTCTACTTTTTTGTATTTGCTAAGAGTTGCTTTGTGGGATAGTATATGGTCTATTTTAGAGAAGGATCCATGTGTTGCTGAGAAGAAAGTGTATGTATCCTCTTGATGCAGGTTGAAATATTGTATATATGTCAGTTAAGTCTAAGTTATTGATTGTATTATTGAATTCTATAGCTTCTTTTTTTATCTTTACAATTTTATTTTGTTTACACATTTGCTCAAAATCAGTGAATTTCTAGCTCAGGTTCAGGTAACTGAAGGGCCTTTATAAGTACTTTATATTGTCTAGACCCAAGGTCTGCTGCAAACATAGTCTGAAGTAAAATGGGAAATAACATCTTTCTGAAGATAGGCTTAGAAATTTTAATCCCATAAGTTAAGGTGTTTCCTTTCTCTGGTAGCAGGGCTGATTGATACCTGGCTGCTAGGCCACCATTTTCAGGAATAGCCAAGAAAACAGGGTACAGACCTCCTAAAACTAATCCAACAAGTCCAACTGTTGTCACAGTACAGGTTTCACAATTCAAATCACCTGTACTCGAAGGTAAACTTACAAAACCTTTGAAAGATGCTTTTACTATAAAAAATGGGAGCACTGCCATTGGTAAGCCAGCAGCTATTCAGGCTCGTGTTACATGCAAGACACGCTGAAAAAGACTGTTTGCTATTAGGCCACACAGAGTAGCATTAAGTCCAACATATTTGGATCCATGTTCAAGTAGATTCCTTTCTGCTTCTGATAGTAGTTCAATTTTTCTGGCTATGACATCAAAAACTGAGTTTTCCTTGATAGTATCATGTGGTTTATGGTTTTTCATCTTGACCCTGCTGCTCTCCTCCCAACAGGTGCCTTCCCAGTTCTTCTAACACGCCTGGGCTTAAGATACAACCTTTACTCCATTCCTCCCCGTGGAGCCATCTTCGGCAGACACCTATAGTTTCTTTATTCAACTTTTGTTGGGAAAAATCTATCCAGTGGTGAGAGAGGTGTGTTAAAGTCACCCAAGATTATTGTGTTGTGGTCAATTTGACTCTTGAACTTGAGAAGAGTTTGTTTGATGTACATAGCTGCAACATTGTTTGGGGTATATATATTTAGGATTGTTATGTCTTGTTGGTATACATACTTGAGCAGTATGTAATGTGTATCTTTATCACTTTTGATTAACCTTGGCTTAAAGTCTCCTTTATGTGATACAAGGATGTAAACCCCTGCTTGCTTCCACAGTCTATGTGAGTGATATGGTTTTTCCCAACCTTTCACCTTGAGTCTATGGATGTCTTTTCCTATCAGATGAGTCTCCTGGAGGCATCATATTGTTGGGTCTTTTTTTAAATCCAGTCTGCTAGCATATGTCATTTGATTGGCGAGTTTAAGCCATTAATATTCACGGTTATTACTGAGACATGGTTTGTATTTCCATCCTTGTTTATTTATTTTTGTTATTTAACTTGACTTGATTTTCTTCTTTGATTACTTTTTCCTTTAGGGTACTACCTCCCTCTGCTGATTTTCATTTTTGTTATTGCTGTTTTTCCTCTTCATGGAATATTTTGCCAAGGATGTTTTCTGGCTATAAATTCTTTTAACTTTTGTTTATCATGGAAGGTTTTTATTTCATCCTCAAATCTAAAGCTTAATTTTTCTGGATACAAGATTCTTGATTGACACCCATTTTCTTTCAGAGCTTGAAACATGTTGTTCCAGATCTTGTAGCTTTCAGGCTCTGTGTTGAAAAATCTGCTGTTATCCTAATTGGTTTTTCCCCTATATGTAATCTTTTTCCTTTCTCTCATGGCTTTTAAAATTCTCTCCTTATTCTGTATATTGGGTATTTTCATTATTATGTGCTTTGGTGTGGATCTTTTATGATTTTGTACTTTGGTGTCCTGTAGGCTTCTTGAATTTCGATTTCCAGTTTATTCTTCATGTTTGGAAATTTTTGTGGTATTATTTCATTAAATAGATTTTTCATTCCATTGGTTTGGACCTCTATGCTTCTCTCTATCCTAATAACTCTTAAATTTGGTCTCTTTATGCCATATACATGTTTCTTCAATGTTCTACTTGTGGTTTCTTACCATTATCACTGTGCAGTCTATGTTATTTTCAAGATTATATATTTTATCTTAATTGTTTGATTCCTATCTTCTAAGTGATCTACTCTGTTGCTGAGTCTTTCATTTGAGCTTTTAATTTGGTTTGTTGGTTTTTTTTCATTTCAAGGATTTCTGTTTTTTGTTTTTTTAAAGAACCTCTATCTCCCGGTTGAGGAGATCTTTTGCTTCCTGGATTTGTTTATGTAGCTCTTGTCAAAGTGATCTTTCACTGTTTGTAGTCTCTCTCTTATATCTTCCTTGAGTTCAGAGAACATTTTAACCATGTATATTCTGAATTCTTTCTCTGTAATTTTTTTCTGCTGTGCCTGCCAATAATTCTAATGATGTGGTCTCTTGATTTGTTTGTGGCACTTTCTTCCCTTGTCTTTTCATGTTGCTTGTGTGTCTTCCTTTCCAGCTCTTTAGGTCTGGGTTGTTATTGTTTTTACCCTATAGGTTTGTAGTGCTCTTGTAGGGTTCCAAGATCCTTCCTATGTGGAGAAGTCAATGTTAAAAGATCCCAATATCAACAATATATCACTATGAACAATTTGTTGTTATTAAAACATTTACAGTGTAGTCTCCATGTGCAGAAATGTTGGATTCAATTATTATCTAAAATATAATCAGTAATTTCGTAAAAAGTTTACAGTTTTCGATGGTGGACAATGAACTGGGGGTGGGTGTAGGACAGAATGCTGATGGGGAAAGATGTGAGGGTATAGAGTTAATATATCTTAGGAAATGTGAAGGAGAAATCTAATGAAGAGGGTTAGTAGCAAGAGACTAGGCAGGAAGTAATTTAGGATAGACAAGTACGTGGGAAGACAGTAGAGTACATAAAACAAACACACATATATATTTAGAAAAACACAGAATGTTAAAATAGTAAAATTTGGAGTGGGTAAGAAAAATGAAAAAAGTGAAAAGAGAAAGAAAAAAGTAAAAAAAAGAAAAAAGAAAAATGGAGGGCATATACAACACCTCTATATTATATTATTCAGATGACTCAGTCCTCAAAATCCTATTTCATGCAAAGTTCTTGGGTTTACACATGTTGAGGATGTGAGGGCTGGAGGATAGAGGAATAGAAGAGAAAGAGGGGAAAAAATATTCCAAAGAAGAAAGCAGGGTTTTTACAAGTTTTAGAGGCTGTTTCTTTTCTGTTTCTCTTCTTATCCAATAGGTAGGGCTGTCCGTTTTAAGCTGGTGTCTCTGCCCTCAGTATGGTGTAGGTAACCAGGATGGAAAGAGTGATCTTGGTGTAGGGCATCTGGAAGTGGGGATTCCCACCCGCCAGTCTACACCTCAAGGGTCTCTTTTTTGGGACCACTCTTCTGACTTATGCACCTGGTATTGTCTCCCTCTCTTGCCTGGATATTTTCCAGCTCCTGGTCTCTCTGTTGGGCTCTAAACTTAGGCCCATCCCCATCACTTAGCAGTTCCCACCTGCAGGACCTCTCACACACAGGCTCATACCAGGTGGGTGGTGCCCTGGTCACACTGCACACCTCCCCAACTGGGAGCTGTTTTTGTGTTGAGTGGTCACTATGCTGAAATCGCTGCTGGGGGGATGGGGCAGTTGGATACCTGGTACCTGGCCAGATGGAAATTCAATCTGGGAGCAGAGAGCTGCCCCCACCAAATATGGTGAGAAAGGTTATCCAAGTTGGAGTCGGTCTGCTTCCAGCCCAGCAGTGTCTGATGAGGTGGGGGAGCTGGGTGATGGCTTTGTATGGTGGGTAGGTAGCAGCTGAGTGACCTGCATGAGAGTAGAGCACAGTCTGGAGTTCTGCAGAGGTGCTCATAGGTGATTCTGCTTAGCTGCTTCAGAGTCTTGCATGACCTAGAATTGTGGGCTTTGGGTTTCCACCACTCCAGGGGTCCGGAGTCCTACTCAATCGCTGAGGCTCTGAGCCCTGCACTGGGGTCACAGCGCTAATGATTTTTGTGGAAATCAGCTGTATAGGGGTCCTCTTATACTCTCTGAGTTGCAGTATTCTTACTAGATGACACCTGGGTCACAAAGCAACACAGGATGCTGTCTCCCTCTGGCCTGCCAAGGAATCCTAGCAATCATATTTTAATTCTACTCTCTATGTACTTCTTACCTGATCTTGTAGCTAACTGTGCAGACAAATGTACCACCATGATGATACTCTCAATGTAAATTCATGACCTATAACACCAAGTGAATACTATTTGCCACCCCCGCACCCAGTAAAGATGCATTTTTATCTCCATTTACTATCAGATGCTCCCAGATACTAACTTTAAATCTGATCCTCTTTTTAAGGCTTCCATATTTCCCTTCTTATTCTTGAATCTTCCTATTTATTTTACGGAAAAATAAAAAAACAATCAGCATTTAACTTCTTAACTTTTGCACAACCAAACCTCAAAATTTACTTATATCAATGATCACAAACTCTGGTCACCCTCCAGGTGAATTGTCTGAGTTCTCTTACAAGGCTAAATCAATTACTTATGCACTAAGTAATCTCACCTCCTCTAATGACTCAAGGACATTTAACTGGTAGCTGATGTCATTTGACATATCAGTTTTCTTGTTCTATTTGATCATTCTTAGCAAGATGCAAATATATTTTATCTGATTAAAAAAATTATCCTTAGGCTGAGGTTGTAGCTCAGTGATAGGGTGCTTGCCTAGCATGTGTGAGGCACTGGGTTTGATTGTCAACACCTGTTGAGAGCCACAGTTTAGTTGAAATGAGGACGCCTGGCATTTTGCTAGAGGGAATGGTTGAAAGGTGACCCTGATCCCGGATTAGGGGGGCTCCCGGATTAGGGCGGATCCTGGGGGCGAAATAGGGCAGACTGGGATTAGGGCGGATCCTGCTGCCTTGGGCCCCAGCTACTTTGGAGTTCCTGTTGAGTTCTCAAGGGGTTCCGGGAGAATTGTCGCATGGAGCCCAGTGGAGGGAGTGTGTTCCCGGGAAGTGTGTGTAGAGTGCCGGTGAGAGTTCAGGAATAAAGGTTGCTGTTTGAACCTACAAGGCTTTGTGGCGGCTCGGTTATTTTGTGCCCAGCCAGACTGAGGCAAACACCATATATAAATAAATAAAATAAAGATCCATTGACAACCAAAAAATGTTAAAAAAAAAAAAAAAAGCAATTATCCTTGACCCAGCCCCATTCTGGCCATCCTCTGTTTCTATGCTCACTGCCTCCAAAGAGCAAAATTCCCTGAGTAATACCTTCAGATATAATAAGAAGGAAACAGATTTGTTTCCAGCACCATTTCCTCTTCTTAGGTGCACAGGAAACAGCATTTCCCAGCATCCCTTGCAGTTGGGATGGGAATACATGATCGAGCTCAAGAAATGCAAATGTGAGCAAAAATGGTATAACACATCAATTCATGGCACTTGGGTGTCCTCAGTGTCTCCTCCATCCTTTCTCATCACTCCATCAGAGATGAGTATGGGACTACCATGTTTGTGAAAATGGAACCATTCAAGAGACTTGAACTGGAGGAAGCAAGCTGTCCAGGAAGAGTCACAGAGGAAGGCTTTCCACCAGCCATAACCTGAAGTCATGCATTCCAGTGCTAAACTTGAGTCTCTGGGACATGCCGGTTCAGGACATAGTTTCATATTGACTCCCCCTGATTATGTCTCCATGAAACCCTGTTCTCATCCCCTCTTTTTGCAGAATTCCAGCTCTTATTTTTCATTGCTCATTTGGTTATTTGCTTTAGAACTCTGTCTATTGTTGTTATCCATGATCTATCCTGACAGTTAAATATCCAACATACTTGCCAAATCTTGACAAACTTCAGCCACTTCATTTCCTATTCTATAAAGAAGATGCTGACTTGCCATTTTGATTGTGCTCACTCAATCTGGTTAAATTTATAATAATAATCTGTCAATGGGCTTTTCTCTTCTTCTGTAATGTTGATGATACATTGATTTTCCTTTAAATCATTAATTCCACATGGTTGATATTGCAATAACTTTCAGTTTCCTTCAGGATTCTTTGCCTGCTCATCAAAATGATCTCTGCTATGATTTGGAAATGCTTCCCTAGTGTGTGTGTGTGTGTGTGTGTGTGTGTGTGTGTGTGTGTATCTTTACCCCATGATATCAGTTTTTGGAGGTGCTTTGTATGATTCCATTATAATGTACTGCTCTAGCTAGAAGCCCAAACCAGTGGAATTACTGAATCTTGGGCTTGAACCTACAGAAATGTGAACCAAACAAGCCTTTCTTCACTTAATATGGACACATGTCAGATATATTGTTATAGTTATGAAAAGCTAACTAAAGAAATCTATACCACCTATTTCTACATTATCACTTATGATCTCTTCTCTCAGAGAAGATGCCAATTCCTTACTCTTGAGCCAGAATTCTTAGAATACAACCACAGAAATCACTGTGAATCTTCAGTTGCCTGTAGTACTTGTAAATATATTTTAGCTTTTTCTATTTGTGTTTGGATCTATTCCCCCTTTTATTCCAAAGTCTGTACCTTAATTTCAGAATCATACATTATTTCTTCTTCTTTCTGACTGTTGGTGGTTTTCTTTCTATATTGTTTCACTATAGTGCAAAGGATATTTCTAATCACAGGTTTAGAAATATTTAGAACTTCCAGCATTTCTGATTTTCCATCATATCCATTGCAGAATGAATGTTTACAACATTATATTTTGCTAAGTCTAGTGTTGAACTTCTACTGGCATATTCCCTGTCTCCCTGTCCAGAAAGACTTTCTTTGGCTGATATGAAAATTCAACATGAAACCAAGAGAATTTTGAAAGACTGAACTATCAGTGTCATACGCTACCATCTCCTACTGATGCTCAGGGTCAGCAAGACTTAGCCTCACATCATCAGGTACTTTTACCATACAACTCTTCAACATCAGCATCTCCTAATAGTACAGATCCCAGGAAGGATAAAGTTCCTCCTTAATTGTCCAATGTGATATAGGATCCTCTGCAGCTACCATAGCTAGTGGATGATCAGACTTCTTGCAGGATCTATATTCCAATTATATACCTTGATTCCCCAGACACAAGAATCCAGACATGCATTCCTCTGAATACTCTAGCAGATGTTTTGCTCAGTATAGTATTTAGAAGATTCAGGTGAGAAAATGGTATCACTATACATAGCGGGAGTGACATTCCTGTTCTCAGACAAAAGACTCTTTGCCAAAATACCCAAAGATTTGCTCTTTTACCCTACACTCAATTTCTATACTGCCAAATCTGGAGACATCCATGATCTTCTGTCAAATCAGCTGCTGGTTAGATCTACTGTGTTGGCAAGAGCTTGTTACAAGATGTCACCCAGGACATCAACATGGAAGATTGTGAAGAAGCAGTGGCACTGGGATGGGACTTCCAATCTAGATGAAGAGCTTGAAGGCCCAGGTGGTATGAGATAAAGGTGAGGGATTATAGACTGACCTACTTCCTTCTTACTATGTCTGACATTAGTCCAGTCCCTTCCAGAGATTTGCAGAGTCAGGAAAAACTGGATATGGATGGGTATAGTCCTGCTGGACAACCCAACCCACAAACCACTCTCCTCCCTTATTAGCCAAGATTAATTTAAAATATAATTTATTAAAACCACAAGGTAAACTTTGCCTTTTAGTTTTAACACTGTTAGATAGAAACATTAATGGGATCTTTTCTATTTCAAATGCCACTGTAAACTAAGTTGCTCATAGATAATGTTATAATGTTGTATTGGTTAATGAACAGCAGGCTGAAAAGAGACATGAAGACCAATAGAACATACACTCCAGTGAGAATGGCAATTATCAGAAAAGGTACACTTATACATTGCTGGTGGGACTGCAAATTGGTGTAACCACTCTGTAAAGCAGTATGGAAATTCCTTAGAAAATCTTGAATGGAACCACCATTTGACCCAGCTATCCCACTCCTTGGCATATACTCAAAGACTTAAAATCAGCATACTACAGTGACACACCAACATCAATGTTTATAGCAACTCAATTTACAATAGCTAAACTGTGGAATTAACCTAGATGCCCTTCAATATATGAATGGGTAAAGAAACTGTGGCATATATACACAATGGAATATTATTCAGCCTTAAAGCAGAATGAAATTATGGCATTTGCAGATAAATGGATGGAGTTGGAGAATATCATGCTAAGTGAAATAATCCAATACCAAATAACCAAAGGCCAAATGTTTTCTCTGATATGTGGATGCTGATTCAGTTAGTTTAGTCCTCAAAACCAGGGATGGAATCACCACATGATCCAGCTATTCCACACCTGGATATTTTCCCCGGAAAACTAAAGTAAGCATACTAAAGTGACACAGCTACATCAATATCTATACAGCACAATTCACAGTAGCTAAATTATGGAAGCAACCCNATATATATATATATATATATATATATATATATACAAATTGTGATATATATATCACAATTTCTTAATGTGTGTGTGTATATACACACACACAATTGTGATATATATATGTATATATATAAGTATGCATGTATGTATCAATGGATGATTCAGGGACCCTCCTATCTCAGAGGAAGCACCACCTCAGGAACAGAGAGATCAGGGAACAAATTCTCTACTGAAAATTTCATTAACAAATTCATGAGGATTCATTTCCAGAAACTAAAGTTTCTGCAATGAATTTCTTTCCTTTATTCTTTGTCTCAGGTCTGCAACTTCCTGTCTAGCAATAATGAGATTTTGTTCAGTCTCCTGAAGTCTCAGACAGTCATCAAGGGCTTTCCATTCCAAGGACAGAATGATTCCTTTCTGTTCTACTTTGAGATCTTAGAATCACTTTCAGTGAATCTCTTTACTCTTTATTTTCATGGCTCATCAGATCATTGGATTCAGAATTTTCCAACTCTTACTGTAAATCAAGATTTATATTGACAGAAATAAACCCAAATATTCCATTTCTTTTTGGTGATGCTGTTTAACCATTTCATTTTCTCTCTCCCCAGGATAGCTATCTGCCCTCTTGATGGAAAGTTCTTTGACTGGGGCACCTTAGTTATATCCTCTCAGGCAAGCTTTCTTCATTTCTTTGACAATGCTATTATAGAATAAATCTTTCCCACTGTCATGAATGTTTAAATACATATTTGATTTTGCAACAACTTTCAGTTTCTTCCTAGATACTCTGGCCTTGTTAGCAGCATGAGTTTCATTCTCTGGTTCTCCTGATTGCATATTCTCACCCAGATCCTTTCTTCCCAGAAGACCTTTCCCTTCTGTGATCTTGAGCCACTCTTCCTGTAGATACATGGCCTGAATCTTCATACAGAACATAAAGCTCACTATGGACAGCTTGGGTCTTTTATCAGTTGCTGGTAAACATTTTAACCATGATTTCATTTTATGTTCTTGTGTTTTGATGTCTGTCCTTTCTTGGTCCAGAGCTTGGATCCTTCAAAGACATCTTCTCTTCTTGTTTTGAACATCAACATTTTTCTTTTCTCCTGTGTCTTACCACAATACATATAATACTCCTCTTCACAGGCCTGAAAAAATCCGAGTCATCAGCCACTTCTCAGTTTTCATCTTCTTTCTAAACTAGGATGAAACTGATCAAGAGCATTACATTTTACTAAAGCTACTGCTGAACTGCCACTGGAAGGTTCCTTGTCTCCCTGTAGAGAAAGTCTTTCTCTGAATCTTCAACATCTGCATCTCCAAGTAGTACAGATCCCAGGAAGGATGAAGTTCCTCCTTAATTGTCCAATCTGATGTAAAAGCAAGATAACCATGAGCACTTGAACTTTCTAAATAAACTCTATTATCTCCCACTGACATCCAGAGACACTGAGACTCAGCATCACATCATCAGGGGCTTCCACCATGAAATCCTCCAGTGTTTCTTGGGTTTGATAAAAGTGCCTTCCATCAGCAGGTTGGACTTGCTCCATAGTAGCCTAATATGATACAGAGGTGCCTAGAGACACAGTTTACACACGCTCCACTCTACTCTTGACTGTGTTTCCTTGAAAGAAATGGGTATTCATTTTCTTCGGAAAAAATATAAAGGTCTTATGATCACTTTTTATTTCACAGAGATATGTAAATAAACTTCTTTGGATGACCTTTTGGAGCCAAAGTGTGTAATGGGAACTTTAAGCCCTGAGCGATTCTATAGGATGAGCAGAAGTCCCTAGGCCCTACCATCTAGCAGAAAAAACATGGGACAGCCCTGCACTCTGCTGGCTATGTTTTGAACTACAGGGAATGAATACACAGTCTAAGAAGGAAAGCTTTTGAGGAATATTCATGACATTGAGCTAGAGACCTGAGGGACATGGAGGGGAAAAAGGGAAATCTAGGCAAAGAAAACAGCTTAGGCATATGATACTGATCTTCAGTGATGACCAGTGTGCGTCCAGCACACCTGGAACTTCCCAGGCATTGAGAATAATGTAGATGGCAGGTCAGCTTCTAATGGCCTTCCCCAGGGCATTGTCTTCCTAGGTGTGGACTCTAGTCTCCAACCTTAAGGTCCTGGGCTCGCAGCTGAAGCTGAAGTCACACTCTCAGTGATTTGGTATCTGAACTCTGGAAGGAGGATTGGGACTCTGAACCAGCTACCTCTGTTCTGGTCTCCTGAGTTTGTATGCCTACTCTTTAGTTGTGACCTTGATTCCAGCTGCTGGAACTGATTCTGGGCAGTGATCTTGGTTTTCTAGAGAAGATACACCTTTATGCTCTGTAAATTGGATCTTAATTAAGGTCACTGGCTTTGTTTGAGGCTTGCTTGGCCCTGTGGCTCTGGGACTTGTTGACACCTGGCCTCTGGGTTCCAGGAGGTTGGTTTATTTCTCTGAGTTTTTCATTCAGTGATATACAGGGCGAGATAATAGGAACCACTACATCAGTATCTGCTTGGTAGTCCCCAGGACTAGGACAGGGTCTTCTCCCTCCTGAACTGGATGACTTTTGGAAGTGAGTTCACCTTCCTGAAAAGAGACTCTGCTCTTACTAAGTGGTTGGTCTTCAGAAGTGACATCACTTATCTGAGCCTCAGTTTTCCTTTCAGTAACATGAGGATCTGAAAAGCACACACATACATGTAATTCCTGTTTAGTTGACAAACATGACTAACTTGTCCTAGCGATGCTATTTTGAGGAAGCAGTTCTCCTGCCAGCCTCTCAAGACCAGGGCCATCCTATGAGACTTCTGAAAACTCCCTGGAGGAAGTGCTTCCCTTATTCCCAGCCAGGGGCAAGGAGTGGAGCCCTGCTCTGTGGTGGTGAGGAAGAGAAATGGGCCTTCCCAGGTATATTTCCCTAAATCTTTACCCATTCAGCTCACACTGACCTGGCCCTCCTGCCATCCTCAGGCCAGGGCAGACCAACTCCACTGCACAGGCCAAGAAGCACAGAGCTCTCCTCCATCTTGTTAGCACCTCTGACCCAGATGCCTCCATCAGGCAATTGTGAAATTGACATTTCAAGAAGCAAGTATGAATTTATTTCCAGAAAATGCTGTTTTTGGTTTTTTTGTTTTGTTTTGTTTTTTACTGTGGATTGAACTTGGGGCATTCAATCACTGAGCCATATCCCTATCCCTATTTTGTATTTTATTTAGAAACAGGGTCTCACTGGTCAGGGTTGCTCAGCACCTCTCCATTGCTGAGGCTGGCTTTGAACTCGAAATCCTCCTGCTTCAGCCTTCCTGAGCCACTGGCACTACAGGCATATGCCAGTGCACCTGGCCAGAAAATGCTGACTTTTGATGCTGAAATCATTAAAATGCTGAATTATGGTCAGATAAACACTAATAGTCACAATACTAAGCTCGTAAAAGGTACCAGAAGCAAGCTGTGCTACATGATTATCCCTGGCCAGCTCTGAGCACCCATGTAGCCACCATTGGATTTTCCAGGGCCTTCAGCCTTGCCCGGGGCTGTATCCTCCATGTCATACCTACCAGACATCCACTTCCACCTCCTGACTGCAGAATCAGTTGGTCTCTGGCCTGTTCAATTTTCTGCCCCTTCTATAGCCCTCTCTTTCCCCTCTTGGCTTGTTTCTGTTCCTCCCATTGTCCTTTTCCTGCAGGGTTTTGCGTACTCTGTGTCCCATTCTGAATCAGTTGTCCTGAATTGCAATCATCTTTGCTCTTTCCTTTGAGATGCAGGCACCATTGATTGCCCATCTTGAAGAAAGAGCTGGAGACTTAGGAGATTTTGACTCATGACTAAGACTTTAAGATCTGTGTGCTCTAGGACAAACCACTTACTCTAACACAAAATAAGGTTTTAACCTCATGCTGTTTCTCTGGGGGTGTTATGAGAAGGATAAAGAGTGAAAATGAGAATGCCAGTACAACACTTATAGTTAAAAAGAGTTGTTTTGTCTTGTTGTGTTTTTTTTGGGGGGGGGGCACTTGTTGCATCACAGAGTCCTACATCAGGGGGAACCATGGAACCTCTCCATAACCATTTAAAAGAAGGATTGAAGGGAATTTGGGTTTGTGCTTTGTGATTCTGAGGAGAACTCAAGGAAGTGAGAGACTGGTCTGGACTGGATGCTGTCATGAAGCAGGATATCTTGATTTTTTCTAGAGGTAGGGAGGAACAAAGAGGGGCTACCACCACAGTTGATACAGAAGCAGGAGTTACTCTTGCTAACCAGGACAGAGGCCTGTTGGCCATAGTTGTGGTGTGTATAATGACTTTTCCTGAATAAGTGATCAAGATTTTGTGTGTTAAAAGTTTTGTCTTATAAAGAAATCCATGAGCAATATTTTTTTGTAATATATTTTCTGGATTTTGACATGATGATAATGTTGGACTCATCAACAAAGTAAGGAGTGTTCCTTATTCCTCTTTTCTGCAAAAATTTGTAAAAGATTGATTTAATTTATTCTTTAATCTTTAACAGAATCTACCAGTAAACCATCTGAGACTAGAGTTTCAGATGGTTTTACTAATTTTGATAAGAAATTCACTTTCATTGGTAGATAAGGAGCACTCGAAATTCTCCACTTGATCTTGCCAAGTTAGGCAAATTTATTGACATAAAGTTTATAGTTATCCTTTATTATGCTTTTGAAATTTATTAGGACCAGTAGTGATAGGCCTTTTTTTAAAATCACTGATATTGCTATTTTTTGCTGTTTGTAAAGACCTTCACAGACATTGATAAATATGTTTTGATTTGTTGCCTAAGATCATAGGTGGTAAATTATCAAAAGAATTGGAACTACAATTCAAGTGTCTCATCACAAAAAATCTAAACAATATTTTCCAACATGTTTTTTCAAATGGAAAAGATAATTATTTTTGTGAATCTTGAAGTAGTTTTTAAAAAATATTGTTTTAGTTGTTGATGGAGTTATTTTATTCATTTATTTATATGTGGTGCTGAGAATCAAACCCAGTGCCTCACACATGTGAAGCAAGCACTCTACCACTGAGCCACAATCCCAGCCCCTTACAGTAGTTTTAATTAGAATAAATAATTGCATGAGCTATAGTAGGTCCTTCATAAAAACTTCGGGAGCAAGAAAAATCAGATGTAAGCACAAAAGAGATGTTACTTTTAATTTTCATAATACTGGTTGACTATGCTGTCATATCTTAATTTCATTTTATTATTATTTGCGGTGAATGGTAACATGAAAAAAATCAAGGAGGCAATCACCCCTATGTGGCGACATTCTTTGTCAAGACAGCAGAGGGTGCTCTTCCACTGAGAAATTACACTAGCCACTAAGAATTATGTTTTAAGATGTTTACTGGGTAGCAAGAAATGTCTTTTAATAAAATTATTATTTTGATGGTTTAGTTCGAATTGTTGGTTTTCAAGGGAGGCCATGTCTGGAATTTAAGGAATGTTAGTAATATTCCTGTTCATTTACTCATGTTTGAAAACATTATGAAAGCTCTTCTGGTCTTCCAAAAAATGATAATAATCTACACACATATACATAAAACATTGGTGAGGAATTTAGGGAAACACTAAAAAAAATTGACTCTTTCCCAAATATGCTCAATAGTTTTTCATAGGCAGTTAAAAACAAATTTTTATGGGAAATTTGAACATAGAAAAAAATAACACAGTGAGCTATAACCTCTGTCATTCTCTGCTACCCTCTCCCTTGTGCTCTAATACATACTTAATGCTTATAAAGCCTGTTAATCTCATAGCACCAAATAAATCCTATCTTATGTGTATATTGGAAAATCAGGACTTTTTCTTAAACATAGCAAACTGTACCATTATTATACCTTTTAAAATTAACAATAATTTTCTTGGTATTTCTCAAATACAAAGTGATTACCATATCATAAATTTTCATGTTTTAGTTGAATGTCTCCAGAAAAGGTGTATGCATTTCATGTGATTATAAAGAATACTTCTATTTTTCCTTTCTTATTTTAAAATTACATTTACTTTGTCGCACCTTGCCACACACACTCTGAAAGCTTATTATGAGTAAACAATTTCAAACCCCATGTCACACTACTAAGTCAGAATATAGAGAATTGATATGGCAGGACTGCTTTCTGGGTGTTTTCTCTTCTTTTTCTAGGAGAGGCACAACATCTAGTTCTATCTCCTTTTATGATATTATCAGCTATTGACAACCATTATCAGCCATTGATAAGTATTGCTTTTACCTACTAATTTACTTAAAGGCTTGAAAAATTATGACATATTTATTCTATCACTTCGTACTTTATTATATAAGATAATTTAATAAAGGGGAATTTCACATCTACTATTTTATTGCTTTAGAGTTGAAATTCATGAAAAAATTAAAACTTAAATAAATATCTAGCATGTTAACATTTGGACATTACTGTTATTCTTTAAAAAAAAAAACAGTGTTCAAAATAGTGAGTTGGCCCTTAAGCAAAGGAGCTTTGGGGGAAGGAAAATGGTTTTCCTCTGCCCTTCAAATTTCTTTGGATGAGCTTCAAATTAAAATGACATGAGATGTATCAATAGGAAAAAAACCATGTGAGGATCCAAGAAGGGGCATATGATTGAAGCTTATAGAGCATTTCAAGCTATTTTGATGGTTTAGCTTTGAACTTGGGGTGGGGAGTTGATAGAGACAAGTTATGGGAGGACAAGAGGACAAGAGGAGGAAACATACGATGAATAAAAATGCTTTATTATATAGAGTTTAAGAAAAATCTCCCAGGTAATAAAAGTGTTCTGGAGCAGCCTTCTTCCTGATACAGATAATGTGGATTTCCTTTATGGATGTAAATTATTTTTTATAAAAGAGCAGCTTTTCAGAACTAACACTGTGTGTACAGTTTCTCAGAAAATCCATCCCCAAATATGGCAAGGCAGTATATTTGAGGGTGGCATAGTCTCATCTCCTATAGTCATATTTTGGGGATAGTGTGTCCTGAAGTCTAAAGGTATCCAAAGATGTGTTGTATATTTTGGAACATAATTATAAACTCACAGGATTTTAAAAATAATGCTTGATTATTTTAATTCACCACAGTTCTAATCTTATCCCCAACTTGTCTCATCTTTTACTATTGGAATATGTATGAAGCTGGCCCTGATTCATTTTGACATGACCATGTCCCCAGTCATCTCTGATATATTTCCTTGTTTTCTGTTGTCAGAAAATATTCTTAGCTTTTTCTGTGCATTTCCTGTCTCAGCCCTGCAATCAAACATTCTTCCAGTGACTCCTAGCTTGATTTAGTCAGAAATGGTATTTTGAGACCAATCACCTGTGTACTAGTGGTGTTCATTGCTACTGAATAACCACTGGACATTATGTCTAGAAAATTTTAGTGGACAAAGCTAAGAAATGTATATTTTAAGAACATACATATTATGTACTTATGTCAATAATTTCAATTTTATTTGTAAATACAGAATGTTTTGGCTAAATTCTCAGATATTATTGTTATAAACCTTTTTATCATGAAAATCTTGACTCCTAATCATATTAACAAAATTAATATTTTTTCAACTACACTTGCTAAATAGTTTAAGAATAAAAATCTAAAATTATCACTAATGTTTTAAATTATATAAAATGGTTTTAAGAGTTTTTGCTCTGTTTTACAATTATTTTGTCCTCAGGACTTATCTCACTAAGAATGTACAATCAAATTACTGTGCTTTAGAGTAACCTGAAATAATTCCTGATTGTGTGGTGATTATCAACTCAACATGAAGTTATACCTATTTATTTTGTTTTCATTTTTTAGGAATGTCTTCTGACTTTAATACTGATTTACTTTTTCATGATTATGTGTATCTTTCTAATTGTCCCAAAGCCAAATCTAGGAAGCAAGATATATTCTGAGAAGTGCAGCTGTGGGGACCCTATTTTTTTTAACATAATGCTTGGTTTATTTCACAACATAGAATAACAGCTACATCAGGTCAAAAGTGGAGATGTTATAGGACAAAATGAAGGCAAAATAAAAAACCTGGAATGTTTTTATAGATTCCTAAAATGAGATACAGCATGGCTAAGTTTACTTTCCTTAACATGCTTTACTGATTTTAGGAAGTACTGTATGATTTATGCGTCATCCTTTACTAGGTTGTGAACACACTATGATACTTACTGTGAGCAATACTGCCACACTCTGGGTGGAGGGGGGAAGAGAAGCAGATGTTGGCACAAATGATTTTATCTTTATTTTTTATGTTTGAATAAATTTTTATTTCAATTATTTTATTTTGTTTTTAATTGATAAGGCTTTGGGTAACTGCTCTTATTTTTCCTGTTGTGTGTTATATGAAGAAATAATTGATCTTTTGTTTTATATTTATCTTTATTTGGTTATAAGAACACTTAGTGTGAGATCTGCCCACTTAATAAGTGATCAATACAGTATCCTCAACTTGGCACAATATTATATAATAATTCAGTATAACTGATTTACCTTGTATAAATGGGATTTTACACTCAAAGGACAGTAATGCCACATTTTCTACCTGTCCCCAGATCCTGGCTACTACCATTCTACTCCATTTCTATGAATTCAGTTATTTCAAATACTTCATGTAAGTGGAATCATGCATTATTTGTCCTTCTGTGGTTGACTTACTGTACTTAGTATAACGTCCTCCAGGCCCATCCATGTGGATGCATATAACAGAAGTTTCTGGGTTTTTTCCCCCTCCAAAGGCTCAATAATTTTGCAACATTTGTATATACTGCATTTTCTTTATCCACCCCTAGTGAATATTCATGTTGTTTCCTAGCTTGACTATTGTAGTAATGCTTCAATGAACTGGGAATACAAATATATATTTAAAGAGCCTCATTTAAATTCTTCTGAATATATTCCCAGAAGCAAGATTGGTGAATCATATGGTCATTCTTCTTTCACTTTTTAAAGGAATCCATATTGTTTTTCATAGTGGTTGTACCATTTTAACATTGAACATTTTGCATGTCCACAAACAGTACACAGGATTTCCAACTTCTCTACATACTTGCCAATAGTTATTGTGTGTAAGGGTGTGTGTTAGGGTGTGTGTGTGTGTGTGTGTGTGTGTGTGTGATAGCTATCCTATAAGGTGTGGTGAGATACTTCATTATTTAATTTTGATGTTGCTTTATATTCCCTGATGATTAGTGATATTGAGAATTGTTTTATATACCTACTGGTCATTTGTAAGTCCTCTTGGGAAGCATATCTTTTTATATTCTTTGCCCAGTTTTTAATTGGTTTGCCTTTTTTTTTCTTTTTTGCTATTGAGATGCAATGATTAATTTTTGATGTGACACTGAAAGCACAAGCAACTAAAATGGAATCAGGTAAGTGGGACTAGAGTAATCTAAAGATATTCACAAAAAAGGAAATAACCACTAGACTGAAAAGGCGATTTATGGAGTGAGAGGAGATATTTGAAAAGCGTGTATCTGATAAGGCTTAGTATCCCAAATGTATAAAGGACCCCTACAACAACAAATTAACACATCCAACCAAAAACCAAATAACCCAGTTTTTATAATGAATAAGGAACTTACCAGCCTTAGAAATATGAGCAGTCATATTGTTAGTTGTTTTTCTCTTCATTAAAATGAGAAAAAATGAATAAGATAATATTTCAAATTGTTTCTATGAGTGAAATTCTCTTCTACTACTCATGTGACAGATAATTTCAAAAGATGACCACCATCAATTTCTTCACTTTTTGTACAAATATACATACTACTTCTTATATTGAAATGAATCCTCATGTCCATTTTATTAAATCTGGGCTGCCTTTAATGACTCTTTTGTGAATAGAACTTAGATGTAATTTCTGGGATTCCCAAGTCTAAGGAACAAGAATCATTTCACCTTTATCTTGTTTCTTAAAACACTACTTCTAAAGGAAGCCATTATCCATATAAGAAGTCCAGTTTTCCCAAAGAAAGACAAGCAAGCTGCACAGAGGAACAAAGCTCATTTAGCCTTTACCTATTCCTATCATCTCTGCTAAAGCCTCATATATGTGAGTTGTCTTGTCTGTCACACTCAGCCAAGCTTTAAGGTGACTCCAGACCTAACTGCCATCTTATTACAACCACATGAGACAACCCAAGGAAGAATTGTCTAATCCCAATCAACCAAAGAATAAATTATTGTTTTAAGCACTACAATTTCAGGTAAAATTTGTAAAATAGTAGACAATCAAAATAGCATATGATCATTGCTATCAGAACTAGTAATCTGACAAAAATAAATAAGATTCATTTTTACTGTGGGAGAATGGCATTGAAGGTTTTTGAGTAAGGTCTTGAAGGGTATGAAAACATACTGAAGGAAAATATGAAGACAAGATTATATACAGGATATCTGGAGACAACTTATTATCAAGGGTATTTTAATATATAGTTCAAAATTAAACATATGAATATTTTTTAGTTTTATTTAATAAAAAACATACCACCAAAGTTAAAAAAATGATAAAAGAAAATATGTTCCAATATTCATATGCTTTGGTAGATCTGACTTTAACTAAGAACAGCATTTAGAGTATTGAATGGGAAGTATTTTCTACATAACTTTCAAAGCATTTATCCATTCTTGGTTTTCTCTAGCTTCTCCATTTTAAGTGTTAGAACCAGATGTTCTCTAAGGCAAGCTCAAGGGTTCTGGTATTCTAGTTTCACAAGCTCTAGAAACAAGATAAGTAGATAGTATGTTGCTTATATTTGGGGGAAATTGATGAATCTGAATTGGTTCCAAGAAAGATCATCTCCCCTCTGCCTGTACTACAACATCAGAGAAAACTTCAGGCTAAGCAACTTTATCTTATTTTGTTTTGTTTTAGCTTATCTGTATGGCATGACCATTTTTCACATCTTTAAATGTGCCTTTGAAATATGACTTATATTAAATATTCCCCATCCCTGTGTCTTTATCATATTTAACCACTCCCCTATAGATGGACATTGGGTTATTAGCTTTTCTGTCTTTTACATTTTGATGATCATCCTTAGACTGAACTAGTAGTACACATTCATGAAATTTTACTTAAGAAATGGAGAGATCCATTTAAGAAATGGAGAGATCTTTATGGTATCCCTTCTTCCTGAATATCTATGATAACAAATAAAAGATAGCAAATAAAATTATCTATAGTTGAGAATATATAATAATTTAAGACATATTGCACCCCAATTTCTCTCCTAATCATTATTTCTCTTCAACCTGCTTCCAAGTACAAGTGCTATAAATCTTAAAATAGGGTACAAATTTGAAAGGGCTGAATTTTAAAAGTTCTATATTAGAGACATCTACAATATTGAGTCAAACATTGTAATAATGACCCTGACTCACATTCAGGCAAATAGGAACGTTACTCTGAAACATCATTGTGTAATGTAAGCACTAGGGTGCTTGTTTAAAATTCAACTTTTTGAGTTCCAGTGTACTGATAGACAGCAAATTCTTTGAAAACCATGGGTCTAGGATATAACTCTAATGAAGACCTCTTATATGTCTCTCACACACAATTGACTAATGTTCAATAAATTATTCTTTAGAAATGCATATGAAATTCCCTTATATTTCTGCTAATTATAATGCTTTGGAGGGTTTACCTTTTCAGGGAAGACATGATTTGCTTTCATCACTCTTCCCAGATGTTTGCTTACTTCCCCCATCCATGAGAAATAGGCTAATTTTCAAATCTTGTTTTTAAAATGGTTGACTGGACGAATATTTTCAGTAATATAATTGATCAATATAAATCAGTCTAAAGGTTTTACATCACTAAAAACAATTATACAGCTTGCTGAAGCAGAGAACAAAGTGAGATGCCTGAGAGGTCTATAGAAAGATTGGATCACCAAACACCAGGAGGAATGTGAAACATCTGAACCCCAGGACCACCTGTCCCCAGGCACTCTGATGCTCCAGAATTATTCTCCACTTTTCTTTCTGGAGATATCTGGAGATAGTGATATCTGGCTTCATCAATTATATATTATTACAATGAAGAAACTAAGAGTAGATTTAAGTGACTTCCCAAGATCACAAAACTAGTGAGTAACAGAGCAAGAATTGAACATATGCCATTCTGGCCCCAGAAACTCAACTCAGAAATATTTTCTTGAACACTGATGTTGTCTCCTCAATTATCATCTAAGGTGCCAATATTTAAATCATTAATGCCAATCATAGTTAAATACACTAATTTAAAATTTGGTCTTTATTTTTGTTATATTAAATGAAAATTAGCACAATTTATAGTTTATCTTCCATGTCTTAGATAATTTTCATCATTTATAAATATGTAAAACAAATTGTGTTGAATTTCAACATTAAAAAAAAAAATTGAACCCAGGGCCAAAACCACTGAGCCACATCCCAACCCAGTTTTTTTTTTTTTTATGTTTTACTTTGAGACAGAGTCTTACTAAGTCCTTAGGTCCTCTTTAAGTTGCTGAGGTTGGTCTCAAACTTACAATCCTCTTGTCTCATCCTGCTGAGTTGCTAGTATTATATGCATCCCCACTGTGCCCAGCAAAATTCAACATTTGGAATGAAAAATAAAACATGAGTCCTTGTCAGTACTGTATACCCAATGTAGTACTTTATCTACATTCTTGTAAAAGCAATCTTAGGTTACCAAATGAACTTTAAAGACAGGAAAATAAAGGATTTGTAGTGTGGCTTTTTAAATAGCAACGAAATTAGCAACATTTTTCTGCTGATCTACTCATAGCAGCACAGATTATTTGAGGATCTTCATTGTTATAGTAAAATTGATAATACCCTCATAATATAAACCTCCACTATTATAGCAACATAAAATACAATTTTAAATGCTTTTGAATTAATTGTTTAAATGTATCTTATCTACCTTTAATTCAGCATACTATACAAGGCATCAATCTAAAGGAACATTGTTAATTGTTTTTTAACATCATCATTATGGATTTTTATCAATAGTAAGTGTTCAAGCTGCCCTTCATTTATTACTTAAGTATTGTCTTTATATGGTATTTTCTTGTCTCTCAAATAACTAAATCATTTAATGTTTCCTATGATATACAAATATATCCCTTAAAGATTCTTGCAGTATCTAAAACCAAAAATTAGTAGTAATTTCTTCTCCAATTTTTTCATGTCTCTTTAATAATATATTGCTATTGCCAGGCATGGTGGAGAACACCTGTAAATCCAGCAGCTTGGGAGGCTGCTTGTGTGTTCAAAGCCAGCCTCAGCAAAATGAGGTGCTAAGTAACTCAGTGAGACCCTGTCTCTAAATAAAATACAAAATAGGGCTGTGGATGTGGCTCAGTGGTTGAGTGCCCCTGAGTTCATTCCCCTTTATCATGCCCCCCCTACAAAATATATATATTATGGTATGTGAGGATAAAGTTCTAATTCTTCATTAGACCTCCTATGACATCACCCTAGTGTGGTGGAGGCACTTTGCTAATCCAAGATGGAAATGGAAGTTGGTCTCCATTTGGTTTTCTTGTGGTTGAGGGCTTAGTGGTACCTTGTGGGGTTGGAAGTTCTTGATCTCTACTGGGTGTTCTCTGACAACCAGCCTGGCAGGGAGGTAGGAACATCTCATTGCAGACTCGGGGTGAAGTGTTGATTCTACTTAAGTTTGGCTGTCTGAAGTTTGAGGTGGAGCCCCTGTTAGAACTTTCTAAGTACAATTTTTATAAATATTACATCCCTTTTTAATCAACTGACAGATGAAAGTCATGGAATCTCTAGAAAAATCAAGTGTGAAGCAATTAAATATGATGTTTAATAACTTTTGCATCAGGAAAGATAAAGTAGAAGGATTTCTTTTTATTCCTTCTGGTGAATAGAGTTGAAAGTCTTAGACATTATTATAAACATGAAAGCTATGAAGTACACCATGATCAAGTGGGATTCATCCCAGGGATGCAAGATTGATTCAACATACAGAAATCAATAAATGTATTGCATCACATCAATAGACTAAAAAATAAGAATCATATGACCATCTCAATTGACGCCAAAAAAGCATTTGACAAAATACAGCAACCCTTCATGGTAAAAACACTAGAAAAATTAGGGATAACAAAAACATATCTCAACATTACAAAGACTATCTACATTAAGCCCCAGGCCAACACCATTCTAAATGGAGAAAAATTGCAGGCATTCCCTCTAAAAACTGGAACAAGACAGGGATGCCCTCTTTCACCACTTCCATTTAACATAGTTCTTAAAACATTGGCCAGAGCAATTAGACAGATGAAACAAATTAAAGGGGTACGCATAGGAAAAGAAGAACTTAAAATAGCACTACTTGCTGATGATATGATTCTATACCTAGAAGACCCAAAAAGTTCCACAGAAAACTTCCAGAACTAGTAAGTGAATTCAGAAAAGTAGCAGAATATAAAATCAACACCCATAAATCAAAGGCATTTCTGTATATCAGTGACAAACCCTCTGAGAAGGAAATGAGGAAAACTACCCCATTTACAATAGCCTCAAAAAAAAAAATACTTGGGAATCAACTTAACAAAAGAGGTAAAAGATCTGTACAATAAAAACTACAGAACCTCACAGAAAGAAATCAAAGAAGACCTTAGAAGATGGAAAGATCTACATTGCTATTGGATAGACAGAATTAATATTATCAAAATGACCATACTTCCAAAAGCACTATACAGATTTAATGCAATTCGGGTCAAAATCCCAATGGAAACTCTCATAGAAATAGAAAAAGCACTCATGAAATTCATCTGGAAAAATAAGAGACCCAGAATAACTAAAGTAATACTTAATAGGAAGAGTGAAGCAGATGGCATCACTATACCAGACCTTAAACTATACTACAGAGCAACAGTAACAAAAACAGCATGATAGTGGCACCAAAACAGACTGGTAGACAATGGTACAGAATAGAGGACACAGAGACTAGCCCACAAAATTGCAATTATCTTATATTAGACAAAGTTTCCAAAAACATACATTGGAGAAAAGATAGCCTCTTCAATAAATGATTCTGGGAAAACTGGAAGTCCATATTCAACAAAATGAAATTAAACTCCTCTCACCATGCACAAAACTCCACTCAATGTGGATCAAGAACCCAGGAATTAAACCAGAGACTCTGCATATAATAGAAGAAAAAGTAGGCCCTGATCTTCTTCATGTGGGATTAGGCTCCAACTTCCTTAATAAGATTCCTGTTGCACGAGAATTAAAATCAAGAATCAATGAATGGGATGGATTCAAACTAAAAAGATTCTTTTCAGCAAAAGAAACAATCTGTGAGGTGAATAGAGAGTCTACATCTTGAGAGCAAATCTTTACCCCTCACACATCAGAGAGAGCACTAATCTCTAGGGTATATAAAGAACTGAAAAAGCTAAACACCAAATAAACAAATAACCCAATCAATAAGTGGGCCAAGGATCTGAATAGATACTTCTCAGAAGAGGATATACAGTCAATCAACAAATATATGAAAAAAAATGTTCATCATCTGTCGCGACCCCTTGCCCGCAAGGAAGACGCAACTCAGGAATCTTCTTTCAGCAGTTTATTCAGGCCCCTGATAGTTCTTCTTCTCCCTCTCGGATGCCCCTCCCAGCCTTAATAAAGCATCTCAAGCCCCAATGCAAAGCTGCCACGTGGAGCTTTCTCATAGGGTGATGAAAAATCATGTGCCAACTCTCCCAAATAAGGAGTTGTTTGTCACAGACCACAGCGGAGCCAGTGCCATCTTGTAATGGCAACCATAGTCTGCAGAAACGACAGAAGCGGCTCACCACAATCATCACTAGCAATTAGAGAAATGCAAATCAAAATCACTCTAAGATATCATCTCAATCCAGTCAGAATGGCAGCTATTATGCATACAAACAACAATAAGTGTTGGTGAGGATGTGGGGAAAAAGATACACTCATACATTGCTGATGGGACTGCAAATTGTTGCAGTCAATATGGAAAACAGTAATGCGATTCCTTGGAAAACTGGGAATGGAACCACCATTGACCCAGCTATCCCTCTCCTCCGTTTATACCCAAAGGACTTAAAAACAGCATACCACAGGGACACAACCACATAAATGTTTATTGCAGCATAATTAACAATAGCTGAACTGTGAAACCAACCTAGATGCCCTTCAGTAGATGAATGGACAAAAAAAAATGTGACATATGTACACAATGGAATATTACTCATCAATAAGAGAGAATAAAATCATGGCATTTTCAGGTAAATGGATGGAGTTACAGAAGATAATGCTAAGTGAAGTTAGCCAATACCAAAGAATAAATGCAGAATGTTTTCTCTGATATAAGGAGGATGATTCATAGTGGGGTAGGGAGGGGGAGTATGGGAAGGACAGACAAACTCTAGATAGGAGAGAGGGGTGGGAGTGGAAGGGAGGGGGAAGGGGTTAGAAATAATGGTGGAATGTGATGAACATCATTATACAAAGTATATGAAGTATGAAGACATAAATTGATGTGAATATACTATATATACTACCAGAGATATGAAAAACTGTGCTCTACATGTGTAATATGAATTGTAATACAATCCGCTGTCATATATTAAAAAAATCAATAACATGAGAGCTCTGAAAGGGAAAGAGAAAATGAACTAGGGAAGCATCTTTGAACTTTAGGAACAACACATCAGTG
Organism: Marmota marmota marmota; assembly: GCF_001458135.2. Classification (NCBI taxonomy): domain Eukaryota; kingdom Metazoa; phylum Chordata; class Mammalia; order Rodentia; family Sciuridae; genus Marmota; species Marmota marmota. The sequence continues at coordinate 6,598,395 of NW_026000000.1, read as the reverse complement.
AATTCCCTGGGTTTTCCTTTTTTCCTGATATATTTCAGACTGGGTTCTGCTGAGGATGCCAGCCTAGAAATGTAAATGGATACAAAATAAATAAAAGTAAATAAATACCCCAAGAGTAGCTGGGTATCTGAGTCAAAGTTCTAGGAAAAGGACAATCTAGCAAGAAGAAAAACTTTTAGGCAATAGCTGTTCAATCCACTCATGCAGGAAAACAGGGACTCCACCCCAAGTTTCAAAGAGTCAAGCCTTAGTAGAAGTCTAGACTTCACCCTGAGGCTATAATGAGATGCTTCAAACTCCCTGCCAGTCTGGTTCTCAGAAAAGATCCATTAAAGATCAAGAACTTCTATTCCCACAGGGCTGTAACAAGTTCTCATACCCAAGAAAACCAAATGTGGACCTGGACTTCCATTTCCAGCTTGGTTTAACAAAGTGCTACACTGGAATGATGTCATAAGAGATCTAATGAAAAGTTAGAACTTTTACCACCATCCAGCAATGAAAAGTTCACACAGGCCTCACATGGTGTCAATTGAAGACCGGTGGGGAACAGCAATGGGGCATCCTCTTCTTGCTAACAAGGGCAAAATCTTACTGGGAAGCCTGGAGTTCCACCTCCATTATTCAGAATAACACAGAGACCGTCCTGCAGGTATAAATGGAGGTTGGTTGGTAATTTGTACTTCCATCTCAATGGCAGTAAGAGGGAGTGTATACTGTTCCCTTTCCAGCAGGGTGTCAGATGAGGCAGGCCAAAGCACAACTCTTAAATTAGTCCTAGAATCTTAAAACACATCAAATGTTTCTTATAAAAAAAATCATTCTTCATATCATGAAACAGGAAAATTTTGATAAGAGTGAAAAAAGAAAATCAATAGATTTAACACTAGTGTGATATACATATTACTAAAGCAACCATAATAAAAATATTTCCATGACCAATACAAACATGCTTCAATGCTTCAAATAAGCTTAAAAAAGAAGAAATAAGGGCAAAAAAATCCCCTCTGATTTGTTTCCTCCATTACTACAAAACATTTCACAAAATGTTGTGGTCAATATGAAATAGAATTAACAGATTTAATTGCTAAAAATAAGGATTTACTGTAAGTAGAAAATGTATGAAGCAAGAAATCTGAAGTATATGACTTAGTCATGCATTCATATCCTGCGCATCAGCTAGTCACCATTCTCTTGGTATTGCACAAGCAGATGACTTACTGAAATATAACTAAAACTGATCATCAGTCAACAAATAGCTATTGAATGCTACTTTGTACCAGACACAATTATAATAGATAGAATTAGACACAATTCTAATAGATAGGAAAATTAGTCTGTGCTCCCTACTTACAAGAATCTCACCTTGCAATCAAAACAATTTAAAACACATTTACACGTTAGAGACACAATTAATCATTACTTTGAAAGACAGTGTAATGAAAGCAAACTTCATCACAGAGGAGTGACAATGTACCATTTTGTAACCTCTCTAAACTGCAATATCTCCTGAAGATGAAGATGTTAGGATTACTTTAAAGATAAAATGAGAGTAATATGTACTCATTGACTCATAATAAATGTTCAATATCACCTACTGCTATTGTTATGAACATTATATTATTAATGTGATAGAAGTTTAAGATCAAATGTTCTTGAAATCACAGAGACAGAAAAAAAAATCACAGAGACTGGAACATTGCTGTCTTTGTCAATGTCTAGACATTATGTGAGTGTCAGGCAGCAAAGCCCAAAGGAGACGGTAGGTGGGGTGAAAGAACATAGAGTTTAGAATAAAAAAGCAAAGAATTCAAAGCTCAGTTTTGCTATAAGGCTGAGTCCTTGGTAACTTACTAAATGTTTCTGAGCCTCACTTTTCTTCCGATATAAATGAAGACAACATACCTTGTAGTGTTTAGAGAAATAGCTGGGCAGATTCCAATCATCTAAAGTGATTGTTATTCTGCTCAACATATGAAAGGTTTTCTATAAAAGTTAGCAAATGTAATTATTATTAGTATTATCATAGGTGCAGATTGGACATCAAAATTCTCATTTAAGTGATCTCTTTTCACTTCTAGATGTATTAAATCTTTAATTAGTATTAAGTCTTTCTACAGGTTGGTTTTTCAATGTCTTCCTTCTTACTCAAGTTCAACAGCATTACTATGGGCCTTTTAAGAAAGAAATGGATAGAACAAAAATCACTACATCATTTCTATTTTTAGCATAAAAAACATCTTCAAAAACATTATATAGAGTTTTACCTTTTAATTTTAAATTTGAAAGTCATAAATTCTTATTTGTTTCCATGTTCACATACTAAGATTGTCACATTGCTACAGTTCTGGGAAGGAGGCCCCTTGGGTTATTATAAACGAGAAGGTTATGATGTACAGTTTAAGCTAATGAAGGTAGGCTTCCAGTCAGGATGTGGAGTCACTCCCTGTGGTGAAGCCATTAAATAGCTAGGGATGAAACATGTCTATAATTAGAGAGGCATTAGGCATTAGTGATCCAGTGACCAGGGATCCTGTGCCCAATGGACTAGTCAGACTGGCTGGCTACCCGCCCAAAGCTATTTCCTCCATCAGTCAAAGTCAAAAGCAATGTATCAAGGGGTGGACTCACAAATTCCATTGAGCCAAAACTATCCATCCAAAACATAAATAAATGAGGTTTCTGAAAAATAGGCTTAGAAATTATATGCACTTAGAGTAAAACAAAAACAAAGACATAACATCCAGGAAAGCAGAAGATTGAATGGTCAAACAAGGCAAAATGACTCTCAAAACTATGAGTAGCAGATCAGAGGAAGTATCACTCCATGTTTGTTCTTAATCATTTCTTTGGTCTGAAAATAAAAGGGTTGTGCAGAGACAAGTCTTTACGTGTCTCTGGAAGACACATTTGTTAAAAGTGCAGAAAATTTTCAGTGTCAGGGATCTCAGTGATATCAGCAAAGTGAATAAAACTTAAGTATTCTGAAACACACTTGGGGTGTATAGAGAAATTCTAGTATATCTTCATTGTTTCAGAGATAAGAACACCAAAGCTGTTCTTAAGCAGCTTTGGTGTTCTTAGAATTAGAGTAACCAGTTATCATTTATTATAATGCATTATGCATGCTTTTAAACTACTAGGAAATGCTTCATTCTGTGCCTAATTTGATTTTCAGTCCCCAGTGAAGTAGGGTATAAGATATAGTCATCTTAAACACAAGGAAATGAAGTAACAGAGAGGATGAGTACCTATCCTTGAAACCTGTTCCCTCCAGGTTCTGTGCTTCTAATAACTGCATATAACATGCATTGTCTAATACCTCATTCTTAGCAGTACTGGTGAAGCCAAGGTTACGATCTAGATCCAATGATATGAGGCCTGTATTCCTTCCAGTAGGCCAGGCTACAGCCCTAAAAATCCCAAATACATTTATGTGAATTTATTTGCTTACAAATGTGGAAATTCAAAGATACTTAAAAGAAACTTCTACTGGGCTGGTGGCACGCGCCTGTAATCATAGAGCTGTAGAGCCTGAGGCAGGAGGATCCCAAGTTCAATGCCAGCCTCAGCAAAATTGAGGTGTTAAGCAACTCAGTGAGACCCTGTCTCTAAATAACATGCAAAATATGGCAGGGATGTGGCTTAGTGGCCGACTGCTCCTGAGTTCCATCCCTGGTACCCCCCCAAATGAAAAAAAATTTAAAAAGAAAAATAAACTTCCCTGTAAGAATTGAATTCATCTAGAACCTATTCACTGTGTATTATAGTAATGTTTTATTTGTTTTAATTGTTTTATTCATTCCCTTTGCTTAGGATGGTGCTTGTAACATGCTAGTTGATTAATGAAAATTTGTGAACAGATGGCTTTATTGTGTATGTATGTGATGCTACATACTCTTCCAGGAGCTAGGACAATGGAGACAAAGGTTTGGCAAATAGAAAGTTTTAACATGGTTGAAAGAGCTGTTAAGCAAGAAACAAATATCCAAACTATATTTAAAATAAGGCTATGCAGAAAATAAAACAGGATAAAACTTAAAGCATGAATTAGGGAGGACTTTCTGGAGTTCTATTGGAAGCATTGACATATGAGCTAAATGCTGCACATTAATTTAAAAAACAAGAAGCTCGCGCCATCGCACAGGACTGTAATCCCAGTGAATTGAAAGACTGAGGCAAGAGAACTGCAAATTCAAGGCCAGCTTCAGTAATTTACCAAGATTTTGTCTGAGCCAGGGGTATAGTAGAGCAGTAATCTCAGGGACTCAGAGGCTGTGGCAGGAGGATCACAAATTCAAGGTCAGCATCAGCAGCTTAGGGAGATCCTAAGAAACTTAGTAAGACCCTGTCTCAAAATAAAAATATTAAAAGGGGTTGGGGATGTGGGTCAGTGGTTGAGTGACCTCCAGTACAAAAAAAAAATGATTTTGTATGAAAAATAAAATTAAAATTAAAAATTATATTTAAAAAAGGTCTGGTGATATAAATTGATGGTAGAGCACTCTTGGGGTCAACCCTGTACAAAACAAAACTCAAGAAAAGGCAAATTGTAGGTAGAGAAAAACAGCAAAAGCAAAGTCTGGAATAGAAGAATGATTTTGGCAATTTTGAGAAAGAGAAGAAGTATGGCTTGAGCTTATGGAAGGGTGGGAAGGGAGTGGGAAGGGAGGAAGAAGTGAGCAAAACGTGGAGGCCAAAAGCCACTCCTGAATTACTTATTTTTGTTGATTTTGGACTCCCAAACAAAAATATACTAAAATCATTTAATTATTTAAGGTTACATTTACAGGTACCAAGGTTGAAAACAATGAGAGTGGCCATAGTAGAAAGTGCATAGAGTTTGATAAAGAGGTTAAAGGGAGAGAAGTAAAGCAATGACTTTATGGATCTATCAAATATTTATCAGACATAATACCCTTTCATTGTCAAGGTGATCACTTGTCCCAAGGAGACAAATAATACGTGTTCTCTGATTATTTTTTTAGAAATTACTTATTGATTATTGAGAGCTAATAATTTCTATTTTCATCAATATCCTCCTTGGTACATTGTCTCAACTATAACTAGACAAGCTAGGGAACTCAGGGTAGTTATTTGTATAGCGTTTAGCTGGATATACACATATATTTAACAGAATAATCTACATCAACTTAACTTTCCTTTTCCCCCAGTGCAATAGTCATTATCATTTATTTTTATGTTTTTGGTTATTGTTTGTAACTATGATACTATGTTCCTGTTGATTAATTTTTTTTAAGTTGTGCTTCATTAGATTAAAAAAAAAAGCCACCTTTAAATATTTAGACTAGAGCATCCTGTGTGTTACCAGCCTGATTGTCAATTATAGCAAATTTCTTATGAGGAAACAGATCAAGAGTAAAACCACAGAAGTCCTCCCTAGTCTCTTGGTAAATGGGTGTGGTTTCCTTTGGGGCAGCCTTTGTAGAAGGCCAGGGTCCAATCACTAATGCTTGTTGAAACAGCTCACCCAAGCACGCTTAATTTCACAGTCCTGTTGCATCAGAAAGAAAGAACTGTGGCTTACTGCTAATCAGAGTAGCCATGTTTCCTCAGGCAAGGACAACCTTGTGAGCAATGATGTAACCAAAAACCAGGTTTTTGTGATAAGTCAGTACAACTTAACTGAATAGAAAAGACATTATTTTCTCTGTGAAATACATAGTATCTCTTCTGTATCAGACAGGAAGACTGAAAATACAGCAGTCATTTTTCTTAGATTATAAAGATTGAGAGACAGACAGGAAATTATTCCAGTTTGCTAAATCAATCTGAGAAGGTTTGTATAAAAAAAATTGAAGGTTTCTGACTCATTGTCAGACAAATTGTAAACAAACAGGTATAGAATTGTTATCACTGCTCAGAAAGTGTCTTTGCTTGTTTGGCTGGGAATTGAACCAGACATTACAAGTGGGTTACAAATATGGGTTCATTTTGGAAAAAGAAAGGAAAAAAAAAAAAAAAGATCTGGCTTGTGAATTTTGTAGTTCCTGAACATATAAGCATGTTAGTAGGGACCACAAGGAGCAACTCAACAACCTTGAAACTGTCTATGTATAAAAGGAAAAAATCCTGTGGTTAAAATGCTCTCAGCCATTGTATTTTTATCACTCATATTTCCCAAGGTTTCAGGTAGCTGTTTTTAGATATCCTTAATTTCAGTTCTACTCAATTTTATTGAATGATTTGGCTTATTTGAGGGTGTGAATATTATGTTCTAATTGTTTAATCAGTAAACAAAAGGGAGTATATCTAAAGTTCACTCTCACAAATATACATTAGAGGAGGGGTGCATTTAGGGTTTCAAAAATTTGTATCTGTATGTCTTCGTAAAAACATAGGATAGAGCAGTGGAGTACAAGGACATAGAGCAGGAGGGATGAGGAATGGGAAACAGGAGGAAATGCAGAATGAATTTGACATAATTATGCTCTATGCCTGTATAAATATGCCATAGTGAATTCTACCTTTATGTATATCTGTAAGGCACCAATTAAAATTAAATAAAGGGGTTAAAGGTAGACCAGTGGAGTAGAGGAAGAGCATAGGGGAAAGGAGGAAGGGAGGAGAAAGGAGGGAACCAGGGACTGAAATAAAGTCAATAAAATTCCATGTATGATTTTATCAACATGAACCCAACTATTACGTATAGACATAGTGCACCAATAAAAACAAATACATACAGACACACAAATCTGTATCTCTTAAGATTATAGGATCAAAGGGGAAAAACTCACCTGAATTTCCTCTAGAAAAAAGCAATGAGAAGCTTTTAAATAATTCAATCAGTAAGGCTTAATAATCAGTTCTCAAGAATCAAATTCACAGTGTATTCATTTCCAAAATATTTATTTATTTTGTAGTGCTGGGGATAGAACCCATAGCTCTGTGGATGCTAGGCAAGCCCTCTACCACTGAGTTACAGGCCCAGCCCCCAACCCCATTTCCATAATATTACTGAGCATTTACTGTTTTTAACACACATGCATGCACACACACACACACACACACACACCATATACATACATATGTATGACATGATCCTTAAGTAACCAAATATATAATACCTTATAGAGAGTTCAAATTTGAAAGTTCAATAAAAGAAGGATATAGATAAAGAATTTGCTTTGATGTTTTTTTTAAATACTGAGATAAGCCAAATATTATAGCTATAAGAAAATTTTTATATATATGCTTATATAATAAATATCTATAAAATATTTTTTAAATTATTTAAACAGGATAATTTAAATAATCAGAATACAATTGGTATTTGTTACAATATAGACAAAGAGCAATTTTTATTTAAGACTACTTTTTCTCTGGCAGAGTAAGTGTAGCATTTAAAAGTGTATTTATTTAGCTTGCTAAATAAGTCAGAATAATCACTGACATTGAGATTTGCCAGTCTCACACTTTTGCACAAAAATAGTCATAATTGGTACCCAGAATAGAACAAACCTCTGCTCCAAAGTGTCTGCTTAGCCTGAAACCAGACTCTTAAAACTAACTTTTTGAAGGCTTATATTTTTAAAACTGTGCATGGGTTTTGTATCTCATTCAATTCTTATAACAATTGTTTGCCTTAACGCATTTTCCAGAAAGCAACAGAAATATTGATGCTCCAGGATGTGTCATCATGTGTTATGGGCCAGGCTATATGTGAAATGACCAAACAGACTCCATTTTACCCTAAGACTCTGTCATGTAAAAAATGCTTCTCCCACGGGAAAGCCCTGCCTCTGTGCCCATCAACAGTTTCTTAGCTAGCATGTTTGGCAACACAAAATGACAATTCTTATACAATGTAAAAATTGTTCTCTTTTTGGTTCCCATTTTTCTTGGACAATGTACCCTGTCAGAGATTGATTGCTCGGATGTTAGTAACCATTCTTTAACTTGTACTCAACTAGGGATGTTTTGACCTACTCCTCCTGACATTTGTTTATGACTTCGAATCATAGCAACAGCCACTTATGATTAATATGGTTTTGAACTATAAAAGTTGTACCCCCCAGGAGGGGGTCGAAGGGTGTAGACTTGCGGTCTGCCTCTTGGCCAGCCAACTGGTGAATCCAGACCTCCGGCTGGTGGATCCAGACCTCGACTTGGTGAATAAATATTCCGTCTCCTGTTTTAAGATCAACTTGGTGATTTATTGCAATCTCGCCATAACACATGTATTAAAATTATGTGTAAAAAAAAAGTATATGTACTTCCCAATTGTAGAGCAACTCATTAAATAGAGTGGCATTGGACGAAAGCAAGATTTTTTTTCCCATAAAAATTCAGCACTTTACAAATTGAGACTGCTTTAATAGCAATTATTGATGAAAGAAAAGAGTTGCTCAAATTGGTGTTGTTAAGGTCAACTGTGAACTACAAACTGAAGGAATCCAATTGTAACCAAACCCACACTTGGTACATACATAAGCAGGCTGTGGCCATGATTATGTATACAAACCGCCTACATCGGTGTCATGAGAAGGTCAATGTGTTGACGCCAGCTGGTTTTGTTATTCATGTGGAATGCCACACAGTTGTTCTGGACATGGAGGTCAAGAGGGGATGCCAGCACAACTGTAATGAACAGACTGCCAGACAGGGGCTGATTAGATAGACCAAGCAGGGAAGTGTAACAGTACTGAAAATGCAACAGGTAAACAAATATCTTTGTCACAAATATCCTGATAGTCTAAAAGAGCTACATAATTGATCATATAATTGAAGTAATTCTTACAAATTCCAGTATAAATTATTTCACAGGTGGGTATTCCTGTCAACTAACAAGTACTTTTTCTTTTATTAAAACTATATATACTAGCCAAGCCTAGAGGATATTAGATCACTCCTTTAATGAATTTTAAATTCTCAGCAAATTAGTGTGCACAAACAATTAAAAATTTAAAAAGCTAGACAACTTTTAAAATTATTCCAAAAGAATAGTGTCAAAGTCTTGCCCATAATAATGTGGTATGATTTTCATGTGAGATCTGAATTCTCAAAAGGAAGGCACCTAATCTCATTGGTATACTTATTCTGTAAGATAAATGCTTTTGCAATGTGTATTTCAGTACCCTTCATTTTGGCCTAGGGACGTGCTGCAAGCCAAAAACCATGGAACTTGACCCAGGAATTAGAATCATATTCAGCATTAATTGCTATACACATCTACTGGCAATTTTTAAAATCATAATGTTGTACCTGCATAAAGTCAAATAAACAGTAGAGAGGGTTGGCCTAGTAAAGGAAAAATATCAGGCAAAGTTGTCTGTAATTTCATTGTTCTTGTTGTGGTGACATCATAACATTATCTTGGTAATACACACTGAGGAACATAACAACTATGAAAATTGATGTGGGCATTCAGTGTTAGAATTGGAAAAGACTAATGAAATCTAAGCAAAACATTACATTAATATGTAGAAATTCTTAGTCAAATATATAATACTCATTTATACATATGTTATATTCAAATTTCTCCTTCCTAACTATTACTTCAGAAGAATAAAGTCTAAATTTTTTGAATGAATTTCCAAAGACAATGCTTCTAAAGAATATTAGAGATAATTAAAATTTTGTTCATAGATATTTATTTTTACTCTGTTATGTCTATTACTTTATTTTTATAAGGTTGCTTTGTTTTTATTACACATATAAGGTGAAAATGTGATAATTTGATACTGAATTGATTATGATAGATAAGCAAATTGAATATATACATCAACTTCCATAGTTATTTCTTATTTTATATATATATCTTAGGAGCACCAAAAAATACTCTCATCATTTTTTAATATGTGTATTAAGTAATAATACAATATTATTTAAAATGCTTTATATATCATATAAAAATATACAAAATAAGTAGGGTGGTCTTATAAATTATCATGAAACCAGGGCACTTTCTATATTGAGGGATGCTATTTTATATCAGGACATCAAACATAAACAGATTTTATCCTGGGCTAACAGAAACATTTGCTCACCCTAGAAAATATTCTAATAACTTCATACTTAGAGAGTAAGGGAGGAAGTTTTCATTCTACTTCACAGAATCTGAGAGACTTCACAAACCATAATTCACTCTGTGTCCTGTCTTACTAGAAGAGAATGTATTCCAGACATCAGATGTGAAGTAGATGCTTACATGTGATCTGTTTGATTGCAGGGAACAAAAAGGGAAATACCAAGAAAGCAAATTGATTAATAAAAGCTTTAACTTTTTAAATCATAGGACAAAATTCTTGGAGCCAATTTTTAACAGAAGTTTCAACTAAAATTGAATCAAAACCATAAATTAATTCTATAAATTCAATTATGACTTTGCAAATCTACCACTTTTCAATAGATTTGAATTTGTGGCTTAGGATAAGATATATGCCTTTTATTTTCTAAATGATAAACTAAAATCTTTTTCTTATTAGACTTATGAATCACATCAGAAAAAAAATAAATTCTACAGAATGGTTTTACTCATTTATTTGCATGACACTTTAACCCAAAAGGTATGACTACATGTTAATCAAAAAAAGTAACAAGAACACAAGTTTTCTCATGTCTATTCTCATTCAACAAATATTCATCACGGTGATTCTCAAACATCAGCAGAAACAAAAAACACCTGGGAAGCTTGTAAAAAAAAAGAAAAAAAAGATTTTTGGACCCCATTCCCAGAGTTCTGGGTTGAGTAGTGTTGTACTGGGCTTAAGAATTGTGATTTCTAACACATACCTCTATCTTCCAGGTAGCTTTGATGATGCTGGTCTGGGCACCACACTCTGAGAAACACCAGCATTATTGAGCAAGCAATGTTTTCCAAGTGGTGAGTGTGAAGAATTTAGCAACAAACAGCAAAACAGACATTTCTTCTTCTCACGGGCCTTATGTTTTGGTATAGGTAGGTAGACAATGAGTAAATAATTTAAAAATATAGCATATTAGTCGGAATATGCTAAACATGCTTTCTATGAAGAGCAAAACAGAAAATGGGCATACAATGAAATGGTGAGGGTCATATGCTATAGTGATTTGACTGAAGACCTTAAAGAGTTGGAGAATGAGAGAGAGATGTGGAGGTACAAACAAGTCGGAATGCACTAAGTCTGTAGTACAGTCACCAAGTTTAAAGAACAGGAAACAGTTCAGGCCGGATGGATGGAGTGAGTGACAAGGAGAACAGAAGGAAGCAAGGCAGAGAAGCTGTGGGAGAACCAGCTCAGAGAAGCTTTATAGACCACTGAGAAATCTCAGGTTTTTATTTTGAGTGACAGGAGAGGCCATGGGTGAATTTGAATAGAGAAAGGGCATTAGCTAATTTCCATTTGTAATGAATTGCTGAGCTACTAGTTTGAAAATAACTGATATATTCAAGAAATGGGTGTAGAATGAATGGTATATAAATTTGGGAGTTGTCAGTTATTTAAAGGTGTGAAACTGAATTCATCAAAGGAATGAATGCACTTTCAAAAGAGAAGTAATGGAAGAACTGGCTTGGGGAAAATTCAGCTTTCAAGGACAGGAAGATAAAAATATATCTTCAGAGGTAGAGAAGGATCAGAAATGAAGTGGGATGAAAGCCAGCAGAGGTGTGCTGGAGAAAAGAGTAGAACCAAAAGAAAAGAGTAGAACCCTAGGAAAGAGTTCTATCAGCTGCTGATAGATCAAATAAGATGAGTAATGAAAATCAAATCTACACAGAGGCAATACAGAGGACAACAGTTGTGTTAACAAGTGTTGTTTTAGGAGAGTGATAAAAAATGACAGCTCAATGCACTTGTCCACGTGAGGATGGGAGGACAGCACTGAGAGACAGGGCACAGGCACTGGTTTCACTGCTTCACTATTAAAGAAAGAAGGGACGCAGTGGTAACTGGAGTAGAACGTGAGCTCAAAGGAAGGTTTTTGCTTTGCTAAGATGAGAAAAGTATTGAAAATTTTCAGGCTGAAAGTTATGATTCAGTAGAGGTTGAAAAACTGTTGTTGCAGAGAAATGTTAGATATAGTGGAGTGATATACTTGAGGAAAAAAGAAAGGCTGGGAGCTTCTGAACAGATAGAGGGTTTCACATTATATTGAAACATGGATAGTTCATCCATAGTGAGAGGAAGGCAGGCAGAACCTACAGGTACAGACAGGTGAATGGGTAGATATGGAGGTGGGTGCTTCAGTGAAGGAGATAAGGTCCCCAACTGAGAAAAATCATTAGAACTGTTGGGAGTTTAAGGAGAGTTGCCAATGTTTAATATTCTCTGATTAAGGGAAAGTAAAGGGGGTGAGAGGGGGAGAGGGAGACAGAAATGACTGAGAAATATGGTAGGACTTTTAGCAGGACTAATTCAATGAATCTGATATTTTTAAATTATTATTTCACTTAAAATCTCTTGGGTGTTTTTCTAAGTATTTGTAGAGCTATTAATCAGAGCAATGTTCATCCTCCCAAGATCTTCCTTATTATAAATTTGATCTGATGAGCTTTCCTTTGTTAGACATTTGTACAAACAATGAAGGTCATTTGTTGGACTTGTCAACCAATCAATTCATACATAAAATATATTCAGCCAGATTTCATAATAAGTTGGGATTATATATACTAGAGTATTCTCGCCTTGTGAAATCTGACATAATTATGTGATGGATGTGTTATATTGCTTATATGAATCTCTTTACTGTCTTTTTTAACTTTGAAAATATGCCATAGCTGAGGTGAAAATGTATTCATTGGATAGGAATTTTCATAGGATAGTCAATCAGATAAAAGTTGACCTCTCCACTCCTTCTCAATTTTTTTTTTTGGTCCATATATATAAATTTACTTTAGTTGTCAAAGGACTTTTATTTATTTGTTTGTTTGTTTGATTGTTTGTTTATGTGCTGCTGAAGATCAAACCCAGGGCGTTACACATGCCAGGCAAGTGCTCTACTGCTTAGAAACAATCCCAGCCCCTCTTCACTCCATCTCAACTTTTTTTTTAATCAAGAGAATGCTAGAGTTCTCTGAATTCTGCATAAGTGTATGGACTAATTTTGGTATGTGTATATATATATATATAGATAGATAGATAGATAGATAGATAGTTTTCAAAGGACTTTTATTTTATTTATTTGTTTGTTTGTTTGTTTTTGTTTGTGGTGCTAAGAATCAAACCCAGGGTCTTACACATGCCAGGCAAGTGCTCCACCACTGAGAAACAACTCTAGCCCCTTCATATACATTTTTTTGTCCACACAAAAGTTTGCCATGTTATAGCAAATTTGCAGGAGGAATTTTTCCCTGAGGGTATTAAGGAACAGATAAATAGGTAAAAAGAATGGTAAAAGTTCAAACACAAGAAACAGAAACGTGAAAAATCTTGGTCTGTTAAGTATACGAGACATCCTAGTCAGGAGAGTAAGAAATAGTATTAAAGAGCAATGGATCTCTGAAAGACATCTACCTGAATACATGCACACATTACAGTCTTCATGGAAAGGATCGACTTTTGATAGAATCCTCTAGTTCAAGTACAGATTTCTAGGTGAGGGAGAAATGACAATTGATCTTTTTCATTCATGTGTTCCTTCTTTGAGTACCAGTTAAAACTAACCGTGCAAAGCACAGAAGAGACTCCAGAGGACTTAAAAGAAACAAAAACAAGCATTTTAGTTTTCACCTTGAGAAGTTTATAGCCTAGTGATGAAATCATCTACACGTGAAGCAACAATATCAAAAAAAAAATTAATGCTAAGCTGCAGATGTTCAAGGTTCAAGAGACTGATCCAGCTAATAAATATTTTGTAGGACCAAGGAAATCCTCTTGGGGCCATTCCATACTTATTCATGCTGCTAGCTGATGAAAGGCACAGCCTTACTCTGTTGTTTGTTCTAAACCTGGCCAACCACCAGAACACCCTGGGGAGCTCTGTAGAAATCCAAGTTCCTGTACTCTTTGACTGCCCTGCTCTATGGCTCTTGTGAAGCCTCATCTTCCCATACCTGCATGGGAAAGCTCTAAGAGGAGCTGCCTCTCCCCAGAAAACTCTACTTGTTGCATTTTCATCCCTCAGATATTCTTTGTGTGTGAGTGTTGGGGATCAAACCCAGCTTCAGATTTTATTCCTTATCAAGAAAAAAGTAAAGTCCATTGTCGGTGTTACCAAAGTAGATAGTTTCTTTTTCCCAACAGTGTCCAAAGGCAATGGGTTCCTGACCACAATAAATGAAATTCACTTTCTTTTTGTCAAGAAAGAAATGTTTCAGAACATGAAATTTACGTTTTAGAACATAAAATTGAACTGCGCTCTTTGATCTTATATAAGAAATATATATTTTACACGTTATGCTATTTGTGTAAATAAAAAAATAATCATACTACACATTTCTATCAGTTAGAAACTAGCAAAGTCCTGCACATTTAAAAAAAAAAAAATCTGCAAATGTCACCTCCCCTATGAAGACTTCCTTGACCACATCATAAAATTGTATTGTTCTAAGGGTGAATGTTTTCTCTAATATGCTGATGCTAATTCACAATAAGGTGGGGGGCATTTGAAAAGAATAGCATTACCTTAGATTAGGTAGAGGGAAGTGAAGGGAGGAGAGGGGAGGGGATGTGGGGATAGGAAAGTTAGTAGAATGAAACAGACATGATTACTGTATGTATATATGTGACTGCATGACCAATATGATTCTATAACATACACGACTCAGAAAAATGAGAAATTATATCCCATCTATTTATGATATATCAAAGTGCATAAATGCATTCTATTACCATGTATAACTAATTAAAACAAATTTAAAAATTAATAAAAATGCATCGTTTCTTTCTCTGGAAGTCTGTTATACTTCATATGTACCACCAATAGTGCCATCATGACCGGACTTGAGATTGTTTGAATGTGTAATGTTATAGTTAAAAATAAGCTCCATTTAGCAGGGACTATCTCTTATCTTTATTGCCCAGCATGGCATTTTGTGCTTAATAAATCTCCAGTAAGTGTTTGTTGAATTTATTCATAGTAGAGGTTGACAACTTTGGTATAAATTTAAAAACAATAAATAATGTATATTTAGTTACATGTAAAAGTTACATATTAAGATAAGCTATCAAAGCTAGAAAATGTTTAATTTTGAAAGTAAGAAAAGGTATATAAAATGTATTTTTAAATCTTCTGATAGTATGACCACTTATGCTATTTTGGTATTTTTCTTTGCAGTATTTATCTATTAGAAATTAAATATCTTTATATATTTAAATTGCTTTTGATTTGGGAAATGATTTGACCATGAGCATCTTTGTATAAAGATTTTACCTAGATATTTTCTATTATTTCTCTAGGATAAGCACATTTAGGATTTGACATGCTCATTCAGCACCTTTGATATTATGCAATGCTAATTCTAGTAAGTTTGGAAGCATAGAATGTTATTCAAAGTCTATAATGTTTATTCAGAGAACACAAGCAATATCAGTATGTGGTAACTTGGAGAACAGTGTCTAATGACATCCATACAAAGATAAGAAAACTGAGATTCCCCAGAGGTTAAAAAAAATGGAAAAAAATGTATTGATTAAGTGACACAGTCTACACTAGAATTCACTGTTATCTATTATCATGGGTAGGTTCACCCATACCATTTCCAATGGTCCAAAGTTAGAAGAAAATTCTGGTGGCCCTTCTGTCTGTGGACTTATTGTTTTGTGGAAGAACAAGATCAAGTAAGGACAAAGATACCTTTTGGGTTCTGTTCCTGAAAGGTCTTTGTCAAATAAGGACAAAGACCTTTCAGGAACAGAACCCAAAAGGTATCTTTGTTATCAGTTGGTAAGTGTAATACTACTGTTCATAACATTTCTAAGGAAAGAGAAATCATTGTACTTAACTGCATTCCAAAGGAAGAGAAAAATGGTCAGACCATTTTTGGTAGGTGGAATAATGGTCCCCCAAAGATGTTCATATTCTAATCCTAGTATATGTGACCTTGTTATTTACAAGGCAAAAATGGTTTAAGGTGCAGAAGAAATGAAGTCTTCTTATGAGTTGATCTGAAAATAGACTTTATAGAATTGTCTAAATGGACACATAAGGGTTTTTAAATGTGGAAAGGGGAGGCAGAAAAGTAAGGGTCAGATGGATCCCATGTGAAAAAAACTGAACCAGTCATTGCCAGCTATGAAGATGGAAGGGACCTTGACACAAGGAATGAGTGCAATCTCTAGAAATTGGAAAGGCAAGAAAATAGATCTCATCTAAAGACTCTGGACGGAAGGCAGTCCTGCCTAAACCTTGATTTTAACCCAGTCAGACCAGTGTTGACTGCTATCCTCCAAAACAGTAAGATAAATTTGTATTGTTTTAAGCTTCTGAGATTTTGGTAATTTATCAAGACAGCTATAGAAATAGTATACCATGCATGAAAAATGGAACTGTACAAGGATAGAAAATGAGAAAATGTGGGACAGGAGATAAACATGAAGATTATAGATTAGAAGAGAAGGCAACAAGATTAAGAAAAAAGGTTGAGGCTGGAAAGGAGGAAATTATGAATGTCTTTCAAAATAATTTGAATTTTATCCTATAGATGGTAGATATATTTTGAGAGGGCAGCAATATAATGAAAGTGTGTGATGTAGCAAAATTAACCTGGCACTCTGTAAAGCATTATCAATAGAGACAGAGCAGTTATGGTACTATAATAATCTAACCATGAAACAATACAAGTCTGGACTCTGGTGGAAGCTTAAGTGGAAATGGAAGGTCAGGCATGAGAAACCTAAAGGAAAATTCACTTTCATATTTTGTTTTGCACATAGGTCATTTTATGAATTTGCCCTAATTTCAAATTGCCATTTCAATGCTGATGATATAAATTATGAGAAATCAAGTAGTCAAGATAAAGCTTTCAAAAAATATATCCACTCTGTGTGTGCAGGTATGTGTGTGTATCTAGATTGAAAGATTAAAAATATATCTCTATATATATTTTAGAAAGAGACAGGTTTTCTCTCCTGTTTTACCCTGTAAATCCAAAGGACTAAAACTCATTATTTTCTAGTGAGAAGGAATGTGAAACAAATTGCCTACCATGGATGTCATTCCATCTATTTAAGCATTAAATTGACTCCAGGCAATTGGAAACTTTTTTTTTTTCTTTAGTAACTAGCTTAGACTCTGCCTTCACATACAAAATATTTTTCAAAGAAAAAGATAAAGCATTTTATGCTTTTCAGAAGAGCCCTGGATACGATAAAATTGAACATCCATTTGTTTTCCTAGTATTTCTTTCCAGTAGATATTGTCTACACAAAATAAGTTACTACAAAATATTCTCTATTTCCCCGTGTGTGTGTGTGCGTGTGTGTGTGCGTGCGTGTGTGCTGTGCAGATACATACATTAGGTCTATTTTATTTACTATGTAAATTGCTTGAGAGCTCGTAGGTTTAACTTGTGAAAATTAATAGTTTTCTTAAAGGCCCCTTCTCATAGTCTAATTTTACCTATTATTCTACTCCTTCTTTTTCTTCTTCTTGTGGAATGCTGCCAGGTTAGACTCTGATGAATGACTAGACACATGGATCAAATGATAAGTGAAATAGAATTACAGGGTCAAGTAATGGTTGCATAAAGAGTTTGTCATATACTGACAAAATGTGTTCTAAAAGATGATCTTCCTCACTAGTGGAGCATTCATTTCAGTTGACATTAAATACCTTGATTAATATTTACTAAATTATTATGAATTTGATATGCCCACCCATTGAATACAGTGAGATAAAATATTCTCTATGTTCAATAATCGTCATTTCTCTTGGGCTGGGGATGTGGCTCAAGCGGTAGAGTGCTCGCCTGGCATGCGTGCAGCCCGGGTTCAATCCTCAGCACCACATACAAACAAAGATGTTATGTCCGCCAAAAACTGGAAAATAAATATTAAAAAGTTCTCTTTCTTCTCTCTCTCTCAAAAACAATCGCCATTTTTCTTGAATGACTTTTTGGTGCTAAGGATTTAACCCAGAGGTGCTTCACCACTGAGCCACATTCCCACCTCTCTTTGATTTTTTATTTTGAGACAGGGTTTCAATAAGTTGCTGATTTTGTTACCAAAATCTCGGAAGCTTTTTCTTTTTTCTTTGATCCACTTTTCTATATAATTAGGTACAATTTTTGGATAATCTTCACTGTGTACACACTCTTTTAAACTAATTCTGTTGTGAAAAATATTTTCATCAGGGGCTGGGGTTGTGTTTCAGCAGTAAAGCGCTCGCCTAGCATGTGTGAGGCCCTGGGTTTGATCCTCAGCACCCTATATAAATAAATAAAATAAAGTATTGTATCCAACTACAACTAAAAAATAAAAATGTTTTAAAAAATGTTTTCATCAGTTTGTCATTTGTGCTTTAAAATAAGTGATTTTAATGTGTAAACATTGTAAATGTTCATGTATGCAGAAATTTCATCCCTGACACACTTTACCTGTCTCTCCTCATTATATGCTGTTGTCTATTAGCCCTTTTCCATAGCTTTCAACAAGCACAGTTTCAGTCCACACAGTCTCTGTATATAATGTTCCCTCTTCTGTAATTTTCTCCCTTCACCTCTTCATGTCTCCTCCAAATTGGCTATCTTCTGCACATCTTCACATCTTATCTTCAATGTCCTCTTCTTGGGGGATGCCTTTGCCAATCAGGACTGCTAGGTCAGGTATGTTTGTCAATAGTCTTCAGAGTAACCCAGTAGTAGGTGCAAGTAAATATTGACTTAATATCTATTTGGGTAATGCCTAGAGCAAAGACTGGTTGTCTGTTGCTTGCCATCATATCATAGCACACTAGTATGATGACATTTGGCAAATAACAGACAGCATTTGTATTTGCTGTATTAATGTAGTCCATCCAGAATTAGGGAGTCTTACCTAAACAAAAGATGACATTAATTCTATTTTTGCAAGTTTTATTGCTATTTATTTTTTCCCACTTAATTCTTATTCCATCTGGAGTTTGCATTTGCATTATGTGAAATAAACATACTTATTTATCTAATTGATAAAGCAATTCCTTCCTTCTTATTACCTTAAATATATTGTAGCAAGCCAGGTGCAGTGGCACATGCCTTTAGTCCCAGTGACTCAGGAGGCTGAGGCAGGAGGGTCACAAGTTCGAGGCCACCCTCAGCAACCTACTGACACCCTCAGTAACTTATTGAGACCCTGTCTCAAAATAAAAAATCAAAAAGAGCTGGGAATGTGGTCAGCAGTAAAGAACCTCTGGGTTACCCTAATATATATATATATATATATATATATATATATATATATATATATATATATATA
>NW_026000000.1:6530610-6579036 GCF_001458135.2 Marmota marmota marmota | reverse complement strand
ATATATAAAATAAATATAAACCAATTCTATGCCATTGTCACTGTCACTTTGGGCTCTGGGCAAAGTAATGTTCAATCTGAGTAAATTTAGATTGTTGGGTTTAAATTGTAGAAGCCCCATTTACTAATTGTGTGCAATCTGGAAGCAGTTGCAAAATTGCCAAGGCTTGCTTCTTTAAATTTAAGAAAGATATAATAATAACTTTTTTTCATCAAATTATCCTATGAGAAAAACACTTGAAATTTGATGGGAAATGATGTACTACTATAAGTTTGAAATGTCTCAATATATTTGCAATATGAATCTTTCAGGATAATGTTTCCTTTCTATTTAATTATGTCATCTGCACAGCTTCTTAGTAGTCATCACATCCACATCGAACCAGACATTTCCACACATTTTTTATTATGTAGGATTCCAAATATTTTTATATTTGTGGTGCTATTGTAAATGACACCTATGTATTATACTCTCTAAACAATTAAAATCAAAAGCTAAGTTACTTCAACTTCATTTCATCGGAGTAAGACTTTTAACTGGTTCTGTGTGATAATTAAGGTATAAAAATATAATGTCTGAAAACAATAGTTATCTTGTGTGTCCTTCCAATAGTTTTATTTCTTACTTTTTCTTCATCTGATTTAATTATTGGTTTGACACATTGAAATGCTGTTTTGAAAGATGTATTTTCCAGAAGCTACTTCTATTGAGTGAAGATACTAGGTAACAAAATCAGATTTTCTGGGAAATACTGGGTTAACTCTACTATACTTCCCTTATATGTACATGTGAGAACCTGAGGCCTGTACAGCAAAATCACACAGCCAGAACAGTGACTATAAATTAAATCTTGAGCCTTAAACAATGGTCTCATAAAAATATGCTACAACTTTTCAATGAAAGTGAAAGAAATAATAAAGATGGGAGGAGTAAACTGTGTAAAGTATAGCAAAGATTATAAATGGTCTGTTTATTGTGGTCTTAAATATCTTCCCTATACTTACTACTACCTTTACTTACTAAGAGGAAAAAAATCACTCACTCGGATTTTTTTTATTTTTACTGATGAATCAGATAATTTATTTTAAGCAACTCAGTTAACATTTCCATCCTGCTGTTCACATTTGCAAAGTGAGAATAGTATATGAGTACTTTTCTGCATAATATATATCTGCTTTTTTTAAAAAACTGCATAAATTAATTACTATTTTATGTGCATCAGAGGAACCAGTTACTTACAGTATACTTATTATGAATCACTGCTAATTTGAGAAAAACTTGACAATAGTTTCCAAATCTAGCATCATACAGAAGGTAGTAGATTCAGAATCATAAAAAGGACACCCATTATTTATGGAGCATGTCTTATATGTTAAGTATTTTAAGTACAATCTCTCTTTTAATATTATAACAGTCTATGAAGAAGTTTCTATTATCTTTATTTTAGATAAAGAAAACTGAAACCATCAGTGGTTGAGTAATTTGCCCAAAGTCCAAACTGATAATTCCCATAGTTGTTTCAGATTCAATTCTGCCTGACCACAAACTGCATGCTCTCAACCACAATGTCCATGTCAATAGCTACTCTGGTATAGCAGGAGCACAAGGGACAGAACTGGTAGGAAAAAATTACTGGTGGTGAATCTGAAAAGGCAATTTCTGAAGAGATTGTAAATGGGCAACTTAAAAAATGAGAACCTTTTAGTCTCCAGGAAGTAACAACAACAATAACTGTAGTAAAATTCATATTATAACATTTAGGGAGCATATGTTAAGTACCAAGTATTTTACTAAGCAGGGGTGGGATGAGAGTGAGGCAATCAGACTTCAAGGAGGCACTCACTCTCGGGGTCACCTGGCCCTGCTACTGACAGCTTCATATAAAGAATATGTGGACTGTGGAATGCACTTCTTATTGGCTAAATGTTTCACCAGAAAAACTTAGGGAAGAGTAGCAGGTACTCATATCCTAGACAACACATCAGCAAAGTGAGGCCAAAGTAAGAGATAGTAAAAATTGTTGTGCTCCTGCTCCTACTTAATAGAACTGAGGAGGCTACTGGAGGATTCTTCAGAGGTCTGTGATGTTGTATCTCCCCATTGCTCTGCTTTCCTCCAGGAGATGAAGGAGTCTTTTTTCCACATCTGATCATTTGAGAGGTTCAGGTGCAGAGATTGGCAATATTTTCTGAGGCAAGGAGAGCCACAATGTGAGGAAAGTACAAACCCAGCCATGACAGCAGCATAAACAAACTTAAAAATTCTACAAAATTTAGAAATGATGCGAAATACACTAACTATATGTTTTAAAAGTCTAAAAGTAAATAGAATAAAGATCACTATGGTAGAGGGAAGGGAGAGAGGGAGGAGGGAAGAGAATGGGGACATACTGGAGACTGAATTACAGCAAATAATATTCTATGCTTTTTATAATTATGTCAAAATAAATCCTAATGCTATGCATAATTAAAAATGATCAATAAAAGAGTTAAAATCACATGTTTAAAATCACATGTTTACCTGCAGATTCTTGGGATTTAATCATTTCTCTCTACTATAAAAGACAATCCTGAAGTTACACTTTTATTGGTCTTTAGGATATTAGTTTTGTATGTAATCTACTATATATTTTCAAACATTTTTATTACCTACATATAGTTTCTCAAATACTCTTTGAACTGGCTTCACATCCTACTGGTTCTCTTATTAATGAGTTAAATAAATCTTTCACAGAAGTTCACTGTGTATTGTATGAGAGTCATGTTTATAACTTTCGTAAAATTCTATTCCTACAGTTTTAATCTTCTTTTAAACCAAATTGGAGTCAAATAAGAAACACACAATCTGGACCCTCTTGAAAGTGACCTCATTCAAGAAGTCCATTTTGAGGTGTCAAGTGATTCATCAGAAGAATTGCAATAACTGAAGACTGGGAGAGTACTTGAAGATGATAAGCCAGAAAAAACATCCCTGAATCAATGGAATTCCAGATGGAAATTCTTTCAGAGAAATGTCTGAGGAATATGCAATAAGATCTTATAGAAAATTCAGTTTTGACATTTTGCAAATCTGTATGATTCGATTGCATATTCCTCCATGATATGACCAGCCACACTGCAATAGTACCAGCCACCTTTTACCTGGATCACCTATCCCTTATAGGTAAAATTCAGAGATTAGAAATCATGGCTAGCTAGGGGTTGTGGGACTAAATATGAAGAAGAGACAAACAGATCATCCATATATCTTGGGAAAATGGAAAATAGAATTTTCATACCTGCATTTAGTTTGGAGTTAAATACTATATTACTCATTTCCATTAAGAAATGCGACTTTTCTTTTGATTTAAATGAACCAGAAAAAATTGTTCTATCTACCTAAATTTAGTTCAGGTATAGAGAAAAGAGAAAAAAAGGTATTCCCAATGGAGTTTTAAGGACAATGGGAGAAGAAATAGAGTTGCTTTGTGACTGCATTCTAAAGTTCCTTGTCTGCTTATATATAGACTGGCTGAGTTTTTATAACCAGTTAATACTTACAGAAACCATATGAAGTGGGTAGTGACCATTGTCTGGGTTTGGCCAAGTTGAACCAAAATCTGCATTCATCTCTATGTTTTTCCTTGGTGCATCCTATATGTATATGGCTGGTTTCTCTCTGGTGTTGGAGCTCTGAGCTGCTAGTCAAAGGATATTAGTGTCCTGTTCCCTTTCACATGGAGAAAGCCCAGCTGCAGTAAAGGAGAATAGAACCAATAAATAAAGAGTAACCAAAACAAGATAAAGCCCTGAGAAGATCCAGCTCTTGGGTCTTGGATTCCATCCTTCCTGGCATTAGGTTTTCTTTCCCATGCTCAAATTCTATAACCCAATACACTTTCTGAGTTAACTGATTGGTCCTAGATCTCTGTCAGTTGTGTCATCCCTTGCCTCATTTGCTGTTTTTCCCTCCACTTTTCCTTCATAACTCCTCTAGTTTGTAGCTACCCTCCTTGCTGCACAACCAACCTTGAAAAACTATAAAGTTTGCCAAAAGAACTGTTTTGATAGTTGTCAGGAGGGATGGAACCTAAGATCCATCCAAAGCAAGAGGCATTAAAGCAAGAACAATTTCCAATCAATTCCCCTGGAAGTTTAGCAGCAGTTAAAGATGAAGGTGACCTCAAGCTGGGCTAGACTCACAAGTACACATATACCTCTCCTCCCCTTGTCCTCTAAAACTCCTATCCTGCTTTGTAAGGGGAGTTACCCGATCTTCAAGTCTTTCCTGATGTGAATCAACTGAATAAATCTTTAATCTTGATTTGCCTCACACCATTTTTCCTTGACAGAATCCTTATGGTAAAAGACATCGTCACTCAGTGTGAGATGCCAGATTTTGGGCGAGGGTAGAATGACATGAGGCATCAGAGCTTGAGTTGAGTATAGAGAGAGCATCCATGCAAAATTTAGAGTTAGGGATCTGATTTGTGATCAGGAGACCACAAAGGTAGTGGATTTTATATGTTGTTTGTATGCTTCTCTTAGGATCCAAACAATGCCTGGTACCTAGTAGACACAGATGCTAAGCATTATGTGATAAAGGAATTAATGAATAAATAAAGCACCTGAGAGATGGTTAACATGCAAAAACATCATTCATTCTAGCAGAGCTATGTTCTGTTTTTAAACAGAGGGAAAACATTTTTGTTTTATTAGGCCATGAAGTTCCTGCAGATGTGTTCTGCTTGATGAGAGTGCTCTGCTGTTCCATGAATGTTAATCCTCAGTATACAAAATCCTACTCTAAAGAAATGCTTAGCACCACAACAATAAGACAAAAGCCCATGTAAAGTCAACATTCCAGAGGCCATCGGAGGTTAAGTGGGAATCTGGAAATAATTATCCTCTTTCTAAAAAATAAATAACATATGGAAAATGGAAGGAGTGGGGAAAGACTTCCTCTTTTTAAGCAGTATTATATTCTTTAATTTTTTATTTGACAAAATAATATTTAACTAAAATATCTTAAAATATATAAAAATAGTAATACAGTGATTCTTTGATATTGAATATTGTTACTTTCAAGATCCAGCTTTATTTAAAAATGTTTACCACTATAGTAAATGATCTTAATCTTCTAATTCTGTAATTTAAATTTGTTTCACATTATTTATTAAATCATTAAATTTAATTTATAGGCAGAGATTAGCATATGTTTTGATGAGGGGTGATAGGTCATCTACATATATGTGTGTGTGACATACATGCATACATGATCACACATATATATGGCCACATAGTCATAGATATGTTATATGGGAAAATATCTATCATATATATGTGTGTATATTTTTTTTCAGGAAAAAAAATTGGCTGTATCCTATAGTGTTGTTTTGTCTCTTGTTCCCTTTCTGTCTCCTTCTTTTATTATTTTCTAAGCTTTCTGAAAAAGGTGTCTAGACTATCATCATTTCCTCCTTTGCCTTCCTCCCACAGCAGTCTGGTTTCTGTCCGTACCACCCCACTGAAACTGCCTTCACCCAAAGACTGTCTTCTTGGTCATTAAATCAGAGGAGAAATTTTTGGCTCTTAACTTAGTTGACAGCTAAAAGCATTTGGCACTAGTCTGCACTTCCTGTACTCTCTATGCTCTTGATGGACTTTTAAAGTACATTTCATGCTCCTTTCTTTCCACATTACTTCCTAATTATTTGGCCCTATCTTCTCGATCTCTTTTTTTTCCTTTTCTTTCTCCATTTCCACAATTGTCAAGTTTTATTTCTCCAACTGCCCAAATAAGAACACCAGGGATAATCTTTGACCCCCCTCACTTTCCTTCTGCCCTCTTGGCTAACCAGCCCCAAATATATCTCCACCCTTTGTCCTCACATTCTTTCCCACTACTGCTATCTTAGTAAACACTCTAATTATCTCTCACTAAATGATTGCAAGAGCTTCCTAATTAGTCTCCTTCTTTCCAGCCAGACTCCTGGCAGGCCATCCATCATAACTGCCACCAGTGTGACGGAATCCTACTGCTCTCTGCTAAAAACTTTCAGTGGTTTCCCATTAGTGCAACATAAAGCCTCGGCTCTTTGGGATAGTGAACACACCAGATTTCCCTTTTTCAAATGTGGACATAGTCTGCCTCTTTAGTGTTACACACAACACTTGGGCATGAAACTCCCTCTTCCACATTCACCCTGCTGTTCTATGTACCTATGTATTTGCACAGCAGTTAGTTCTTTAGCCACCTCTGCCAGAGGCTCCCTTAGCCCTGTGAACTTGAAACTTATTTGTGCTCTGCTGACTTGGCTTTCTGTGCTCTTTCCAGCTTACTATAATATTCTCATTGTACATTCAACCTCTAATGAGACATCAGGGGATGCATTGCATGTTTAAAATTTACTCATATCTTACCGAATATTCTCCTCTTTGCTATTCAGTTAATGGCCCAACTGAATTGTCTTCTGCCAATAACCAGTACCCTCATTCGTTTCCTCTTCCTCCTTATTTCTCTGTATCCAGATTCTGTGAAGTACTTTTGGTTCTTCTTTTAAAATAAAACTTGAATTATTTTACTCACAGGCATCTATACTGCAGGTACCCTAGAACTGCATTATTCTTGACCAGCTCAATAACTTCTTACTTACCTTTCTAAACACATGTCTCCCTAAATCCATTACAATCTGCAGGAAGAATTATATTTCTAACCTAAAAATGGAATATATTTTACCCCTCTAGAAACTATTCAATGGCTCCTTGTGGTCATCAATTAGTATCTAAATTCATTTGCATGACCTTCAAGAACTTTCTCATAAAATACTTGACTTACTTTCTGGCTCCTACCAAAAAGAGATATGCTTATATTTTTTTCTCCTCTGCTTCAGAAACTCATGCATAGTCATAGCGCTTTAGAACATTTATTCTTTTGTTCAGATTGTTGGCACATGTCTGTATTCCTAACAACTTGGGAGGCTGAGGCAGGAGGATCACAAGCTTGAAGCCAATCTCCGCAACTTAGCAAGACCCTGTGTCAAAAACAAAACAAAAAAACTGGTGATGTAACTCAGTGGTACAATCTGAGTTCAATCTGAGTTCCTCCTCAGAGTTAATTGTTTTGAAATTGCTCATATAAAATTGTTCATTTATTTTATTTCTGTACAATTAATTTGTAATGACATGAAATTCCTTTTAGAAGTGGGACTAAAATAATAGAGCTTGAAATTTGGACATAGATAAAAAAGAATTAGCAGATGGCAGACAGTCCTTCCTGTGCAATTATTGAAAAGAAAAAAAAAGTTCTAAGACCTCATAAATGATTTGATAATTAAAGAACCATTGATGTTTCGTAAGAAAAAAATTATCACTCTGTAATGTAGTCCCCACTTTCAAAAGGATTAGTAACAGTTTGTTCATTATAAGTGTTTTTCCTAAATTGATTATAAATCATTCCCCCAAAGTGAAAAACTTCTAAAATTGTACATAGTTTCTGTTTTTGAACTAACTCAAAACCCTTGGGTTTTAAGAGTTAACTTATTTCTTCTCTGAAAATTTCCTGTCTTCACAGAATATCATTTGAAGCAAATTTGGACTTTCAAATCTTGGCGATACTCCAGGGACAACATTACCAGCAATGAGTTTTCTTCCAAAAATCCAGAGAATGCAATGCGAGTTTAATCTGGGCTCTGTTAATTATATGTTTGTGAAGCACTCTGCTGGTGCTCTTTTCCTCGGGTATTTATTTTTAACACAAATGCATATACTCTACCTGCTGTGGTGCAACCACAGTTATACCCTCTAAACTTCATGAGAATTTACTGCTTTTATTTATTTATTCAACATTCCCAAAAATATTTATTGAGCTTTTGCTTGAGACAGACTTGATTCCCACCTTCATGAAGCTTACATTCTAATAAATCACAATTACTGATTATTTACTGCATACCAAGAATTACACTAAACGTTCTTCTAGGATCATCTCATTTAAACTTGAAAAGTAATAGGACATCTAGTTACCACTATTATTATTTTTATTCTTACTATTTTATACCCAAGAAAACAGAAACTTAGAGAGATGAATAACTAACCATGATTCTTATGGAAGAATCACTGTGTATCTCAAAACTCAAAATAGTATTTTCTTTCCCCAAAAGTTTTATTGGTGCATTACAGTTATACATAATGGTGGGATTTGTTGTTACATGTTAGTAACCTAAAAATGGAATATATTTTACACCTCTAGAAACAACATAACATACAATATAACAGTATAATTTGGCCAATATCATTCCAAAAATAGTCTTTTTTTTCTCTATAGCAATGGCAGTATACACAGTACTAAACCCTGAGTTGTGAAAGAAAATTTTAGGTAAGATGTCTTGAATAAACTGCTCAAAAACATCACAAGAGAGTTGACAGAAGTTTCTCCTATTCTGTGGGTTTCCCTTTTTCTTTTTACTGAAAGTTTTAAAAGATCAGATATCTGGAGCTATTACTGACCTTGAAGAAAAAGATTCAAGGAATTGACCATAGTTTCAGCAATTCAGACTGGATGCCTTTGGATATTATGTTATGTGAGGAAAAGAAAACTGTCTTATATAAATAAGTTACTGTTATTAGGTTTTTTAAATTCCATGCAGCTAAACTCAGTCCTTAACTGACACTTCCAGCAATCCATATTCTTCACATCCCAACTGAGTGATCTTTTAAAATGTGCAACATTTAAAAAGCTAGCCCCTACTACAGTGCTTCCCAACACAGTGAAAAAGAAATCTGCAATCTCCTAGGCTTACCAAGCTCAATGTGAACTGCATTTTGCCTGACTTATGTGCCTCCTACCCTGAAGCCTTCTTTCTGTTTCTAGAACATGCCAAGCACATTCTTTGAGATCTTCAAACCACCTATTGCCCAGTATGCTCTAGGTTCTATGCTTCTGTGATGGGCTGGGTCCTCTTTGTCATTCAAATTTTAGCTTCTTCACACCACTCCAGAGAGCTCTTCTCTAACCACCTGTTCTAAGGAAGCTACCAGTAATTCACTATCACAACATCCTAAATTAATTTTTTCCTAGTACTCTGTACTATATTTTTCTTTCCACTGGGTTGTGTTTTGTCTGTATCAGTGGCCACACTTCCCCAAAATATATATTGCATTAGAACAGGCTTCTTGTCTTTGTTCTGTACTTATTCTGACATCTAAATAATGTCTTGGAATTTTACTCAGCAATAAAATAGAATAAAATCATGGCATTTGCAGGTAAATGGATGGTGTTGGAAAAGATAATGCTAAATGAAGCTAGCCAATCCCCCCCAAAAAACAAATGCCAAATGTTTCTTCTGATATAAAGAGGCTGACTCATAGTGGGGTAGGGACAGGGAGCATAGGAGGAACAGATGAACTCTAGATAAGGCAAGAGGTGGGAGGGAAAGGGAGGGGACAGGGGATTAGCAAGGATGGTAGAATGTGACAGACATCATTATCCAAAGTACATATATGAAGACACGAATTGGTGTTAACATACTTTATATACAACCAGAGATATGAAAAACTGTGCTGTGTACATGTAATAAGAATTGTAATGCATTCTGCCATCATTTATTTATTTAAAAAAATCAATAAAAAAGTATATTTTGAACACTTAAAAAATAATGTCTGGTACATAGAGATTCAGTAAATATTTGTTACATGAACAAATAGATTAATAAACCTCTTCCTAAAAATATAAAACATTGTAATTAGAATTCCCTATAATTTTTATGCTGGTTATACTAATTATTAAAAATGCTTCAGCATGTTTCAGTGTATAAAACATTAATTCTATTTTTCTATTCTTTATCCTTTATTCTGATAATATTATTGTAAGAATAATGAGGATGAGATAAATTAGGGCTAGGTCAATAGTAATAAAATGTCTAGGAATTAGACAAATAGATATTGGACATACTGAAAAATCAATTTTCAATTTGACACATTTATTATGGTAAGAATTTCTATATTCCTGTCTCATCTAAATTTATTTCCCAATTAATATAGTAAGTTTTGATGATTAATGAGAATAATAAAATTTAAACATATATTTTTAAGATGTCTCACATAGTACCTTAGGTTGAATGCTTATAAGTAGCATGTTCTATTCACTTGGAAGCTTATTGAGAAGATTGACACATGTCCAGGGTCTGAATTATTGAACAAACTGTGTTGCTCCTTCTGTATTCCTTTATCTAGTAAGGTGGCATAATAGTGATTAAGAAAGAGCTCAGGTTCTAGGTCCAAACTACCTGGATTGAATTTGGTTTTTACTATTTATAGAAGTCCTTAAGTATATTACACAATCTCTCTGTGCTTCTGTTTCCCCATTTGGATAGATGAAAGTAATATTTACCTCATAGGTTGTCATGAGAATTAAAGGTGCCAACAGAGGTAAAACTCTTGAAAAAGAGCCCTACATATAGTAAACACTTAGTACATTGACTTCTAATCCTAGGCAACCAGATTAATGAATGAAACATAATAAGATAAAATAAGGCAAAGGAGGAGGTTTTTCTGTTTGAATTGAGAAGGAAGGAATTAAAGCAGGTAGATTGTGATCTATTTACCTCCAAACGACCAATCTTGCCTCCTTAGAAATAGATCAACTGTATATCTGGGCAAATAGTTCAATAACATATACTAGAAGGCATATCCTTATCTGTGGAATTATTTTAATAATGTTACTGGCTTGGGATTGCTTAAGGCTTCCAAGATAAAATCATGTGATCACTCCAACTCTCTAGCATGTAAAAGAGAAATATTTCATAATATATTAAAGCATTCTAGAATGCTCCCTGGTGTGTGAGCAACCCACACATTATTTAGGTACTTTATTCAGAACTCTGAGTTAGAGAACATGTGTTTAATACAAGAAGGACCGGAGTAGGCACACAGGTTCACCAAGAGGGACCTGAGTAAGCACACAGGTGCACCAGACTTTACCTGCTTCTCCTCTGCCTTGTAATTGCATATTTCCATGAAATTATTAGTAAAACTTAACATAAGTAAGATCTCTGATTGATGTATATCATTTGGCTTTCCAATCCTTTGTTTGATTCAAAATAAACTTACCTATTTAAGCATTCTGGAATACCTTTAAATGATTAGCATTTACATGCAATTTCAATTTATTATGCTCAGTAATATTCTACAGTTGAAATTATTATTTTGTCTTTTTTAATTTGTTTGGTTTTTGTACCAGGTATTTAACAGGGGCACTTACCCTCAGAGCCACAACCCCAGCCCTATTTATTTATTTATTTATTTATTTATTTATTTATATTTTAAGATATGTCTCCCTAAGTTGCTGAGGCTGTTGTTGAACTTGTGATTCTCCTGCCTCAATCTCCTGAGCAACTGAGATTACAGGCATGTTCCACTGGCTATTATCTTCATTTTACATAAGAAGAAACTGAAGTTTATAAAAATTATTAATTTAGAGAAAGGAATGCTATCCTTAAAGTCAATAGGTCACTGAGAATAGTGTGTTAGTTCCTTATCTATGTCCCCTCACTTACCAATTCAAATGACCCAACTTCCCATTGCCAACACCTGTAATTCTCTGACTGAGAGCTTCTCTTAGAAGCCTGAGACTCATATGCCTGTATCCAAGAAAATTTTCACAGGGCAGAGTTAAACAGGCAAGGAAGCCTTTATTCAATCTATTGTAACAGGGGTCAAAGCTATTATAATAACTGATTGAACTCAGCTCTAAACTCAATAAACACATTTTGAGATTTGTGACCAAAGGGCAGTATGAGGGAGTCAGTGGATAAAATTACAAAGAAGAACTTGGTCAAGTATCAGTTTGGCACAAGAGGAACTTGAATAGATATCAAGGTGAAGGAGATTCTCACTAAACTGGCTTAGCAAGACTCTTGCTACAACAGGTCAAGGCTGAAGCCTAGTCAAGAGGAAGAGCAATAGTCATCTGTCCCTAGAGCAGGCCAGAGGTGCAAGAGAATTAATAGCTTCTGGGGCTGGGGTTGTGGCTCAGCGGTAGAGCCCTTACCACGTACCTGTGAGACCCTGAGTTTGATCCTCAGCACCACATAAAAATAAATAAGTGAAATAAAGGTATTGTGTCCAACTACAACTAAAAAATAAATGTTAAAAAAAAGAATTAACAGCTTCTGGGAATAGCTATCAACAAATGACTGACAGATGCTGGTGTACAAATACTTCAGTTTCCTGACTCTAGAAGAGTAATCATTTGAAGCACTGTGCTCTAAGTTGGTTCTTAGGTTTACACAGAGGAATAAAGTTTCAGTTACCACAATAGCAAATTCCTGGGTAAAAAAATTTAACCCTCTAATGCCTGTCTTTTTTTGTCTGTCACTTTCTAGTCCTTGCAAATTTCTAGGGAATGATCTCCCAAATGAACTCTAGTACACAAATCTTTGTCAGAGTGAACACAAATTAACCCATATATATTCATGCATTCTTTCTTAGTAGATAAGTTCTAAGCAATCCCAACTATGAAACTATATTAATATCATACCTATAGAACAAGGCTATGTTTAAAACATTGACAATATTATGTATTTATATAATGTGTTATACTTTTAAAGCATTCACGATATTTTATCTTATGATATATTCACACTGACCTTATGAAGAAGATAGGAAGTATCTTCAATATGAGAAAGACATTATATATGTGCAAATAAGTATAATTTTCAAATCAGCTAGTAACAGTTATTATACTGTTATTTCTAATTGCTGCCGTAACAATTTATCACTAGCAGTGGCTTAAAGCAACACACATTTATTTTCTTACCGTTCTGAAGGTCTGAGTCTAAAATGGGTCTTATGAGGCAAAATGTATCTGATAGAAAGGGCTGCATGTCTTCTGGAGACTAGAAAAGAACCCATTTTCTTGCCTTTTCTGGGTCAAAGCGTTCACCTGCATTTCTTGACTTACAGCCTCATTCTCCATCTTCGGGGTATATCTTTTTAACCTCTGCATCTGTTATCACATCTGTCTTTTACTTGGATCCTCTTGCCTCCCTATAAATGAACACATTTTGACCACTAAGATAATACAGGATAACCTTAGCATTTCAAATCCACAATTTAATTACGTAGGCAAAATTTCCTTTGCATAGAAGATGAAATATTTATAAATTCTAGGTATTGGTATGTGAGTATCTTTTGGGGATGGCATGTTATTGCTTCTACCCCATGCACTATATGGTTTTATAAGAGTCATTTTAGACAGAAGATATCTAATTTTAAATATGAGAGCATAATATTATGTGAATTAATTGCATTTTATGGTTTATTAAATTCTAAAATGCCTTAAAATTAGAGCAAATGAAAGTTTTGAATTCCTCATCACATCAATTGAATGCATGCCTAATTATATTTTTTTCTGGATTAGTTTCTAATTTTTTCTTAATAATCTTTAAATTTTTTTCTGATCTTACAAATAATGCTTTCACAATAGGTGACCACATTGTTAGATTTACATAATAAAAAATAGTATAGAATTAACCTTTTAAGCTTTCTTTCTCTTACAGCTTACTTTTCTCATTAATTATATTTACTAGTATATTAAGGTTCTTAATCCTAAAAAACATAAAATCTGACACTCTAAGTAAATACTTTTCTTATATCTATCTACCTTTTATCTACTACAATCATCTGCATAGGCAGTTTGGTCAATAGAAATACACTGTGAGCTACAAATGTGAAGCATATATGCAATTTTAAATTTCTAAAAGAAAGAAGAAATAGATGAGATTAATTTTAACTGTCAATATTTGTGTATATAGGTACACACACACAAACACTGGAGATTAAACCCAGGACCTGAGCTAGGCCGCCCCCAGCCCAAGATATTTTATTTAAATCAATATAATAAAATTATTATCATTTTGAAAGAGAATTAAATATATTGAGATTTTTGGCATTCTTTTTTCATGCTAAAATATTCAAAATCGGGAGTGTGTTTTATACTTACACTAAGACTCTGTTTGGACTAAGTAAATCTAAAGTTCTTTGTAGCTACAGGTAAGTAGTGGCTACTAAATTTGATGTCACAGAACTACATACACTCAAGTTTCACAAAAATTAAGCACAAAAAACAATGGTATTATGGCTACTGACATTTCTATAGCTCCATATATTTTGGTTCAAAAAGAATTTTTCTATTTTATTTCCATTCTAGAGATGAAAACACCGTGGCCCAGAAATTCAGAGACTTTTCCCAAGTTTATGTAGCTTGTAAGTGGCCAGGCCTCTGGTGTGAACCATCCAGGCAGGAGGCAATCTCTGCCCAACTCAGTAAAGCACGGATCAGGTCATACTTTATGTAGATGGTAGCTCTGCAGCACAGTTCCAGATGTGACCCTGTGCACAGGCTTAATTGCTTCCCAATTATTCTGAACCAAAATTCAGGCTATGAAGATGTTTCTTCAGAAGTAGGGAAGCATCATAAAGCTAGTTACATGCTTCCAAAATTTCCCACTTTAGTATTCACTGTAACCTAGTTTAAATTTTCAGTCATTTTGTGGTTTTTGTCCACTCAAAAACAATTCTGTGATAGATATCTGCTAATTATTTTATTATTTGTTATTAACTACAGGTAATTCACACTTTGTTGTTTACAATGAACTACATCAGTTACTACCCCATTTGGTTACCAAGCACTAAGAGCTTGGGGGCCATGTGATTAGAGGCTCTACTGCCACCTGATTGGTCCAAATGTCAGTCATAGAGTCACTTTTCCTACTTTAAAAATGTTATTGCTGGTGTTACTGCACTTTGCATAAAATACTAGAGTTTTGCTCTTCTGAGGTTATAATCTGATATCATCTGATTCCATCATTTTTACATATGAAACACTCCCAAATCAAACTTCTGAATAAAAAAATACAACTGAAAATACTTCCACATAGAAAATAGTTTTTACAAACTACATTAGTTTCAGTGAATAGAAAGAAACTGCTACCATATTAGTTTTATATATTATTTAAATAGTTACTTATATTTTTAGTAGTTGATTATGTTCAGAAAGGCATGTTCTTGGAATGCCCTTTCTTTATCTCCCATCTTGTTTACCTTAAGGGAGGGAACATGGGGTCTGACTAAAGGAGAGGAACTCTCCTTTACAGGGGAAAGGAACTTTGATGATTGATTGATATAAAAGTCCTACATTTTTATCTTTTTTGTTGAATCACACTTCCTCAAACACTTAATGATTCATATTTACTAAAATATTTAAGAAGTATCCCATATAATCCAATACTAAGCAGTGCCTGAACAAGGGTGGAGTACTTTTTTTTGTATAAAAAGTGATACTAGATCTTGAAGATTTAAAGCAGTTAAAGATGAGTACTGTTTAATCTCAATGGAGCCCCTATAGAATCTCCCTGAATTTGGGGGGAAAGAGTATCTACCATTAGTAGCATCTACACTAGTAGTATCTATGTCTATTGAAATAATTTTAAATCTATCCCTATGTCATCTTGCTATTTTTTGTTATATTCCTTTACACAAGGAAAAAGAAGCAGGATAGAAATATCTTCTGGGATAGGGTTAAGGTGAAAAGCGCAAAGAGGGAAAGTGCCAAATGCCAGAATTTGCATAAGGCTGTTTATCCAGGCAATATAAACAAAATTTTGAAATGTAAAATATCCCCATTTAAATAATTTCACTTCCTCTTTTAAAACTTTCTCTTTTAAAGCAGAAGTTGATAAACTCCTCTTGATTGGTTTTTGATATTTCAATTGTCCTGCAGTGGGTGCAGCCAGATTATAGATTATGATGTTGCTTTCTGAACAGAAATTTATGTCTTTTCTGAGAAACAGGAACTGTTTTATAACATGTCAGGGGATGTTCAAATGGCTGTCCTAATGCTTGCCCTCATGTCAATCTTTACTGTCCTTTACCTACTCCCCACTCCCTATCCTTTTCTCTCATTACTATCTGATATGCTCGAGTTCCAGACCCCCAAAAGACCACCAGAGACCAAGAACGATGTAAGCAGCAAAGAGGTGTTTATTACAAGCTAGCTAGGTCCTCTGCGAGCACACAACAACTGGTGACACCGAGAGGCTCCAAGCCTAGGGTTTGCAGCAGTTTTATGCATTCTTTGGGGAAGGCAGGGACTTCACGTACATCATAGCATCTCTTAGCTAATCATCACACACCGTGGAAAAATCATAAAACAACACTAAAACATGATTAGCACATTCAGTGGCGGGAACAAGTTGGGTAGGGGTGATTGGTTAGTATAAGAGGGGGATTTGTTTGAACTGATTGGTTTAAGCCACGAGGGGAGTACATGCTGAACTACATGGTTTCCCAAAATGTTATCAACCACCATAAACTACTGGGAGGGTCATCTGTCATCCTAGGTGTTTTCCCTGTTTCATGCTGATTGGAGGTTGCTAGGGGGTTGCTATGAGTCCTCACCTAGCCTAACTGAGTCAGGGACACCTGGCTTCACAGATATCTTCTGTTATTTGTAGACAAACAACTCAGCAGGGTGGGTATGTGCCTAGAAGTGCTCTGTGGGTCTTTCCAAGGACAAGGTCTTTCCCCCTTCCTTGGACGGGCTTTGCTCTGAGGTCGAGGCTGGTTTCTCAAAAATAGTCACATCAGTTTCTCTCTACCTAGTGGGTTGCTTACTCTGGGCACTAGAATTGGTTGTACCCACCTAATATGAGGTTCCTTCACTCAGATACTATTTAGAAACTTAGGAATCTGTTGAGAATGATAGAATCCAAACTGTGGAATGAGATATCTGTGCATGTTTGTCTGGCTCTCCCATCCCCAAATCCAGAGCCTTCCCCAAACTTGCTCTAAATACCTGTGTTTTTCTTCATTATAATTTTTCACCCCTGATTCTGCATCTGCTGCCTTAGTTCCACTATTCTGATTTTCATCAAAAATATCTATTGAAGAAAAGGATCTTATATATTTATTCTTACAACATTTGGTTGGTTCTTTTAAAAAGAGTCTCATTACCAATTCAAAATGTGTCCAACATCTTTGTGACTCTATTTTCATGCTTTGATGCTGAAAGGAAAGTAATAAAGTAGGAGACAGGCCAGTGAAGAATGAGTCGGATACCCAGCAGAAATACACAAGAAAGTTTGTCACTCTGACAAATAAAGGCACATCTCTCAATAGGAGAAAGAGGCAGAACAGGCTTGGATTTGGGGGCTTTTATGGGATCATAAAGGGATCAGAGCCGGGTGGGTCCTAATGCAGGCAGTTTAAGGGTGGGGATGGTATGAGGGAGTGGTGAGCCTTTCCTGAAAAGATCCTTGGGAGGGAAAATGGCAGCTGTCCCTTAACATGGCCACCCAGATGCTAAGCAAGGACCTTACAGATGCCTCTCCCCAAATCTGCTAACCTGTGACTCTGGCACCAAAGGAAAGACCTCTGGAAGGTGCAATCCACTACATTCTATTGGATAAAATATAGATATTTGAGTGTGTGTGTGTATGTGTGTGTTTATTAAAGAATCTGAAACAATTTTTATTTTCTCCAAATTAAAGAAATCATGATGAAATGGTTTTTACCATTGTAAGATATAAATTTTAGTTCTTTCTGTGATTGGATACAATGATCTAAAGTTTCTCAAAGGTAACAAAGGAGGGGGATATATTTATTCTCTTTTGCAGGGAAAAGTGAGACTTGAAACTAGATTCTTTTTATCATGGCATTAATAGCTTTCTTCATGATACCATTAAGCATTTCTGTATAGTATATATTCAGATGCATTAGTACCAACTACTTTAAGCCCCTAATCTTGTAGGTGTCCTGAATTTATAATAGTCTATAAGTTTAATTCAGCTCAATATATGGTCAAAAGTTTAACATGAATTAAATATATAATCTGAATTGCAACTAGTTTATCCTCAAAGGAGGAGAGTGAATAGAATTTTAAAGTAAAAAAATAATACTACATTGGAATTGTGGCTAAATTGAATGTCTAAATTCCACTTCATTAGAATCTATGGCTAAATTAAATAACCCAAATTGAATCCCAACTTGATGAAATGAAGTTCAAATTTATTCCACAATATAGTAAATTTTGAAAGAGTAGGTCAAATAATTATTTTTAAAACTGAAGAACAATCTTTTAAAGTCTCACCTGAGGGGCTGGGGTGTGCTCAAGCGGCAGCGCGCTCTCTTGGCATGCGTGCAGCCCGCGGTTAGATCCTCAGCACCACATACAAACAGGGATGTTGTGTCCGCCGAAAACTAAAAAACAATAAATAAATATTAAAAAATTCTCTCTCTCTCTCTCTCTCTCTCTCTCTCTCTCTCTCTCTCTCTCTCAAAAAAAGTCTCACCTGAGCAAATTCAAAAAATGCAATCATTGTTTCCAATATTAGTACACACATGTGTTCATCTTTGTCATTCCTGTAAATCCCTTGAGTCACAGATATTTCTTGCTCATCTTTTGAGCTTCACATACCAACATTCACAAAATATTGAATGAATGAGCCTGATACTTTTCTTTTTTTGTCATGGGCCTGAGGAAGAAGGAAGGAAAAGTTCTCTTTGTTAAATGACTTTATTTTGTGAAATATACCAATATGCAAAATCACATCATGATAAAGCAAATATCTGTCCTCTTATTGAACCCAACATTTGAAAACTATTGCCTATACTACAACGATGAATACTGGAAAGGTTCTGACTTTATTTTTCAAATTTAATTTTGTTGTTTCAGCGGTAAGAAAAATGTAAAAATAGTGGGCAGAAGAATTTGTAAAGAAGTAGTTAATAGCAGTGTAATTATTGAAAGGCAGAATGATTTGTGAGACTAATTGTTATCAGTGAGTCCAATAAGTTCATTAAGAAAATAACTTTACACAATAGAATGATGTTGATAATAATAATAGTAATATATTTGTATGGATTCAAAATCCCCAAATGAAAACGAATACATTTCTATTATTTCTTTATTCTTCCAGAACCATAATATACCATGTTTTTTGGTAATATTATATAATTAAACAAAAGTGTGCCTATCAAAAGTTTGCCAAACCTTGGAAGTTTTATTTTGTTCACTTTTTATTTTATTGGACGGATTTTCTTTCCTTCTTCCATCGATTCCACAGCTCATTGCAATTAGAATTGCCATAATGGAAGGATGTGGTTGGTAAAAATGTATGACTTCATCCTTTATAATCACCAGCATGGCATTTCCCAAAACAAAACACTACAGGATATCAG
The DNA here is from genome assembly GCF_001458135.2 of Marmota marmota marmota. Classification (NCBI taxonomy): domain Eukaryota; kingdom Metazoa; phylum Chordata; class Mammalia; order Rodentia; family Sciuridae; genus Marmota; species Marmota marmota. Next base: position 6,559,822 of record NW_026000000.1, on the reverse strand, counting down.
TGAAGCTGAGCCTCTCTTCTCGGATCGAATGTTTTCGTGTGTGCCAGTCTAAAAATGCTGACAGCATCATGACCATGGTTCCCAACAGTAAGCTTGTAAAACAATAGAAAAGCAACAATAAAACTGCTATTTGTGTTTTATGGAACTATGTAAAGCTAAGAAAAGAGCAGAGTACACAAGAATTGAGTTCCTAAATATCCCCCAAAGTCTGAACTTTTGTTCTCAACTAGTTACGGGAAAACCTCCAAAGTTTTAAAATACAGTATCTTTTTAAAATACAGTATATTTCTAAAGAGAAACAAATTGAGATGTTGACTGCAATCAGCCTAGGCATATTTAACACTTAATCCTTTTCTAAGTGGATAGTGTTCTTTTGTTGTTTCCTCATATTATTTTAGTTTCACTATATTGGATATATGGTAGTAAAAGATATTTTGGAGACATTAAGCTGGTAATTTAACTAAGTCAGCATTATCAATTCAAAATTGCCGTAGTCTTTAGCTGTAATGTTTTCCAGAACACAGATTTAGTTTTATTTCGACAACATCTCTGTACAACACTATAAAGATATAGCTATTGCTAAGTAATTCTTTAGATTTTGAATGTTTACCTACTTTTGTAACAATCTCCCAAAGTACCTGTAGGATTTTTAGTAACAGTTATCGTCATATTTAACTTTCATAAATTAAAGATGACTGCAAAGTCTTTGCTATGCTTCCCATTGAAAAGTGAAAACTAGCTCCTCTCACCTTGAGTCTAGAATAACCTTGGTAAGTGTTTAATCAATAAAATGTTACATTCTGATCTTGAGGACACATGAGAAGGCTTACAACTTTCTCTGGTGTCTTGAAAACTTCTGATAACACTGATCTGAGATGACTGTGCAGAAGACACCACTGGTCAATATTCCAATTGACAATAGTCCCAGATGATTCTGATCTTCCAGTCGTTCCCCTCAAGTGAACAGAATGTGATATGCCATCTTGGGTGCTCCAGATCAGCCTGATACCAGCTACATAAAACTAACTTAGTTGATGCCATCAAGAGCAGAGACAGCACACAGCTGAACCCTGCCCCAAATCATGAGATAAAATAAAATGATGGCTATCTTCCAAGTTGATAAGCTTTGTATGTATTTTGTGAGCAGCAGTAAATAACTAAAACATGCATACCCCATTACATTGATACATTCTTGTACAAATGATTAGATTTCATTGGAATTCATATGAACTTTTTAAATAATCAGTTTTTAATTAAAAAACATCATTTCTGTTTTGGATTCTTTTGTTTGTTTGTTTGTTTGTTTTCTTTCATTGTGTTTGGTTTTGCTTTTGTTTAGCATCCAGTCTCTTTTTCTAAATCACACCACTTTTACTTTGGGGGCAAAACTGCTATCAAGTGTGGTCTTGGTGAAACATAGTCTTCTTCTATCTGCCCTAAGAAGCCAGGAGATAGCATTTAACCCTTCAAATCCCCTTGGACTTTAAATATTGAGAAAGTAAAACAAAGATATGAATGAATAAATTTCCTAAAACTTACATATGATCATATCACTCCTGTTCTAAGTATCTCCCAGTCTTTTCAAATTAGATCATATCTAATTTCTTTATTTAGTAAGAGGTGCCTTTAAGATATATTCCTACTTTATTTCTTGTATCTCATACCTAGGATCCTAATGGACTAATCATTCTGGATTATTGTTGAATTGAATTGTGACCTGAAATCCTAGCTCCTAGAACCTCAGACTGTGGCCTTACTTGGTAAATAGAGTTAAGCTTAAAATGAAGTCATCAGAGTAATCCCTAATTAAATATCTTTTTAAAAAGAGGAAATTGGGACACAAAGATACATACATTGAGGAAAGATGGTAGGAAGGAGTCATTTTGGGGCCCAACATTGGAATGCTACTTCTCTAAGGCTAGGGATGCCTGAGGCTACTAGAAAGTAGGAGAAAAATATAGAATAGTTTCTCCCTAGTGTCTTTGGAGATAGCATGGCCTTATAAGTAGCTTAATTTTTCTTACCTAAAGACTTTTGAGACAATAATGTTTGTTGTCTTGATCCACATGGTTTTGGATACTTTGTTAATATAATCCTAGAAAACCAATATAACTCCCCACTGCTGCCCAAGAGTGCCATGTTTGTCCTCATCTCTCCTATGAATACTAAATGTAATATGGTCAACATCTGTTTCAGTCAGCTTTTTCACTGCTATGAGTAAAAAACCCGACAAGGACAATTTTAGAGGAGGAAAAGTGTATTTGGGGCTCATGATTTCAGAGGTTTCAGTCCACAGACAGTCCACATTCCCTGGGGGGATTGCGGAAAAGTGTGACTGAGAAAAGCAGCAGGAAGCATGGCTCCAAGAAGCAGAGAGAGAGGCTCTACTTCCCAGATACAAAATATATACCTCGAAGGCTCACCCTCAATGCCTGCCTCCTCTAGCCACACCCTACCTGCCCTCGTTTACCACTCAGTTAATCCCCACCAGGTGATTAATCCACTAATTGAATTAAAGTTCTTATAATCAATCATTTTACCTTGAATGTATTTGAATTGTCTCACACCTGAGCTTTTGGGGACACCTAATATCTAAACCATTTAACAATATCCCAAAGTTTCAGAAGAAGGAGGAGGAAACAATTTATGGCTTTTCATAAAAGTGAAGCATTTCAGTTAGCATTCTAGGACATGTGGGCTTTCAGGTGAAGGAGGGAGGCATTTTTTACTTTCATAGATATTTGAAGCAGAGATTTAAATCTAGGATTTGTAGATTTTTTTTTTTTAAAGAAAAAGAGATTGTGTCTTTGCTATGTGTGTTGAGTGTGTATCATGAATTTTAAGAATGTTATTGCAAACAGGACAGTTGGAAGCAAGAACATATAAACATAATTTTAGTAACTCAATTTAATAGGCTAGATTAAGCCTTCCTTTAAGAAATCTCATGAAAACTTTAGGAGTATTTTATCTTTCTCTAGAAAAAAAAACATCTGGAATTTACAAGTAAGAATTTTAAAGATCAGGGAGCACAGTAATGCTATCATCTTATTTGGGTACTTTTTATTTGTATATTATTTGTTACCATCAACTCATTACAAGACTGAGATTTAAAGAAAAAAAAAAAGAAAGATATTTAAGAGTCAAGAATCTTTTAAATTGAAAACAGCTTTGTGAAAATTGTCCTGTATTTTTTTTTCTCATCTCCCCCCAAACCAGAGAAAAGAGTCTATTTGTGAGAGGTGGGAAACCCTTGCTTTAAAATTAAAGAGATGAAGAGGCTTCTTCCCAGCATAGTCAGATTCCTGCCATCAACTAAATGGGAGGCTGATGGTGCTAGAAACTGTGGATTTTATTTAATAGGCTTCCTTACAGGCAGGCCTGAAAACAAGAAATCACAACTATTCTGAAGACATGCTTGAGTTTCCATTGAGAAATCAGACGTTTTCTTAGGAAAAATGTCAGTTTACTTGTCTCTGCACAGGTACTATTCCTTGTTTTGAAGGACAAAGGTTTGGGTCAAAGGAGCCACTAGAGCCTGAAGTGTCCTTCTGAACTGGAGCAAAGTGCATCTAACTTCCTTGGGTTGAAGTTGCCCCCAACTCATCTTTCACCCTTTGTACACTCCTTATTTAAAAGCTTATGAATATCACTGTAAAGTAAATAAAACTTGAGTTAAAAGGAACTAAAACTGAATGAGTACACAGAGTTAAAGTAGGTTAAATATTTTAAAAATCTGTTACAGTTTAAAATTTAAAAAGAGGGTTAAGGCAAGTAGAAGCTTTTATAATAACAAAAGTTGGCAAGTTCCCTGTGTGGGGTTACTCCATGGGAAGAATTCACAGGAGTGGGCTCAAAGGTTAAGACTCCATCTATCAGCTGTCTGCCATTAGCCACAGCCAAAGCCTCAGGCCAGACATGTGAATCACGTGCTCCAACTTCCTTGAACTTCTATAGTGCTTCAAACATCCCATGTTTTTAATTTCTGAACCTTGCAAATGTTAAACTTCTTCACTGCCCTTCCTCATTTTATGCCTCAGGCAAATATCTATTTACTCTGATCAGAAAGAGTTGCAAATTTTTCTTACTATACTCCAGACATCATTTGGCACACCTGGTACACATCGACTTTCCTAATCCTCTAAGGTAGTTGCTGTTGTTATCGAAACCCCACATAATAGATGAGGATGTGAATGAGAAAAAGAGATTTGTAACTTGCACAAGGATGCTAAGCTAGTAAGGGGAACATTCAAATTTGAACCCAGAAATCTGTTTATAGTGTTCTTCTCTTAAGCCACTCTTCCATGCTTTCCCTCTATGAAGATTTTGTGATCCCCCCAAGATTCAATCAATCTTATAACTTAGCATTTATCTAAATGTTTCTAGAGGTTTTTATGTCCTGACCCACGCTAAATCTTAAGCTTCCTAAAGATATACATGAAGTATTACTACATTTTTTTTTACTTCTTCCCACTCCCAAAGCTACTCTTCATAATTTATAAAAGCCAATCAGATAAAACTACATAAACTAAATTTAGCTAAATTATTTTGCAAAGCTCCAAGTATTTATCACCTTTTTCAATGATGAAATACCATGTTTTTTTCTCTGATGATTAACATAAAAGCCTCCAGAGATTTCTAAGACATTTCTCAGTTTCCTATTTAAAAATTTGGCAGCAATCTGTACTTTCTTTCCCAACTTAGAAACTCTAACTTCTCAAAGATAATTCATATCTTAAACCATTTTAAATGATTTTTATTGCTTATCTAAGCAAATAATTGTATACTGATGTCAGTTAAATATTGTTTCTATTTATTTATGTTCATGTGTTTATTCATTCATTTATTTAACAAATACCTACATTTTCTGGGTATTATCTATCTATGGGATTAGAGAAAAGACCAATCCCTGCCCTCTAAGAACTGATACTGGGAAACATACTGGGAAACCAGCAGTTGTAGACCAGTGTGACAGTTGATCTGCAAAAAGAATCTGTACAATATCTTGTCAGAAAAAGACATGGAAGATGAAGAGAAATCTGTAAAGTCATCATGGACAAAAGGTAAGGTAGTTGTGCATACTTTATTCTCAGAAACAATGATTCCTGCAGGCTGAAATTGCATTAAAGCTGGACATTTGCTAAAGGCTGTTGCTGTGACCTTTCTGTGCAGGAAAAAGGGTAAATGCCCACCTTCCTGTGTTACCCTGCTTCTCCCTTTCTGTACCTGAGAAATGTTTCAAAGGCATTCATTTTTCAACAGATCATCTGGTGGAGGAGGGATGGAAGCACACAGCCAATTCAAAGGCTATTCTTCCTGAAATGTAAGTTCTCACAGACAATACACATCTGGCCTAATAGACATTTAAAGTGACTCAAGATAGGCCTTGTGGATCCAAGTTTCAGTGATGCTCTTTAATTACCAAGATTGAACTCACTAGAGGGTTTTATTTATTTATTTTTCTTTCTTTCATTTCTAAAACTCATTGCTTAGTGTTTTCTCTCTACTTTGTGGGTAGTGTCACCAAATGAGCACTTCTCATTCTAAGAGACCAGGAAAGTTACCCAGCATTTGTAAATACTGAGGAGACCACACATTAAATGGAGATACCAAAGGATTTGCAAGACAGATCATTGTATCCAATCCTTATTTACTGTAACATTGATTTCATCTTCTGGCTCTCTAGAGTATTGAAATGGGAGGTGGAGGAGGCAGAAGGCTCTCATTTCAAATATGGAAACTTCTAAGAGGGGGAGAAAAATATTTTGCAATGCTATTTGGTTCTTTAGAACCTATAGTCATGAACTGATTCTGCAAGCACAGCAGTTGAATAAATCATCTGAGAATTAAAAGTCAACCAAACAATGAATGATTATCCCCTGGGGATTGCTATGCTCTTTTCACAGGGCACAAGAAAGAGAGCTGGAAGGAATGAAAGATGTTAGACTTATAGATGTTTGGAGGTTTCCAATCACTTTATATTTTTGTAAAAGCAAATCTTACTGATGGTTAGTTCCTGCCTCATGCTGACAGTTTACAAATAAGAATAGCAAGGTTCCATTTCAGAGCAGACAGTGTGGAGCCCTCTTCAGAAGCATTTTTTAAATTAGAGTGACAGAGCTTCACAGGCATTCCTGGCAGTAAAGGATGAATACTAACGCTTTAAGAAAACAATAAACTAGATCTATAGGCTTTCACCACCACCACCCCCTCACTGTAACAGCTACAACTGGCCTCCTGCAGTTGGACTCTTTGTCTCCTAGACTTCTGTAGTCATTAATGGAAAAAGCACAATAGAGTAACCCTTGTAGCATGATTTGTCATTCCATCGATAAACCATTCAATCAGAAAAGATCATCTTTTATTATTATTCCCTTAAATCCAGACTTATATACACATATACACGAACATACCTTCAATAGAAATATTCATTTTGAAAAATCCATATTAACCTGAACAATACCTGGTGAAGCAACCTGGCAGACAGGCTTAAAGAAAGACAGGTCTATGTACTAAATTCTGCCTCTGCTCCTTGCTAGCTGTGCAAATTTGGAGCCAGAAGTTATTTTTCTCAACTTCCACACCTGTAAAATGGAAATAAAAATATCAGCAAATAAAACCGTTGGCAGAGTTACATGAAGTCAACACTCTTGGAAAGGATTGGCTGTTTATGGTTACTTTCTTAATATTACTGTCATTATCAACAAAAGTTGCATCTCACTGGGAAGTAACTAATGCAAAATAAACCAAGTGTTTGATCTGCCTATGCACTAAGCAGAGTGAAAAATAAAAGTGGTGGCACTGCTTTTGTGACCTTGGGAAAGTGGTTTCATCTCTCTGGTTATATATTTGACATGGGTATAACAGTTACCCTTATTTAGAGGTTTTTGTGGTGATTTTTTTCATTTTCTTTTTTTTTTATTTTTTAGTTGTAGTTGGACAAAATACCTTTATTTCATTTATTTATATGTGGTGCTGAGGATCGAACCCAGGGCCTCACACATGCTAGGTAAGTGTTTTACTGCTGAGCCACAACCCCATCCCGTTTTGTGAGTATTAAAGGCATTCTAGGTTAAGTTTTTAGTATCATTTATGGTTTATAAATAAATGCTCGAAGAATGTTACCAATCTTTAACATCATGATTTACTTTATTATTCAGCCTAAAAGATGGACAGTCCTAGAAAGAGAACTCTAAATGTCTGATCCAAAAATAAAGAAGGGGATATTACAGATTTTTATAAAAATCTGTTTCAAAAACTCAAAAGCAGTAAAATATGAATGGGTATGCAGAAAAAAACAAACAAATGTTTTGAAGACATTGATAGGTAAAAAGGCAAGCTTAGCTAAATTTCCTTATTTATTTAAAATATTATTAATACTGAGAGCTGAGCACTGTTGAAAGCACTTAAGAAATTATTAATATTAATATTAATTTATATAATCCTCATAATTCTTCAAAGCAAGTACTATTTTTATCCTAATTTTAAAGATATGGAATTTGAGATCAGAAAAGTTAAATAATGTACCCAAATCACACATGAGTAATAAATTTGAAACCAGACCTCACATGTCTGTATTTACCTACTTTATGATTCAAAGAAGAGAATATTCTCAACATGTATTAGAAAAAGGAACAAAGAAAAAACAACGCTAGACTGCAGCATTAGGATAAAGGCATACTAAATCATATCAGGCATTTTCTTTGAGAAAGATACTTAATCTGGAGTTGAGAGTAGGTTAACAATTCAGCAAGCAATGCAAAGATAATTCTAGTCAGGGGTTAACAAAAAAAAGTATGTCATTCTAATCATGAAACATGAAGTAAACCTAGAGAAATAATTGGAAATTAACGGATAAGGCTTTAAAAATAAGAGGCAACACTAATGTATGCATTTGCCCCAAGATTTTAAGATCAAACAAAGTTGGCAGACACTCAATGATGCTGAATAAACAAATTATGGGGAAAAAAGCAATCATGGGAATGATGATGAATAAGAGGCTTTCAATTATTGATAATAATAAATTTGCCAACTGTCCTGGCTTTCACCAGCTCTAATGCATCAACATTGAATTATGAATACATTCCAATTTGACCTCTGCATCTCTATCCCTTATCACAATTTAATATAGACTATTTTTGGAAACAAGAAATAACAATAGTGGTGCAAAACATTTTTGATAAAATCTCTACAAATTTACATACCTGTTGATTAAGGATGTATTATTTGTTTCAACATCACAGTTCCATGGGGCATAATGATTCATTCACTAAGATGTTAGGATTTGAACCACTGAAATGAACCTCCATCGCTTTTCACAAGTTGAACTCCAAGAGCAACAGTACAACTCCTATAAATATGCTTTTGTGAGAAGGGCATGCTTCTAATAAAAATTCAGTGAATAGACTTGTGTTTAATTATGAATGTGGAAGTCAATTTTGTCAACATGAGTGAAAAAAGCCATAAAAATTTGCTGATAATTTGATCCAGAATTCTCAGGCTTCATAATAATTTCAAGGGCACATGTGAACATTTCATACAAGAATGTTTACTACAACAAAAAATGACCTCAAAAATGGAAATTAATTAAGTGTTCAATTACAAGATATGGTTGAGTAATTTATACTATGTTCACCTAGTGTAAGAAAATATCCTCAATTCCAAGATGTTGTAGAAGAATGTTTAAGGAAAATAACATAGAAAACAGTTCATGGTGCATTACAACTATCGAATAAAACTTCTTAGAAAAAAGACAAAATCTATTTTAAATCGTAGTAATTTTAGGAATGCAACTCATTTTTGTAATTTTCCTTTAATTTTGTAAATTTATCCCAATCAACTTTTGTAATAAAAGAAAAGATTTTATTATTCTTTTTAATGTAAAAATTTGTTCCCAATCCTAGGAGTCCCCAAAAGACAAACAGAATTGCTAAACTCTAATGCCAATAACCAGAGCCTGGACTGAACATGGAAGGTGTTGGGGTTCCCTTCTGCCCATACTGATTTCCTCAGAATGGGTTTTGTTTTGTTGTTTTGCTGTTGTGAAATACAGCTCATTATATTCTCCAACCAAACACATATGACTAATTCTAGAACTCACTTAAAGCTCCAGGGCCCTGAAGATTTTCTTACCTATAAGCTGAGATGGATGCAATCATAAAAACTAAATGAACAAACAAACAAAAATCTTAAAAACATTCTTGGCTTTCTTCCTTAAACTTTTATCCTAAAATAATAACCTTGTCCAGTAGAGCTTTGAATATTGACAGGGATTAGCTATCTTTGCATTTTACCTTATGGTAGCCACAGGATAGATGTGACTACCATATATTTAAAGTGTGGCTAAAATCAGTATGGAAGTTCCTCAAAATACCAGGAATGAAACCAACATATGACCCAGCTATTTTACTCCTTAGAATTTATACAGAAGAAATAAAATCAACATATAATAAAGACATAATACATGCCAATGCTCATAGCAGCATAATTCACAATAGCCAAGTCATGGAACCAGCCAAGGTATCCTTCAACAGATGAATGCATAAAGAAAATGTGGCATAAATACACAATGGGGTACTATTCAGCCATAAAAGAGAATGAGATTCTGTTTTTTTTCCAGGTAAATGCTAAGTTAAATAATCCAGACTCAGAAAATCAAGGGTCAATTTTTTTTCTCTCATATGCAGAAGCTAGAGAGAAAAAAGAAATAGAAAAGATATCTAACAAAAATATAAAGGATACCAGTAGAGCAGAAGAATGGAATTGAGAGAAAGGGAGAAGGAAAGGATAGGGAAAGTGCTGGGAAGTGCAATTACCCAATTATGTCGTGTGTGTACAAATATATCACATATATCCCACTTCCATGTAAAATTACAATGCATCTATTTAAAAAACAAATAGAAGGGAGACCAGTAGAGTAGAAGTAGGGAATCAGGGGAGAGAGGAGGAGAGGGAAAGGGAAAGTACTGGTTGATCAGGTTATATGAATACACAAATATGCCACAATGAATCCCACTAGTGTGTAGAATTATAATGCACCAGTAAAAACACACAAAAAAGGCCATCCCAAGATGCAGGCTCCCAAGCTTGGACTAGACCGTGTGTGTGTGTGTATGTGTGTGTGTGTGTGTGTGTAGCTAGTGAGAATGTGAAATGAAATTTCTAATTATATTTAATCAAATTTAAATAGGCACGTGTGGCTGGTGGCTAGTGATTTGGGCAGTGTTTGGGAATAGATGGATTTTTCCTTTTCTGGCCCCTTGACTAGGTTGCCCCAGTTTTTTTAAGTTAAAGTCCTTACAAGAAACTTATCCACTAATTTATTCATTCACTGATTAAATGCTATAAAATTTCACTAAGTGTTGCATGCCAGCCTTAGTAATAATTTCTACGGACTCAGTTGACAAAATATCCATGTTCCTACCTCAGAGTAAATATAATTTAGCAGAAGCAAAGATAGTTTCCTTGCCCTAAATTGCATGACATTTGCTTTGCTTCACAAAAGACAACTTAGAAAAGGATGGATTCTAGTTCATCCAATCATCTTGTGCTATGGTGAAACTGTATTCACAAATATGTTCAGTGTCTCTCTTCAACTTCATGTTTCAAATCCTTCCAGGAGTCTTGCCTCAGTCTCAAGAGTAGTATTCTGTGTTTCTATTCCTGGCCAGGTAAGATTTGGCTTATTCTTCAGAGTACAAGGCCTAATTGATCTGAGAAAATGGTAATAGAGATAATGCATAAATAAAGGTTCTTCTTTCTGCTTCCTGGCATTAAAATGTTTTCCTTACTAGCTAAATTTAAGAGAAGAAAATCCAATATGTTTTCACATTCAGCTTTCATTGAGCATTTCTGATCTCTAATTCAATTAGATATTATAAGCAAAGATCCAAAAGACTTGATCTCTGCCTTCCATAGAACCTCAAATTATACAGCATCCAAAGTTCCCACATAACTTCACTTTCTTAGAAAACATCATTCCACCAGTCTTTTTAAAGCATCTGATAGGAAATGAAAGGGATCTGAATTTTAGAAGAAGGCTATATTGGGTTCATCTTTCCATTTAAAACTAATATAAGGGAAGGACTTCCTGTGTATCCAAAGCTGTGCTCCCCTTGATAATGCATTGTGGTAAAAAGATGAAAATTTAACTGCAAACTCATGTATTTCATCTATAACATACATGTTAATGTATTAACTGATGTAAAACAAGACCTAGGGTATTTACCATAGAAGGCATAGTGGTGACAGATGTCTGGATTCTATCCTACAGTTCTCAGTTAACAGTCTGTGAATGTAAGCAAGCTATTAAACCTTTCCAAGCTTTGTTTCCCTCATATGTAAAATGGAGGCAAAACCTGTCTTATGTGGATCAAAGGTAGTGTGTTAGCAAGGCCTGGCACTACGACTTCTGTAATAGGCATAAGATGAATGCTGTATTGATTAAGGGCTAGTAATTGAGGGGAGTTATTGTTACTAAAGTCAAGCAAATACAGAAAGGCTTTGTATTATATCATCAGTAGGTTGTTCTTCCCTAACACAGGGCAATCTAGCAATGCCCACAGCATATGAAGAACTAGACAGACTCAATGTAGCTTTCTCAATGATAGAAAGAGCACCAAGGAGTGACTCCTTCTCTGGAATCAACCTATAATATTATCAAATAATACTAATTGAGTTGGACTTTTCTATGTCTTTAGTGATGTCTCTAATAATTCATCTTCCACCTGAAGAAATGATAACTCCAGAACAATTTATACTGAGCTTGAGGTATTTGGGATGAAATGGTAGAATGGCATCACCATCTCCATTTTCCTGATCAACTTAGAGGGTACTGAGAGATAAACTTAGAGGGTGCTAAGCGAGTGTTGAGAGTTCAAGGACCCGTTACTATCTAACCCAAGCACAACAGAAGCAAGGGTGCAGAGATTAACTGAGAGGGTGCTGTGGGTCCCTGTGCCCTGCCAGTGATTCTCAAAAGTGAGACTGACATAAGACATAAGCCTGCACACTGCTCTCTGGGAGGGTGTTCTTCACGGATGTTCTCTCTATCCCTGAGCATCATCTGCCCCTGTCATTAGCAGCTATTAGTGAAGACACTTGTCTAAGCCATGTTTCCCTTGTCATCATATTTGCTCATTTACCAAGAAATCATGGGATGTCATCATTTTGGGCTTTTTAACAGTGTTAGCACTGGATGTCACTGTTGTTCCATGCAAACAGAACATAAGTGTGCCTCTTCCTTAGTGAGTTTCAGACATGGCCCACTTCCTTAGAAAACAGCTCATCATGTACTTTGGCAGAACGAACCACATTAAACTCCCCAACCAACCTGGCACTGCTGTTGCTATTTTCAGATTTGAAATCCAATCTGTCCCAAGAATTGGAGTCCATGGCAAAGGCCATGAAACCTCTGAGACAGAGTTTATATAGTTTCATCCTATATTCAAACTAACTAGCAAGATCTGTTTGTGAGCAAGAAATTCTGTATATATATATATTTATGAAACAAATATATTTTATGAAACAAACACAAAATCTGAATCAGATTGTATCACATCATCATTCCGTGAAGAGTTCCAGAAGAATTTTTTTTTGGTAAATGAGACACAACATTTAACTATTTTTTCTTCTCCCACTCACTTTATTAACTAAGTAACAACCAGTAATCAGGGCTATTAAAACTCCAAGTCTGATCTTCTAAACTGCTCTTAGACACAGGCAAGCACAGTAAGGTATGCATTTCAAGGCAATTACAGGTATAACTTGAGCATTTATAAGACAAAACATCATAATAGAACCATCTTTCTGGTGTTTGGGAGCTAACAATTAACTCCTGCCACAGGGGTGGCCTATCAGTGGTGGGAAAAGACCAATTGCTCTGAGGGTGGAAAATAATTTTGCAGTTCAAGTTTGTGAATGATGGCATTTCTTCTTCCATTATATTCAGAGTTGAATGAGTGTGCTGCAGGTTTTTTTTTTTTTTTTTTTTTTTTTTTTTATGGTTTCCTCGTGATAATGTGGTGGTTACTTTAGCAAGGGGTGGAAAACTGATAAATGTAATTGCCCTAATCACAGGATGTATAGGATATAAATATTTTCAGGGCAGTTAAAAACTTTTTGCCTCTTTAGCTCAAAATAAAAGGCACATCTGAATGGCAACCCAGTGGAGATTTTAGACAAATAAGCGGAAAAGATTTTTAAGTGGCAAGAGTATGAAATGATTTATCAAGCGCTCATTTTGTGGTTTTGGTCAGATGTGAATGCAGGAGAAAGAGAGCAAAATATTGTGGATCAGGAGAAATGTGTCATCAAATAACTAAAAATAAATCTCAAAATAACACCCTGGGGTTATAAAGGATCACAGTGTGTGGTATTACCAATCATCCTCTCAAGCTGGCATATTGTTTGGGGATGATGTCTAACTACCAGGGTGGGTGTTATTGAAACAAGCCAAGGGGCTTGCCTCATTCGTTAAATACTTGTAGGATGGTAGTCAAAATAAACCATGCCAATTTACCACCATCCAATAATGATAGTTTTTCTGAGAGAATAAAATTTCCTTTTTCACTCTTACTTGATTTATATGTTAAAACTTTCTATTTCTCACTCTACATTCTAAGTAACATTTTTATTGTATTTGACTCATATTTGCTAGTTTTCTGCTCATAGTCTGATCTTTTCTACCAGCAGGGATTAGTATAGTGTATTTGCTATAGAATAGAAAGTCTATATTCCATACTGTGTTCATGAGAGGGCTTGTATAGGGAAGAGGAGGACTGGACAGCCCACAGATGTTTCTACAGTAATTTAACATTCATACACTCTAAATAAGTTGGGGGAAAATATGGATTTGTTACATTCTATATTTGACTTTGCTTTGCTCTTGATCTATTCATCTGATTAAAAAAAATATTCCCAAGCCAAGACAAGACACTAAAACTTGATGATGAATAATAACTTGTGGTTTCAGGCTCTCAGGTTAACTCTCTTAAGGGTAAAGAATAAATGAGTTTGGATTTTTTAAATCTCTTCTATGCTGTTAGTATTCTATCTAGGGATATATAATCTCATGAGCACACACAAAAGGGAGTTTTGACCCAGTTGGTCCTTCATTAGCCCTACTAACTCTGTCTGAGGAATAATTGACAGTTCAAGGCATTTATACTGCCCTTGCAGAATACATATTCCCAAATATCTAGATTGTGGCACTCAAGGTCTGTGCCCTCGGGAAAGCAGAGCTGGCAACTCCTGTCATGAAGCTCAGCAAGCTCTTTATGGCAGCAAGGCTTTGAATTCTCAATTTTTAGGGCAGGGTTGATTTTCTGAGACTCCCTGGCCTTTCCTTAGGGCTTTTGACCTGCAGTGGTTTCCACAGACCAAGGCAAAACAACCACTTGGTAGTTTTGTCCAGTTTTATATAGTTACTCTTACTTTTCATTTTAGCCACCTACTTCTTCCTTCACACAGTCTTGCTGGTACAGTGGGAACTTATCCACACTGTGCACTGGCTGTAGCCTTGCTGACCCAAGGTTACAAATGTTGACGTTTCTTCTGCCTGTATGGCCCTAGGATGATATCTCCAGTTTGTACAAGCAGAAGGAAACAGAGCAGAATCTGGAATCTTCCTAGATTTTTCCTCATTCAACCTGGAATCCAGACCAGACCTTCAGTTGTAGGACTCTCCTTCTCTCTAAACTCTGACTAAGAGACCATAGGGAGCAATTGCATCTAAACCCAAATCACTTTAAAAAAAAAAAAAAAGTCTCACTTTCTCACCACAGAGATTGAAGAAATTTGTTTGAATTTTTCTATCTGAAAGTAAGTACCTTCTATTATATCTTTTTTTCAAAGATTCTGATAGCAAAACTCTATGCCTCAAATTCCAAGTTCCATCTTAATACAAAAGGAAGCTTTTGGATTTAGAACTCTTCCCCTTCTTGTTATAGTTTGGATGAGAAAGTGCATGTGTTGAAAGCTTGGTCTCCAACACAGCAGGGTTCACAGGTGGGGCTTTTAGTCAATGATCAGATCCTAGGGCTCTCATTTTATAAGTGGATTATTCCGTTGATGTCTAGATATACATTTGGGAGGTGGAACCTAGTTGGAGGAAGTAAGTCACTGGGCTGTGCCCTGGAAGGGTTCATCTTCTCCCTGATTCCTCTCTGTTTCTGCTTCCTTACTGCCATGGACTGAGCAGCTGTACTCTGCCACATCTTTCCACCATGAGGTTCTGCCTCACATCAGGCCCAGAGCAATGGAATCAGCTGACCATGAGCTAGACCCCTAAAACAAATGAGCCAAAATAAAATTTTCCTCTTCTAATTTTTTTTCAGGCATTATGTTCACAACAATGAAAAGTTAACTAATATACTCTTTTATTTTTTCCAGAAAGCCATGACTTAGAGATACTGTCTTTCTCAGAATTTTTTTTTAAAAAGGGAACTTGAAATTTCAGATTATTTATTTCATTCTCTGTTGTACCCACTGAAGCAATATAAGCGATTTATTCTTTGGATTGAATTATGAGGTAACAAAATTTGGAGAAAAGTTTTTAATGTTAAAACTTTTAGTTTGGTTCAGTGGCTTGAAACTAAACTATCTTAGAATTTTATCAATGATGTTCTTTGAAAACTCTCAATCTTCAATGATGCTTTTTGACAAGGTGCTAAAGGCCTCCACGTGTCCCTCACCTGCCGTCCAGGCTTCTCTGTCAGGGCAGTCAAGTACAGGAACAGACTCTGGACTTTTGAGCTGAGATTCACAGAAATGGAAGAGAAATTGCCAAGAGGCAGAGGCAGATTTTTATCAACCTGTAGTCCCACATAATATCAAAAGTTAGGTTCTGAAATTAGCGCTTAAGGCAAAAACTGATTTTATAAAAATTATCTTTGACAATTACTTAAGTCGTCTGTAAAGTACATTTTGCTCAATGGAAGAGTCCAAAAATATCTTTTATTTAGTCCCACAGAATTTTTATTCCTGAAGTAGAAGGTACGTTGTATGAAAAATACGTCTGAGAGAGATTAATGGGACCAATAAATTTTAATTTCTCTTTTCCATAGAATACGGAGTTTCCCTAGGTTAAATGTACTTACGATGTGTCTCCACCAAAGTGCAGGAAAATGTTCCAATAAATATTACTGAAAAGTAAAGTGATACAAATATGCTGAAAGTGACCAGATGGTGGGGCTGTAGCTGTGGCTCAGTGGCAGAGCGCTTGCCTAGCACATGTGAGGTGCTGGGTCCGATCCTCAGTACCACATAAGAATAAATAAATAAAATTAAGGTATTGTGCACAAAAGTCTTAAAAAATAAAAGGAAAGTGACCAGATGGTGACAATGACAATGATGGTAACAATAGCAGCATTTGCATGTCTCTGTGTCAAGCATATTATCTCATTTAGCCCTTACATTAATCCATTGAGGGAGACACTATCATGACCCCTAAATGTAGAAGAGAAAATTGAGTAGAAATATTTGGAGACGTATATATGTCATTATGTCATCAATCTAGATATAAGACAAAGATATATATTTCTCAGTGCTAGTTATTAGACTTACAGGTTTTCTGATTTAAAAAAATCAGAAAGTGGAGTGATTTCCCTCAATGCACAACATAGATATGAATATTTTCATTAAAACTACTGCAAAAAAAATATTTTTTATTTCTGCTAGGTCTATGGGAAAAATAATAGAGAAATTAATTATAGGATAAATTTTCTCTTACTAAAGATCTATAATATTCTCTTGCTTAGGATTCTAATATAAAATAAATCATGAATTGCCTGAGAGGATTCAGGATTGGACAGCTGTATTTTCTAGGTGGTAGATTTCTATTGTTTCCACATGTATGCATCAATTATACTAATTTCAAACTCAATTTGTTACATAACACTTTAGTCTTACAGAGTATGTATTTTAATATTAAAGTTTGTCTTTCTCTGCAGACTAATCTTCAAAAACACTTTCTAAATTGGTTCTTGACTGACAAATATGTCTATTCAGTTTAGCTTTTTGACATGTGTTCTATAATAATTGTGATTCTTTTTCCTGAGGCACAAATTGAAGGAAAGAAAAGCATGAACCCACTGGATTTGTTTTTCCCTTTATAAGCTTATACAAAGATGAGAGGACATGTCTTTAATTAAGTAGATAACTTCTTACAGTTTGCAGAAGTAGATGAAGGAAATGATAATCTCTCTGCTGATTAGAATGCCTGATTTCCTCTAGGAAACCTGAAAGAAAGCCAATTAGTGTTAGCAGATGTGTATGTGGTGGAGAAGGTGAAAGGAAAGAGGGCAATAGTAGCTTTTTAAGGACTTAAAGAAAAAATTCTTGGAGAAGGAGAATGCTAGGGTTCAGGCTTTATGTGGAAGGTCATAAAACTGTGTAGTTACAAATTCAAGGAAGATCTTTGGTATTAAAATGGACAGTGTACATCAAGTGTTTGTCAGGGGAATTATGTGTAAGGAGCCTAAGTGCAAAAACCCAGAAAAGCATTCTCCTAAAAGGGAAAACATATATTACATTTTCTTTCATTCTGTGCTCCAGAGATAAACATTGTATGGAGTGTTAGATCAAAATAAGATTCCAAAATTCTTCAGAATTCAGTGTAACTCCCCAAGAAATTCTGAACATAGCTTAGTGTTGCTCAATGTGAATATAATGTGAGCCAGGTAATTTTAAATTTTGTAGTAACTACAAAAAAAAGAGAAACAGATGAAATTAATTTTACTATATGCTTTAATCCAATAGATTAATAATATCACTTAAGCAAGTAATCTGCATTTGAATGTTAATAAGATGTTACTTGTTAGGTTATTGTACCTGATGTGTTGTCTACTACACTTACAGTCTATAGCACATACTGTGTGGGAACTAAATTTTCTCTAGAAATGTGTGATCAGTACTTAGAGCTCATAAAATTCATCACTAAAAACACAGATTCACATGCCTACGTTTTCCCAAGCATGCTTGAATCTTTTACGTTAACTGAAGCAAGTAACAACAACAACAAAATCATTTTCTATTAATATTCATATCCACATTGGCAAAACTGGCTCATATTTGATTTTCCTCTAAATAGCATCAGATCCAAACAATAATTTTTTTCTACCATTTATTGAAAAGCAATTTTCTTGTTTGAACAAAATCCAAGATTTTTATAGCTTATTGAGTACAGATCCCATTGAAAATATTATTTTAACATTTTTTGGTGGACATGAAATTCTGACTCTGCATGGCTAAATTTGTCAGTGTTTGTGAACTTGGGTTTGCTAAATATTATCTACTATCTTTAAAAAACATTTCACACAAATAAAGAAAGCACCTTTTTTTTTTTTTGCTTTGATCACCCCAAGAAAAATGCATTTAGACTTTTGTACAAACTCATGTCTTTTATCATGGGAACCAACTGGCAGTAAGAATAGGAGTTTACATGAAGGCAGAGTCCATTTAGCACTTGAGCCCAAATAGTTGTTGGATGTCCTGTTTCCCAGCAAGCTCCAGATCTAGCCTAAGCGGCAGCTAGTAAGTTCCCAAGGAAAGCGGTGGGACTTAGTTCCATATGTGTTTGCCTGTTGTGAGTTCCATTCAGAGTGGTTAGGCAGACAGGACACAGTAATCCTAGATCCCTTAACTAAACATCATCTGATTATAGTTTAATGCCACAATTATCTTATGTCACATTATCACTTTTTTACATAGCTATGAAGAAAAGTGATGGAGTCTTTTTATAAACAGACAAATAGGTGATACCTGGCGGAGGGCTATATCCTTATCAAGCTAATGATGATATTAATTACACTGATGAATTTTGAGGTTATATAGAAGACATTAATGAGGATGTTAATACATGATTTTTCACTCTTGTCCTTAGCCACAATAACAAAGGTAACTTTAAAGAGTTACATGTGACTTGTAAGTATCCCATTTATTTGAATAGAAATATACACAATTTCTGAGGCTAATTCTTTAACCCTCTTGCTGCAGACCATAAAGTGTTCTAAGCCACCACTGCCACCTCGTGGTAGTTCCAGGAACTGTCTGATACAAATTTGACTTTCCTCTGTACCATTTATTCATTTCACTCATCTCTGTGTTTCTTATCTGGCCACAGTTATTTTCATTACATACATGTGAAGGAAGGATAGTGGAGTGACTAAGAGTATAACTCTAGAGTTAAACTTTCTAAGAACAACTTTTTTCATAACTTCCCAGTTGTGTGCTTTGGATAAATTACTCTTGAGAGTCATTTTCTTCATTTATAAAATGATAATAATAACACTTACCTCATAGAGTTGTTTTGAAGAATGAATAATATAATTCATGTGCAGAGTTAAAAATTAGTGATTTACATACAAAATATTCTCAATAAATGTCAATAAATGATAGCTGCTATATGTACACAAATCCATTTGATTATGACCCCCTTTTCTCTCTCAATTTTGGATATTTTTTTATTCCTTTCAAACCAATTCAAATAATGCCTGGTAAGTTTGGTATTATTAGTATAACTGATTAAAGAAATGATTGTATCAAAGAAAAATAAGTTGTCATGTTTTGACATGAAATTAAATATGATCAATACAATTTGTAAATCTCTTGGAAATACCCAGAAAATTCATTGAGAATCTCAGTAGAAATCATTCATCCTTTAACAAAAAAATTTTTTAAAGATCATCAGCTGTCCATAAAACATTTTAAAATATTTTGTTCCATCTTTAAAAGTAAAACCAACAATCAATTTTTTTGCATTATGTAAACAATGAATGAATACTTTCTTGAAAAACCATTAAAACAGAGATGATGCAAAATTTTGTCTTGACTTCCTCCTCCTTCAACTCTACTAACTGCTTCAGACTTTCTCTTCGGCATATTTTCTCCTAGATCTTTTCCTATGAATTTGTCCATTGCTTCAAATTTCCAGAACATTCCCAGCTGATTCTGGAAAATTCATTTTTGGTCATTTGCGCTCTGACTTCCAGTTTCCTGACTATGTGGTCTGGGTTTAACAAATGTCCCCAAGAAGTGGATGGCAAGGGTCTCTTTTGCCACTAGCAGAAGTGCAGCCCAAGTTCTTCCACTT
Source organism: Marmota marmota marmota (assembly GCF_001458135.2). Classification (NCBI taxonomy): domain Eukaryota; kingdom Metazoa; phylum Chordata; class Mammalia; order Rodentia; family Sciuridae; genus Marmota; species Marmota marmota. The sequence continues at coordinate 6,539,736 of NW_026000000.1, read as the reverse complement.
CACTTCTAGGTCACAAGGAAAGTCTTCTTCCTTTATATTTGCAGACTCTTGTCTTCTCACTCTTTCTGACTAAACCCATCTAACTAGACCCTGTGGGCAGAATTGACTTTTCAAGCAGGGACTGAGATCTTTCTGTGTTGAACTTTGGTCAACAGTTGTCTTTGAATTTCTACTCTGTTTTGTTATGGATTAGAGTGCCCTTGGGGTGGTTTAAGTAAGAGAATTATAAAGAAACCCAGGGGTTACTATTTAGGGTTATTATTTCATCACTTGTTCATTTATGCATAAAAATAAATATAGCCTAGCTTTGACCTTTATTCACACAAATAAAATTACAGTGTAGATATTGTTTTTTTCAGATTGTTTAACAATCAGCTTGAAATAAATGTTAAAATATTTATTGAGCCACTACCACATGGGATAACTAATAATTTCATGAATCAAGAAATAAGTACAAAGTGGTATTTAAGAGTCTCCCTTTTCTCTAGATTTTTGTTCTAATAATATCAAATTTAGCATACTTTTCCAATTTTTTATGCATCAACTTTCAGACTATTATAAACAAACTTTATCAATATAATTTATATATGAAGTAGAAACTTTCATGTTTATACTAGAAATTATTTTTAGAAACTTAGTAATTTTGAACTTATTTCCTCAAGAAATTATGTGCCTTTAAAATCTTCTCATGTTAATTTCAAACTAAAAAAATCCCCAAACTTTAGTTGCACATATTTTATATCTTTCAAAATGAATTTGATAAAACCTGATTTGTCTTTCTACACAAAATGTCATATATAATTTTCTCCAAAAACACACATACTGGTTATTCTTTTCGGTGTAAAGTGTATCTAAAGAATTGCCTTATGCAGAATTATTTGTAAATCAAAGAACTAAATTGTCTACATAAAAGTGGAATTAAAACTGAAAATTACCTGTAGTTTAGAACTAATTATAATGTGTATTTATTTACTATTTCTTGTCATCTTTGTTATGTGTAGAGTGAGTAGCTAAAGAAAATTCATTATCAGGGACAAATACTATTCAAGCAAGTTTTGTTCAGTTTTAATTAAACTGACAATTTACACTTACAATACTGTGTGTATATTGTAATATTGGCAAATTCACAGACTCATTTTCCTTTTGAATAAAATAATTCCCTTTTTATTAAATTCACCATACAAAGCTATATAACCAGTATTAGTAGCTTTCCAATACTTTGGAATGCCCTTTTGGTACAATTTTTAACATGACATAAAACTACCTGTTACAAGTACAAACTTTGGCCAAACTAAAAAACAAAAGCTTTAGAAAATGTGACTGAACAATATTTTAAAACATTTTTTGAGGGGAAATGTCATTGTTTAATGGCGCTGGGTTGGTAAAGACGGAGTTTGGGAGGGATATTCTATGACAGCAGTTGCTATGCTGATCAGGATAGTAAGTTGTGTTCTTTTTCTGATTAAAGTATAAATCTTTCATTATTCATGCATTTTTTAAAATAAACTCAAAGCTTCAGATGAAATATAAAAGAAAGTCAAAATGATTGAGTTTCTTACATTGCATGAAAGTCTTAGTCTACCTGGAAAAGCTTATGTAGAACAGGTTCACAGAACACCTCCCTCTGCAGACAGGGCACACCTCTGCCGTGCTCACATTCCCTCCCAGCATTGGTGGAGGAGAGAAAAGAATGAATGAAAGCAAGAAATTGTATTTTATTTTGCTTTGTTTTTATACTATTATAGTACTGAAAAATACCTCTGGACTTAAATTGGGCAAGGAAATTTTTGGGGGGCTAGTCAGTAAATTGCATATTCATCTGGAATATGTAATTGCCCACTCCTTTTATTTTATTTTATTTTATTTATTTATTTATTTTTTACTCTTGGCACAGTGAGCATCTTGCCAGCCTGGTCACAGAGTTAGGACTTTATGTGATCTCATTTTCGCAATTACTATCTATCATTCACAGGTAAGTGTTTAAAAAAAAATTTATGCTGTGCATTTGTGGATTTGGTGTCTCACTCATGGGCTACTTGGCTTACACGCATTTTTCTGTGGTTAGCCGCTTAACTCCGAAGCTGTTTTTTACCTTATGATTCATGCCATCCTTCTCACTATATCAGGTCTTGGAGGAATTGTTCTGGTGTCACTGAGTATGCAATTATCTTCTCATCATTTCTGTTTTTGTCTCTCAACTTGCACTCCTCTGGATTCTTTCCAACAATGAAAGGTGGAGTTCAAAACTAGTGTAAAAGTTTTATCTGAAATATAAGCTAACAATAGAAATACAAGGCAATCCAAATATTAACTGGCTTGGCAATTCCTCAGATGTCATGGAAATGCGATTATGTAGAGAATTTCAGTTTGTTCTTTCTTATCTCTTTCCAGATTTCAAGGCTATTGTGAATTAATATGAGAGTATTTGTATCCAGGTACAATTGTTATTTCACACTGATATCAAGTCAGTCACTAATTTTTAAATGAATGCTCACACACCCTATTTTCTGCTGGGTACCATGAATGATGTAACAGTGATAGAGAATGGGGATTTCCACAGTGAAAAACAAAGGTTCATCTCAGATTCCTGCAGAGGACCTCAGTCTCTGTCTCTTCTAGTGTCGGTCACATTCACTTCAGGATTGCTGGAGGATTAAATAATGTTTGCTTAGCATCTGAACAATGCTTTCAATATGAAAAGCTCTCACGATTCAGTAGCTATTATATTATTTTAAAGAAGTCTATTGGCCAGGACCAAAATTCTTGTGTTGGATCATAAAAGCATAGAAATTTAGAATAAAAAGGTTTTTTGAAAGGCACGATTGCTAAGAAAGCTTTTATGACTTTGGGCTAGACTGTGGGACACAGGGGAATGAGAAAAAATTTAGTATGTGATTTATCTGGAGAAAGAAAAGAGGCCTATTTGATAAGCAAGAACGTAAGATTGGTGGGATGGATAATGAGGAGGAATCATATAAGCTGAAAATGGAAAAAGAAGAATGTTGGATTTTGTGTATTAGCCAATGCAATGTTTAAAATATTTATTATAAATTTAAAAAAACACTTTTAGAAAGGGGGGAATTCATTCTTTTCCAAGGTGAGCTCATTGTATATAAAGAAGAGACTCAAGATCCCTGATCTAAAATAATCCTATCAATTTTGATTGTTTATGTTTTCACAATAGGGAGTTCATCTGGACAATAAGCTCTCTGTGATGAGAACTATTTCAAGAGATCATAGAGTTATTTTAGAACACTGGCCTTAAAAATAAAGTAAAAAGGATGTTCAGGAATAAAGGGAAGAAATTAAAGAGAAAATAAAATACTAAGTATCCACAGCTATTTTCAGATTAGCACTGGCAGAACCTAAAACAGAATGTGAGAAGTGTAGTACCCAAGTTGGTGCAGTCTTTCTAAAGTTTTCTTTATTCCTGGTGTCCTGCTCTTTTTTTAAAGTTTAGTTCTTTAAAAAATTAACTCTTATCTTCTCAAAGTCTTTAAAATATTGAAGTTAGTAACCTCCACACATGTCTTCATAATTTTATTTATCAGATACTGTGGCCAGGGTGACATCCAGGGCATGTGGGCTATTTCTGAGCTGCCTGGCTGAAAGTGAATTTGCTGTTTGCATGAGCCCCATTTCTGCAAGTCTCCCCACTGACTCAACAACACACCTCACTGGATGACTGGCTAGACAGTCTGGGTTTTCTTAAAGTACCAGCTATGTGTACATCATTCTCCTCCTCTCTGAAACAGGCCAATTCTCTGTTGGCCAAGTCAAAAGACATGGGCCAAGTCCAAATCTCCTTTCAACTGATGTGTATGAACCAATGATCACGGGTCTCCTGTTATTCAGACATCCATTACCTAGGCAGAGTTGCCAACTAGCTCTGGAAAACCATCCCGTGTTCTAACTCTAAGGCATTTATATTAGTTCTCTGTGGAGCAGGTCAATGCATAATAAATAGCAAGTAGCTTCATAATAGAATATAATTCCTAAAATAATAAACATCTTATTTGCTCAAAACTGTTTCTAACAGATCTGAAAAGGGTTTGAAACTTATGCCTACTTCCTAAATAAAGCCATGGACTTCAGAAATCTCAAAGGATGCGTATGTTATTTATGAACGTAACATAGTCAATCGCAATTACTTAAGAAGGATTGGTGCCTAAGAAAATGAGACCTAGGACAAAATAATTTTCTTCTGAGAGATGAAACAAGGGAATATAGAATATGAGTTTATTTTGGATGTCATGTATAGAATGTATTTATAAAATATTTTGTCATTCTCAAGCTAGAAGTACATTTGTATAAATTAAATTTATTTTGCTTTACTTCATTAAGGTAGATAAATATCAACCAACTGAAAAAAATTTGTTTTTTTTTAGTTGTAGATGGATACAATATATTTATTTTTATTTTTATGTGGTGCTGAGGATCAAATCTACTGCCTCACAAGTGCCAGGCAAGCACTCTACCACTGAGCCACAGCCTCAATCCAAGATTTTAATAATATACTTGAAAAAGCTGCAAAGAGTACTATTGCCAGTATGTCCAAAGTTTTTTTAGGTTTCTAAGTAACAATGCACAGACCTAGAAAAACTATCGAAAAAATATCTACCTTCATAAATAGTTTTCACTATAAAAAGAGATATATTTTTAACTGGATAAGTTTATATGACTGGGGTCGTTATATGAGTCTATGAAAAGTTAAAATAGACTAATTAATAAAAATAGGTTTTATTTCAGTTTCCAAATATTTAAGTGTTCTAAATACAATGTACAGCACAAGGAAATAAGAATGTGTCAGTTTTGTGTATTTATCAAAGGAGTTTTTTAATTTTTATATGACTTTAGAAACACTTTTAGAAAGGGAAAAATATATTCCTTAATATGGAATGAAATGATCAGTTTTTTTCTTTGTGTATATTTAAACAAAAATAAATGTGGTTTATTTTATATTCCAAAGAAATGGTCTTACATTGATCAATTCTTCCAAAACAGAATACACACAGAAAAAAAAATTAACACTTTCAGTGAACTAATGAACAGAAAATAACTATTTAATACACACGCCTTGGTAATCTCAAGAAAAACAAAATATGTGCAGTTATTTAATTCATCGAAGAACACAAAAATATAAAATGCAAAAAAAAACAGGCAACAATAAACAATATTAAACATTAGAAAAATGTTTAATTAATTAATGCCAAATAATTTTTTCACTAAGTGTTCTAAACTCAGTCTGCTTTTAGGGTCTGAAATTATTTTTTACAGATGTCAATTTACCCATATCATGAGACACATCACTTAGTATTTTCAAATCTATGATCAAATTAAACAGAGGAAGAAGACCTCTAGATCACTCACCATAAATCTTTACAGTTTGCAGTAGGACATTTGGTTTAAAAAATGAAGTTAGGTCTGAAAGTGAAGCTCTAGTCCATCAAACTGGATTGGAGGAACTTGTCAATATGTCAAAAGAACTGTTTGACCTCTGGAGATGATGCTCCCAAACCAGACAAAACTGGGCAGACTTTTAAAATTCCAAAGAAAGCACATGTAAATTAGAGGTTACTAAAATTTACAAACTTAGCCAAAAAACTTGCTGTAGGTTATATAACTCTTGTCTTGTATTTTTGTTCCCCAAGTGCTGAAAGATTCTCTGGTTTTCTGCTCTTTCTCTCATTTTATTAATTTGGAAGAAAATTTGCTTTCTGGGGAAACATGGTATGGCATATAATTCACATTACATCTTGTGTTTTAAACCTGATTGGTAACATTTTAAGTGCTACCCATGGCACCTAATTACTAGAGTATACAGAAGTTGGTAGAATACAAGGATTTGTGAAATCCCATGGGGGGAAAACTGTGAGATCTTTTAAAATCATTATATTCTTCATTTTTTCATGGGTATAAAATGATAGGCTTGATCTTTACTTTATAGAGACTCACAGGTCATAGATATGTATCTTTACAAAATGACAAAGGTAGCCATTGTTAGAGTTGAGTCTAAAAGATAACTGCACCCCTATCCAAATTCTTCAGTATACTTTCCATTATTTTAGATCACTTCTATCGTGGTTACTTTTTAGTAGCACGGGGTGGGGGGGCACTATCCAAATATTTGAGTAGAATTTATAAGTCTTCAGATTGTTTATATTAAAGCCCCAGAATTATTAATTTTTAGAACTGGAAAAGAATATAAAATTATGACTTAGCACAATAATCATAATTTTATGGATGAGACAGCTTAGGTCAAAAGATATTACTGACTTATTAAAAATAAAACATTTCAGTAAGTCAAAATAATTCATAGTTACTGTCACAATAAATATCGACTAACTTTTAAAAAGTTTTCTATTATTCAAAGTTTATTTCTGCTGCTATAACAGAGTACATGAGAGAGTGGGTAATTAATAAAGAGAAGAGGCTTATTTTGCATTCTGGTTCCGAAAGTCCAACAGCATGGCACCGTCTTCTATTGGGCCTCTGGTGAGAGTCTCATGCTGCTCCATGTTTGGTGGAAAAGCAGAAGGGCAAATGGTTTATGCAAAGAGAGGAAAGAGGGCCAATTTCTTGCAATAGCTAAGGCATTCCCTTGAGAAAAGATTGTTCCATTCAGGAAGACTCTATTCCCAAGAAGCTAGCACTTGCCACCAGGCTCCATTTCCCAACATTGCTACAGCTAGAGAATAATACTCCATGTTTTGGCAGGGATAAACTGTATTCAAACCATAGCTTGCTCCAAATTCTTCATGTCTACTAACTCATAATCTTTTCACCATCCTTATAAGGATGAATACAAATATTGTTCCTATCCAGGGGAAGCTGGAATACAGAATACAGAAAATTCAAATAACATGCCAATTAGTGGCAGAGGGAAGACTCACATTCTGGTCTTTGATTCAAAAGAATTGTTCTCCATATGAATATTTTAGTGAATATTAGGTCATTAAGTTTCATGAGGATTTAATTGAATCTTATATGTAAAATGTAGAGAGGATAGTGTCCTAAGTAATGACAAACAACTAATATCAAATAATTTGATGTAAGACGATATAAATATCACCTTTGAAGATTCAGTTTTCTAAAGATGTTTGGTTAACAAATATACTTGACTGAATTCATTTTTGTGTATCTTGAATCAAAAGGCTTTATATAGTTTATATTTAAATGTAATCTTTTAGTTGGTTTTATTGCTGGAGAGACACTAATTTTTCTGCAGAGTGATATTTACTACTCTTTTCCTTGGTTTGATTTTACAGGAGATTCCAGTCAACTTTAATTTGTGCTATTTTAATATTTTACTACAGTTTTACTCCTTTAAGAGAGAATTTATTCCTCCTTCAAAATTTATGGGATTCCTTTACAGCTTCTTTGTGAAAAGAAAAAAATAAGTCAGGTTGCAATTAATTCTCTTACGGATAGTTTATGAAATTAGAGCTGACTCTGTCCCTTCCTTTACTGTGGTTTGTGAGGCCTTAAAATGTAATTTAAGAGGTGAGATTATAAGTACTTCCTCATTCAGGAAAAAGCAAGAGGAAGAAAGCTTGTCTCAGGAAATACAAAGACCTTAGAAGAAAGATTATTTTGTAAGCATTTCAAGGAGAGGGGTTGATCATGTGAAAGTCCTGTTCTTTCAAAATAGTCAGTGGCTCTTTGTTAGGTTACAAATTCAAATGTGGTCTCACAAATGCAAGTCAATTTAAATCAGGAGGAATCTTAGAGCACCATTTAAGTCCATACTGTTACCAGGACAGGATTAAGCACCCCAAGGCACTTTCTCAGTGGGAGACCAAGGTCTAGCATTAGAAAGATTGTAATCCATCATTAGTAAAGAGAACAATCAGAGTGGTATAATGGGAAGAACTGGGTTTCCAGGCAAAGATCCTTTCAGTAATATGAACTTGCAGCAGACAAGGTATATTCATTCAGCCAATCTCCTGAAATGCATCCACTTTCCGGAGCTCTTGGGGTGAGATGTGTTAATTTCTTCTGCATTTCATATCTGTTCCTGGTCTTCTAGTAGCAAGTCTCAGTCTGAACTTTTCCTTCCTCCCTTAGAAAAGGATATAAACAGAATACTTTAGAGATCCCTTCCAACTCATACTACGCTCTAAGAAATGTTTGAAAATGTAAGACAAAAATGGGCAAAGAAATGACAACAGAATATTTAACCATCAAAAAAGGATATTAATGATAGTAAAACCAAGATTACTGGCTTGGGGTTGTGGCTCAGTGGTAGAGTGCTCGCCTAGCATGTGTGAGGCCCTGGGTTCAATCCTCAGCACCACATAAAAATAAATAAATAAAGGTATTGTGTCCGACTACAACTAAAAAATATTTAAAAAGAAACAAAATTACTGATTTTTAACTCACTTTTCAGTTTTGAAACCAAAATAATCTACACAAATTGTCATAATATTGTAGCTTTCAAAGATAATCTCTATAAATAAAATTAGAAATAAAAACCCCATAATTTGACCTGAGGATCATAAGAACTGATTATTTGAATCTGGGTATCATTTGGCATTTATGATATCTCCCACCTCCATCCTTTCCAGAGCAGAACTGGTTAATCAATTGGAACCATCTTTCTCTGAGCTTTTTAAAAAAATTTTTTAGTTGTTGACGGGTCCTTTTTTTATTTATTATTTATTTGTATGTGGTGCTGAAAATCGAACCCAATACCTCACACATGCTAGGCAAGAGTTCTACCACTGAGCCACAACCCAAGCCCTTTCTCTGAGCTTTCAGGGTTTAGAATAAAAACATATCTATCTGCCGCAGTCTAGCTGGGCACAAAATCAGGAGCCACTCAAGCAGGAACAAAGTTTATTTTTTGAAACTGCCGCCAATCCGGTACCGCCCGGGCAGAGATTTTTTCCACCCACGCGGCCTCCTCCTGCACCTGCAGAGAGCACTCCTCCCCCGGAACTCCCTCCTACTGTACTTCCCCAACCAATGGGAACTCTCCAGGAGTCCTGTAGCCGGCCTAGGTGAACAGCAGGAGTCCAATATCCATATGAATGCAAATCTTAACATAATCATATCATCTCAATGGCTAGCTGGCGTCACCTTTCGACCAAAAATGCCATGCATCATATACTTGGCTCTTAGCAT
>NW_026000000.1:6486013-6529767 GCF_001458135.2 Marmota marmota marmota | reverse complement strand
AAAAACCGAACAAAGAATAGTTGTATCAATTTTCTCTTTCTCAGGGCCGAACAACTTCAAACCTTGAGCCAACCATTTTTCCCAGTTTGCCTGAGAAAATTCTAGGGATAGGTAGCTTGAAACAAAAACAAGATAAATCAAAACGAGAACACATTGTTTTTTGAAATGCTCACCCATTTTGTTGCCTTCCCTCAGGGGCGAGCAATTTTACTCACCTCCAAGCTTCAGGCGTTCCCCGTGCGGGCCGCCAGTTGCCGCAGTCTAGCTGGGCACAAAATCACGAGCCACTCAAGCAGGAACAAAGTTTATTTTTTGAAACTGCCGCCAATCCGGTACCGCCCAGGCAGAGATTTTTTCCACCCACGCGGCCTCCTCCCGCAACTGCAGAGAGCGCTCCTCCCCAGGAACTCCCTCCTACTGTACTTCCCCAACCAATGGGAACTCTCCAGGAGTCCCGTATCCAATATCCATATGAATGCAAATCTTAACATAATCATATCATCTCAATGGCTAGCTGGCGTCACCTTTCGACCAAAAATGCCATGCATCATATACTTGGCTCTTAGCATCTATCATCCTGCCAACCACTTAACCCAGTTAATCTCATTACTCTTTTTAAGAAGGTAATTAATTTCAGTTTCAATGAGTTAACCTTGGATGGAAAAGACTTAAGATCAGCCATTGGCAGGCAGAGCAGCCAAATTCTTTGTGCCTCCAAGGCCTGTGCTCTTGATCACTGGACTGCATTGCCTCTTTTCATAGTAAAAACAAGAGAACTTGAAAGAAGATGAATCTAAATTGAACCACAGTGTTCTTTCATTCATTTTGTTCATAGTGCTTATTGAGCATCAGCAATTTTCCAGACAATATTCTAAATAGAAAGAATACATCAGTCATCAAAGCAGACAAATATCTATTATGTATACTTGTGATGGAAACAGATAATAAACAAGATCAGTAAATAAAGTATAAAATTTATTAGTAATAAATGCTACAGAGAATACAATAAGCCAAGGTACATCAGGTTAGAGGACTATAAATTAGATAGTTGTAGGGGAGTTGTTATGAGAAGTCACATCTGACTGAAGAAGAATTGAAGGAAGGGAGACAGTAGTAAGAAGAATATTGCCAACTGAGAGACAGCAGGCATATAAACATTTAATGAAGAAACCTGTCATAGCGGTTCAGGACACTGGACTAGAGAGATCAACTTGTAAAAGGTGGTAGATGAATTCGGAGAAGAAACAGACTTCTGCTTGTACATTTAAACAAGAGAAGAAGAGGGTGGCAAGCTTTGACAAAAGGGTGGGTGATCCGATTCTGTGTGTACTGGCATTATTCAAATACGGATGGTTTTCCTGATGAGAAAGAATTAGAAATATATATTACAACTTAATAGACTTTCATAAAGAAAGATGCTGTTATTTGCTGAATTGTGCCCTCCAAATGCATATGTTCAAGTCCTAATCCCCAGTACTTCAGTATGTGAATGTATTTGGATATAAGGTTTTCAAAGGGTTTGTTAAATTAAAATGAGGCCATTGGGGTTGACAGATGTCTTTATAGGAAGAGATTGGAACAAAGAAACACCGGTGATGCACACACAGAGGAAAGGCAGGTGAAAACACAGACAGAAGGCAGCCATCTGCACACCAAAGAGGGAAGCCTCAGGAGACTCCAAAGCTGCCAATGCCTTGGTCTTGGACTTCCAGTGACTACAGCATGAGAAAATAAATTTCTGATGGTTAAGTCACACTGTGGAGTATTTGTTATGACAGCCCTAGACAACTTACAGGTATCCTTGGTAAATCATTCAGTCTTATGCACAAGGCCTTAGGTTCAATCCCCAGCACCACCAAAACAAACAAGCAAACAAACAAATAAATAGATCATTCAGTCTTATGCATATATTTTCTTCTTATGGAGAACAAGCACACTCAAACTACAACAATGTGGCAAAAGTGATTTTTCTTTCTGTTCTTCCCACTATAAAAGTAAATATCTTTAATATAATATTTAATATAAATATATGGACAGAGTATATCCTACCCGAATATAGCAATTAGAGGCAATCAGTTGTAAGCTTATTTTACACATTAAAGGGAACTACTTTACCTAAATATAGGCCCTCTTTAAGGGAGTTACATACAACCAAAGTATAAATAAACCTAAATAAAATTCTAATTCCCAATCTTTTAAAATCTTTTAAAATACTACTGGATTTTTCTTACTCAACTTTTGAAAGTGTTGGAACTGAGTTTGATCAAGGTAGAAATCCTCTTTAAATAATGTAGAATTTCAAAAGAGTTTCATTTGCTACTTTTAACTTTTCAATTCTGCTTGTCAAAGTCTCTTTTTGACCAGAGGACTTAGTGTTAAGATGAAGTAAAAAAATTGGGAATATTTTCCCATAACATTTCTCTGTCCAAACAAAAGACAATGGAGAAAAGAAACTATATATCAATCCAGTGAAAGCAGAGGCTCCCTGGTGGAGGCTAGAGTGAATATGGAAATATAGACCTTTTTAGAGCCCTCATTTATACCCCCAACACACTAGAAAAAAATTCCTTCTCTCTCCCTCTTTCTCCCCTATCTCTCTCTCTCTCTCTCTCTCTCTCTACACATACACACACACACACACAAACACACACACACACACAGACACCAGTCCTCTACAGAACTGTCAGATAAAATTCAGGATATCCACCTAAATTCATATAGACCTACTGTTTCAGTTTTAGCTGTTTAACTATATTCCAAATATTTATTTGCAAAATTTGGTAACCTTGCCTCTCTTTTCATTCTGGAGCTCCTTCCTCCTCCAAAATAACTTTATTTTATTTATTTATTTTTAATGTGGTGCTGAGGTTCAAACCCAGCACCTCACATGTGCTAAGCAAGTGCTCCACCACGGAGCCACAACCCTAGCCCTTGGAGCTCTCTTCTTTATGCTCTGAAATAACTGATTGCTAAAATTCTGGAATTTTTCAGTCTAATTGGCATAATGTTGCTAGCTTGAAATCAGCCAGGGTGGGAGTATTAACAATGCAGAAGTGGATGGTATTTCAAAATCAGGGTTCATTTTGAGCTAGTTTTTAAGCACGTGCCAGAGTGCCACTGCATCCGCAGAATGACTGGACTTCTCAGAGCACTATCTGAAACTTCTGCTCTATAGGAATAAACTTGGCTTACAATTGTAACCACTGTGCAATTTACAAACTTGTTTTGCACATATTAAGTCACTGAATTATTATAGCAATCCCATGTCTTATTGAAGTAGACTTTTAAGAAAGGAAGCTTAAAGTAGATAAACTATGAGGTAAGCACCTGGTCAGGAACCACAGTGGAGAAGGAAGGAAGAATGGATGGAGTCAGGAGAGGCTAAACCCACAGATGACTCACTCACTGTCAAGGGGAAATGTGTCTATAGAATGAGAGGCCTGGTCATACCCACATTAACCAAGGACTCAAATGGTGGTAAAACTTGACATTAGGTCAGCTCTGATGTGATGCAATATGAAATACTTCCAATATAATGCCTAAGATATACATCAGTATTGCCACACAGCAGTTAAAAGGGGACAAAGAGAGGATGCTAAATGCTTTACTAGGATTGGACCAAAATGATATTGAAATCTTTTCCCCCTTACTTTTAAGATGTATACTCATAAAATAAATTAAACAACTGACTACAACTAAGAAATAAATATTTTTTTAAAAGGGGCGGACTGGGGTTGTTGCTCAGTGGTAGAGTGCATACCTAGCACGTGTGAGGCCCTGGGTTCGATCCTCAGCACCACATAAATAATAAATAAATAAAATAAAGATATTGTGTCCAACTTCAACTAAAAAATAAATATTTTTAAAAAATAAACTAAATAAAATCTTTCCCAAATCTTTCAGAATTTTAAGTATGTCGATGTTCCTTGTTACCTTATCAATCAAGTAACAGATATAAAGCTCAAAGGTTAAATTCAGGTTTTTAAGAAATATAATCTTCATACTTCAGAAATAATTTAATTTCTATTTCCAAGTATCCTTTTTTGTTTTGCTCCCCAAGTTGCATGTATCTTCCAGTACTTCTTGAAATAACAACTCTTGGAATCTGACCTTGTCCATTTAGGCAGCTATATGAAAATACCTCACACTGGATAGCTTATAAACAACAGAGATGTATTTCTTACAGTTTTGGAAGCTGGGAAGTCCAAGATCAAGGCATCCTCTGATTTGAAGTCTAGTGAGGGCCTGATTTCTCACAGCACCTTCCTGCTACGTCCTCACATGGAAAGTGCTAGTTAATGCCTGTGGGATATCTTTGATAAGGGCACTAAAATCATTTGTGAGGGCTCCACCCTTATGACCTTATTATGTCCCAAAGGCTCTGTCTCTTAATACTGTCACATGGGAGATTTGGCTTCAACTTATATATTTTGAAGAGACACAATCATTTAGACCAGAGTAGTCAGAAGAAGTAAATCTGGCTGTAGATCCTCTAGGCTTCATGGAGGTATATATAATCCTAGCGTTTTTCTCAGCTCTCCATCTGGACCAGTTGATACTTGGACATTTTTCACCCCTGTTGATAGGCCTCCCCCTATGGAGCTCTCTTTCAGTTATTTCCTTATTCCTATTGAGAGCTTGGGAAACATGCAGATCCTCTCTGTCATGAAGTCCTCTGGCACTGGGGCTAACTAAGACCATGTTCTCACATAAACCATCAAATGATCATTTGTATTTTGCAGACTGAGTGCCAGGCTGTGTTGGTCAGAACCCTGGAATGTTGCTATTTTGCTGGGTAAGACCAAAGTCTTCAGGGTGTGAATTACTTTATTCCCTCTCCCACTTTCAGGTTGGTGGTCTCTGTGAAATGCAGGCTAGAGGCCCCTTACCCAGGAACATGATGCTACCTAAACTCTCTCATTCTTTCTCTCTCTTCCTCCCTACTCTTCTTCAGCTGGTGAAAGTTCTGTTTAGTTTTAAAGATAAGAGAAATTCACTCTGAATGTTTGGGGCATTCTTCCATATCCATTGTTCATGCCCCAAGTTCTAGGCTTTTGAAGATAAGAAATGAACACTTATTCTTTTGTTCTCTAGGTTCTATAGGCTCATCACTTCCCAGGGATTAAAGATAATCAGTCCTAGTTGTCTGAATTAGATGGGAGACAAGGTAGGGATGCAGGGATGCTAATACTATTGTTTTACATGTTAACAAATTATTCATTATATTTATCAAAACACTGAAATGTACTTATTCATAATTTTGCCAGACTACCCTTCTCCCATAATCATTTTATAATTTGGCATGTACTAATTCTTTCCAATCCTATTTGACATCACATTTTTTTTCAATTCACTCAATCTCATGCCCTAACAAAATTCATTCTCTAAAAAAGATGGCAATTCAACACAATATGTGTGTCATATATGTAATTTTTAATTTTCTAGTAATCACATTGGGAAACTAAGAAGAAATAAGTCCTATTAAATTAATAATGCATTGTATTTAAACAATATGTGCAAAGTATTACTGTTTTGATATGTAATCAATAAAAATATATACTTTATATTCTTTTTTACTAGGCTAAATCTTTGAAACCCAATGCGAATTTAAAATTATAGCTGTCTAATCTTGCACTATAAGTTCAATGCTAAATACAGGAGATAAAGTACTGGGTAGTGTGACTCTAATATCCCTTGTTTCAATGAATGTCAAAATATCAAAAATGTCAAAGCTGAATGTAGTTTATTTTTATAACTAGATTAAAGGTGTTCTGATATTTATAATGCTTCTCTATTTCATTTCTGGGGGCTAACTATTGACATTAAAAACCTCACATACTCAAAAACACAGATAAAAATGTGTATCACATTAATTTTTTAACTTGAAAAATTATGTTTTTATATTTATGCAATTTTTACTATTTCTGTTTGTCCACAGTAAACTTATTAGTAGTAATAAAATGAGTTATGATTATTCTCTGTAAATACACAGAGTTGTTTTTGACTAAACAATAAGACCTGCCTAGTAGAGAGCATTTGGCAGAGCAAAAGGAAGAGATTAAAGATATATTGAAAAATAATATTTTGCTATTTCAATTAGTGGTCACTGATGGTATTAGGCTACATCAGTTTGGGAGAGCAAGATCAGTGTTAACATATGAAAACTAGAAGAAAATCTAATGTCATAGTTTGGATTTGGAATGTTGACCCAAACCCCAGTGTCTTGGTTCTGTGGTTGGGGTTGTGGCTCAGTGGTACAGCACTTGCCTAGCATGTGTGAGCCTCTGGGTTCGATTCTCAGAACCATATCCCCCCTACACACACACAAAAAAAAAAAAAAAAAGAAAAGAAAAGAAAGGTTCACCAACAACTAAAGACATATTTTAGTAACAGAAAGGACAAGTACATATTTTCTCTTAAAAAAAAAAAAAAGTCTTGGTCCTCAGTGTGCTATTGGAAGGTGGCAGAATCTTTAAGAGTTGAGGCCTAGTGGAAGGAAGTTAGGGCATTGAGAGTATGCCCTTGAAAGGAATATTAAGACCTAGCCCCTTCCTGTCTCTTTTTATTTCCAGGCCACTGTGAATTGAACAGGCCTCCTCTGCCTTGTCTCCCACTATGATATATTGTGCTGCCTCCATCCCAAGCAACTGAGCCAAGTGACCTGACAGAAATCTCTTAAACCATGAAACAAAATACACCTTTCCTCCCCATAAGTTGATTACTTCAGGTATTTTGTCATAGTAATGGAAAGCTAACATAGTGTAGCAACTAGAAAAATTCTAATGAAAGTTTTGGCATTTGAAAAGAAAATGAAATAGCAAAAGAAACATGGTCTGTTTTTAATGTAAAAGAGACCCTATCTATGGGGGTACACATAAAAGACCATCTGTACATGCTTACCTGATGCTCACCTAGCACAATTCTTTTATGCATTGGGTATATTTTATAATATTATATATATATAATATTATAAAATATATATTTTATAAATTTTATATAATAATATAAAATTAATATAATTATAATTAATTATAGTAATTAAAATTATATTAATTTTTATTAATATAATTAATTATAGTATAATAATGTTTATATATAATAATGATATATATAAAATTATATATATAAAATTATATATATAATTTATATATATATATATATATATATAATTTTATATATATATAAAATATATATTTTTTTACACAGTACCTTTATTTTTATGTGGTGCTGAGGATTGAACCCAGGCCCCGCCCGTGCTAGGTGAGCGTTCTACCGCTGAGCCACAATCCCAGCCCCTATAATCAATATTTTTGAAATAATAGAGTAGAATTTTAACTTCTTTTCAAAACCTGTCACTAAATGCAATACTGAGTAACTAAGACACAGGTTATATGGATTGAACTCTTATTATGCTTTGACCAAAATTTAAAAATGTGGAATAATATACTCAAATTTGACCTACCTTATACTCATTCTTAACATAGTGGCTCCCATAAAGTTATGGGGCTGTGCTTTATGAATACCTCCTGTCCTGTGGTAACTATTGACTTTTAAATTCCTGAATAAATATTGTGATCTCTTTATTTGTCTCAGAGTCTTAATTATGAGGTCACCTTTATAAATGTAAACTGTGTCTCCATAGTACTACCAAGAACTCAGTCATTCTCTAACTAAAGTGTTTGCCTACCAGTGAAATAGCTACACAGCTCACAATGATACTGAGAACAGTAGCTTTAATTCAGTCCTTTCTAAAACCTATAAATAGTTCAATAATTTATATGAAACCATCTTATCTGATTTAAAATAGATTGTAGATATGGTCACAGTGTTTGTTTTTAAATTCAGCACTTTGTAAGTTTCCTGTATGTTATATATCAAATATAAAAAGTGTAAATTTGAACCAAAATCATGTAGTTTAGAAATTTAATTTTATTACTGGAAGAATTGCTTTAAATAGGCCTATAAATTGAGGTAATAGCAAAATTGGGAAAATTTTGATATCCTTTAAATGTGGGAAGGATTCTTATAAAATTCTGGTTAGATTGATTACTTGGGGGAATTTTAAAGAAATATTAGGGAAAAAAATTAAATTCAGTAAGAATGAAACATGTTGTAATTTAATCTCATGCAGTAAAATAAAAAAAAAAAAGTCCATGACTCGTTCCCAGTAAAGAGTTACATAAAACTTGAAAATGTCATTTAAAACTATTTCTAACTCTGTAAGAACTCTCAAGAAAGCTTAATGAAGGCTTTTTATTTCAGGACATAAATAAAGCCTAAAATGATTACTAAGAAATACTAGATTTATTATTTCCTTTAAAGAACTCATGTAGCTAAGATTTATCATATTGATGGATACTAAGAAAATAATCTATGGTCTTAATTGCCAAGTTCCCAAATCATAAAAAATGATACTAGGATCAAAGGATAAAAATCACTTCTTTGATCGCAGAATACAAACTTTATAGAATCTCTGTTACCACACGAACATCTCTATGGGGAAATCAATTTGTAAAATGCACAATTATATTATTCAGAGTTTCTTCAGAGAATTAAAAATTCATGTTAACATTGAACTATAGTAGCATGGTAAGTACCCTGTACTTCAAAAAAAAAAAAAATTCAGCAGGACCAAATAGATGATATCTAAAACATCTCTCATAAAGTTTTATAATTCTATGAAAGTTTTCAAATTTGGGAGAGAAATAGTTTTTGTTTTGGCTTAGGAAACTTGTATTTTTGAAGTTAGTATCTATAGCTTTACCGATGAGCCAATGACTCTGAAATCCATTTGCTAAAAACCCAATTTCTCTCTATAGAAACAGAAACCTAAATCAAACTAGTCACTGAACAGCTCTACCTAGTTCCCCCAGCAGCACCTAAAACACATCTAAGGTGGAAGCTATTGCCATCTAGAACCATCCCAGGTTTTTATATCATTTATCCTTGTGTATGTTGCAACCACACCTGTTCCTCAGAGCAAAATCCGAAGACAACTTAAATGGCTCTTTACGTTCAATTTTTTCTAAAGTCATGTAACAAACAATGTGAGACAGTAAAGTCCTTTCCTGCTCCTGGAAGTTATCAGTAGAAGAAGACATTATAACAAAGACACATGTTTTCTTTAGGTGAGAACTTTTGTTTTCCTCTAGACTCAAGAGAGACTACCTTGATGGTCTTCATCAGCTAGAGGAAAAAAGAAGCTAGATGAAGAAGGGCTGAGTGCTATTTTTAGAGACATGGATCTTTATTAGCTCTGGAGGCAAGAACTGTGAAGAGCTCTCCATAGTCCTTCATATGAGAGTATTAGTGAGGACTCCACCCTCAGACCTGATTGCCTTCCAAAGGTACCATCTCCTCATATAATCATGCTGGGGTTAGGATTTCAACATATATAAGTTTTGGAGACAGAAACAGTGCATATGCAGAGTTTGGAGAAAAGTAATCCCCCCATTTACTTCCTATTTCTCCTTATAAAGAAGAACATTCATCCTTTCTGTCTATATTATATGAGATGAGAAGTTTAAAATCTTCCCTCTCCACACACTTTAAGTTTGAACTGGTGAAGGACACTTGCCCAAAAGTTGCTGAACCATCAAAGTGGCAGTGAAATACGAGTTATCAGGGTGTACTAAAAGGATCCAGAGAGAAAGGAGCAGCAAAAGCAGGGAATACCAGGAGGCCCTCTTTGTTCCCATGCATCTAAATTTCCCTCCTTTAGACTAGAGACTGAGGCTTAATGCATTTTTTTTTCTGGTTTCTCCTCCACCGCCTGACTGAGGGCCATGAACAATCAGTGGTTTCATCAGGAAAAGATGTGAATGGATCTCTTGTAGGAAAATAGGAAGAAGAGGAAGCCCAGGGGAAGGAGGAACTGCTTCATGAATAGCCATCTCTCCTAAGTCAGAAGATTGCAAGGGACAGTCTTATATCAGATTCCAGATAAACAAATAAGCCCCAAAAGTGACTGGACATTAACTTCTCCAGGCATTTTTACCCTGAGAGGCAGTGGTCAAGAGAAAGGGAACAGCATGTCTGCCAACAGCCACTTGTGTTGCTCAAGAAAGCAAATGTCACCACTCCCCCACACTCTGCCAGTGATCCATACAGTCTTGGGGGAGGAAACGAGAGGAGAGGGATGAGGTGAACCAGAAGGTATGCCCTCCCCATAGGTCTAGTCTGTGCTGAAGGAGTAGAATTTTTAATAGAAGAAAGAACTGTTTTAAAAATCAAAAGTGACTAAAATATTCTGACATTATAACATTATACTGAGCTTCTATAAACAGATTCTGTTTCCCAAGACAGAAGGAGTCTATAATTAGAATCAGTTTGGGAAAGATAAAACTGTTCCATGTTTTCATCAGTATAAGCTTGGACTTGTCAATCAAGCACGACATGACTATTGGAGCTCCTGAACATTTCCCAGATCTGCTTTTGTCTCTCATCCTGTTGTAACTGCCACAGGTCAAGTATTCTATGTGATTTCCTCTCACCCTGGCTTTCCTTTCTTCTAGACAGTTATCTTTCCATGGCTTTTCCAGTATTTTTCTTTATCTTCCTAATTTGCCAATTTAACAATCATTCTTCAATGGTACCAGAGTCTGTAAATCTTTTTTTTTTTTCTTTCTTGACGTTCAGGCTCTTTATGATCTGACTTCCTACTTACTCATTTTATCTGTTGCACAAAATTTATATAACTGCAAAGCTGAACTAGGTAGAATTCCTGAACATTCCTTCCTTTCTCAGCCTACATATATTTGCACTTGCTTTTGTCCCTTGCTTGGAATGCTGGTGATTTTGCTAGGCAATTTTTCCATTTTTCAAGATCGACCTAAATGTTAATGGGCCACACTTCTCATTTCTTCAGGCTGAACCCAGTGTTCCTCTCCTAGGTTCTCTCCGTATCCTGTATGTCATATCATTGTAACAACTGCTTAACTGGTTTCCTTGTGATTGTTTGCCATCACCATTGAAACAAATTAGACTTGTTTTATGAAGATCCACAAGAGCACTTTTACTCAGCTCTTAATGTCAGGAAAAGGTGTGCTTCTCTTGGATAACTTCTTGCATTTGAATACTAGGGCACATAATTTAGTCCCCCACCCCCTTTTTTTAACCAGGGACTGAACTCAGGGGAGCTTAACCAGTGAGCCTTTTTTTTTTTTTTTTTAATTTTGAGAAAGGGACTCTCCAGTTCCTTAGGGCCTCACTAAGTTGCTGAGGCTTGCTTTGAATTTATGATCCTCCTGCCTCAGCCTCCCAAGCTGCTGGGATTATAGGCATGTGCTACAACACCCAGAAATTTTCTCCTTTCTTAAAGATTTTGATACTTTCAAAGTCATCTAGCCTATACTAGCAGATTAATTACATGCCCTTGAATGAAAAAAAATGAATGCTACTATGTTCCTTTTACTGTAGTCACTAGAAAACTCAATGATAGTTTGTGAACTATCTTTAGTTCTTACACAGTTCTTCATGGTATGAGGTTGTGTATTAACCATAATGAAAATTTTACATTATGTTTTATTCCTTTTTGTTCTTTATGACTCATGTTACTTCATAAGTTCATTTTTTCCTTTTTTCAATCTTTAAATAGAATACATATACATACCACTTCATTTTCTTTCTAAAAGCAAAATAAGATATAATCAAAAGTAATGATCATTATTTAATGAGAGAAAATTAGATGTCAATACTATTTCACACAGTTTAACTGGGTTTAGCAAAAGAGAAGGTTGAATTAATTTTCTTGTGGACCTTGTTGTGGCAGAAATCAATAAAGTTTACTAATTGTACTTTTAGTTCAACTTTCACTGTTATACAAACTGCAATCTAAACTATAGATATTATCACTTAGAAAGATTATGGGTAATTTAATCAGATTTTTCAATAAAATATGCTCACATGACAGGCATGAAATTATCATAAATATTATGTCATTTTAGTTTTACTAAACCAGACAAGATTTTCTGTAAGTACAGCCATGATGAAGACATAAAATTACAAAATGTTCCCAGTCACAATGGAAATGACTCTAACATTGGAATAGCTCAAGACTTCCTTAATGTGTTCCTTATTGGGTTATCATCTGTACCCTCCATTCTTCAATACAGAGAGGAAAATGATTGCTGAGACCACGAGTTGAGAAAGTTTATACTTTAGAAGAAAAACCAGCAAGTGGGTTAAAAACCAGGATTTTTTTTTGTTTGTTTGTTTGTTTTGTTTTGCTTTTAGGTGGAAAAACTTTTTTTTTTACTTAATAGATTTTATTTTTTTAAAATACACGACAGTGAAATGCATTACAATTCTTATTACACGTATAGAGCACAATTTTTCATATCTTTGTATATAAAGTATGTTTATAACAATTCATGTCTTTATATGTGTACTTTGTTTTTTGTTTTTTTGCATTACAATTCTTATTACACATATATACCACAATTTTTCCATATCTCTGTTTGTATATAAAGTAGGTTGATTGGTAATGCTAGTTTTCTATTTACCTATTGGATTAGAAAGTGTTTCAACTTATAAGCACTACTGAAGTTTTTCAGAAGAGATAGAATTTCTCATGTATTTTGTTATGGATGCATAACCACTGAGAGTCTATTCAACTAGTTTTTAATTTCACCTTTTCCTTTTATGAAACCTCCCTGGATGGTAAGAAACAGAAGAAATCAGGGATCTTACCTGAACAAGCACTTGCTGGATAGACAAATGGTTTAATGTAGGATAAATAGCTTCTCTAAGAAGGAGTTGATTCTTTACCACTAAGCCCTGAGATTTTTTTAGGTGTAACCCTTTATATTTCTCTGCATGTATCTGCTAGGATTTGAACTATTTGAAAAAGAGAAGCACTAGAGGAAAACAGAACATTGTATTAAAATAATTCAAAAAATACATTATACATTATTTAAATCCTGATGAAAAAGAATAATTAAGTTATTATATTCTGTCAGTAGACTGAAAGTCCCAAAAAAGAAGAAACAATGTCTATGTTCTACGAAATTTTATATTTAATGTACTTAACTTCACAGCAACACCTTATGGTACAGATGAGGATGATTATACAAATTAGGGGACTGAGCCTAAGAGAGGCAAGAACTTTCCAAAAGCTTCCTTTTAATACCTGGCTAAAACAAAGGCTTGGAAGCCATTGGTTGAGAGGCAGCCAAGATTAAAGGAAATATTCTGAGGCACCAGCTACATGGTCTTGTGAATTATTTAGCCTCTTTGAGAACCTGTAAGTTGATAATTAGACTTAGTGATAATGATCTCTTAGTGTTATACTAATATAATGAGATTGTGCATTAGAAGTATAGTAGGTACTAAATAAATATTTGGTGTTATATTATTAAATAATTAAATAGTGAAAAGTTCTACTATTGTTCTTAAGTATTAAATTAGATTAATATTTATGATGGCATGGCACATGTAAGTACTAATGTTACATCATATTGTATTACCAAAGATCAAAAAAATTATTAAAGTTTTAAATAAGAATATCTATTATAATTATTCATTTACTAAGCCTGATTTTATTTCTGAATTCCTGTCTTACTAGTTATCCTAATCAGAAATTATAAATATCCAGGCTACCCAGAGCAAAAAAGTCTCCTTTGAAAGTTTAAGCTGAGAAAAAGCTATATATTTGAGCTCTTGTCTCTGTAATTGCATAGCTACTTACAAATTCATATCTTGACTATTCTTTTTTATTTTTGTAATATTCTATACAGAACTAGATTTTTTAAAAAAGCTTTTAGTGAAAGAAGTTACCTTACAAAACCTGCCTTTTTCTAATGGAGGCTGGGATACACCATGTTCCCTTTCTGCTCACCAAGGGCCATTTCCTTGTTTAGGAGAGATTTGACACTGCCATTCCCAATTCGTGAACCCACATGTCACTGTCACAGGCCTCGTTTTGATCTTTGAAGCACCTCTTCCTAAACTAGTATTCAGACTCCTTGCTTTTAAGAAAAGGAGACCTGGTGCCTCCATCAGATATTATTAACCTGAGGAGAAACACAAATCCTGCCATGACAGATGTGGCTTGTGACATAAGCATGCTGTTGTCTCCAAGAGTCTGGAATGGACAAACAGTCCAAGGGTTCAGCCCAGCCTGCCGACTGGCACTGCACATACAGGAAAGCATCAGAAATAGGGCTGAATCTGTTTCACATTAGGGGAGCAGGAATACAGTAAGATGATTGCACTGTGATTAACTCACTGAAAACAATTTATCAGATCAAGAAGTTGTCACACCATCTGTCACATAAATGAGACAGTAAAACAGATTTGGTCTATAACACAGTCTGATGAAATGCAAACCGGACCTGATTGTTCATTTTTTAATTCCTTGTTTTTATTACCATTGTGGAGTGAGTTTTCTAGTTTTAGTAGTCATTCATCAAGAAGTCAGTCTTCTCCTTGGTGTTGTGTGTGTGTGTGTGTGTGTATGTATGTGTATATATATATATATATACACATACATACACACACACAGAGTCACTGTGCCAGTTAACACTTTGCTCTTTGCCATTTCATTTTCTGAAATATTATTTTAGGGGTGACTGCTAGGAGACTGTATCCAAATAGTCGATCATGTTTTCATTCATTTTAGGAATCAATAAATTTGAAATTTCCTTCATTAATAATGCCTATCATTTTTTGAGGACCTATTATGTGCCGGGCTAAATATTTAATAGGTAGTCATTTAATCCTCACAGAAATTGTCACAGATTTTACAATCTTCTTGTTATGGATGGAAAATCTGTGCTTCCAAAAAAATTAGATAATGTACTCAGAATTACACAAAACCTAAATGAGAGATGTAGAATTTGAACTCAGGTCTTTCCCACCGCCCAAACTGTTTTTCATCACTTAAGCTTCATTCGGATACAATTCAGTTAAAAAGACTATTTCTTGAGACCCAGTAGCTCAATAATGTAGGGAATGTGGGTAAGTATACAGCAGATTTAAGTTGGTAGGAGCAATATATAGGGTATAGTCTAGGCAGACAGGGTATAATTATAATTATAACTGAAAGAAGTTTATTTCCTACTCCATTGCCCTACACCAATCAAGTATAATTGTGTAAGCCCTATGGCAAAAATCTAAAAATGTGCTATTGAGGAAACAAAAGAATCTATAGATATAAATGCCTTGATGATAACTGGAAAACTGGTTTTCAGTTCAACATAGACAAGTTTTATTCTGATACTTTATAGTCTGAAGATAAGTGAAAAATGGAAGATTTTTTAATCATTTGGAGAAGTATACATATACACAGCCATCATAACAGTTACCAATTTGCTGCCTCTTAGATCCAAAGCCACCCTCTTTTGAGCTGGAGTAGGCCCTTGTAAATGTTTCTCTTTGTCAGGAGACAAAATGTCCTGTTGATAAAGAAGCAAGCGGAGGGGATTGACATCTGTGAGGGGAAGAGGTATCTCATCCCTGTTCAAGTGCTATATATCTTGCTCCAAAAGCTCAGCTGCCAATGATGTCTTTCTCTTCAGCAGGCAGCCTCCCTACTGACAGGAAGCTCCCCTATCTTTGGTGTGAGTGGTGCACACCCTCCCAAAGAGTATTTCAGCATAACTATGTTCATCTTGGTGGGCAGCTTTCAGCAAGTCTCTGGCACTCCAGTTGATGGCTTCCAGCTTTACAGTTACCGTCAGTGGCACTCAGAAAACTTTACTGTCCGATTAAGAAAAGGAGACCTGGTGCCTTCATCAGTCTTGGCAGAAGTCTAGATGTCAACCTTGGAGCAGGGCAGGGGGTTTCTTCCTTGGACAACTCTCTTTGGTTTCTGCAGTTAGAAATTGTTCCCTACATCTAGTTAGCCCTGCACTTCTATTACCCTTCAAGCCCCAAAGCAAATACCCCCATAAATTCCTTTATGATTCCTAAAGTAATTGTCTCTGTTTTCTTAATTTCTCTTAATAATATACTAAACTCCCTCATAGGCTTCTTGGGACTTTTCCCTTATGTTTTAACTACAGGAAATACTTATTGTTCCACAACTTTCAGGTTAGGAAAAAGATTACATTGTGTATTTTTCATATTTAATTAGAATGATATTCTAGAAGCATAGAAGAAGTCAAGATTATCAGAAAATCCAGAATCACATTCTTGAGGGCATACAAGATAATCTGTGTACCAACAAGATAATTCAGAAAAATTTGAGCACAGAAAAGTGGTCCTCAGTCTTCCTTTCTAGAAACAGAAAGGGTCAGTGCTCACCCTTTATGCACAGAAAGAGAGCAAAGGCTTAGACTTCCAGCAAACTCAGGACATCAACCAGATGAGCAGAGTTCACTTTATTTTTTAAATTAGAAAATATAGAAAGAACGTATTTTAAATTTGGAATGTATACATAAGTCTAGCACTTTATAATTCAGTATTATGTTGACTCTGATCTATTTAAGGAAAATTGAATGAGAGTTTCTTAAACTCTTCAATGCTCTGAGTCTCTGAAATTCCTGCTTGGGAAGAATTCTGGCATCCTTTTTTTTTGCCCCTGGAACACAGGGCCACTATTACACAGTTAGGGCCCTCCTCTCCCTATTTAATCTAGCATACTTGCCTAAATGGGCCTAGTCTTTTCAGGAGAGTGACCCTGAGTGTGATTTCATTCTTTCACTGCAGCTTAGTCATGACTTGTCCTTGTTCAGGTGTATCACCTCAGGAATCTGGGTACCTACGCAATCATCCTCCTCGGAAGCATCCACATTAGAGGTTCTGGATCCCAGTGGATTTGAACACTTACCCACACAGAACTAAGTTTTTGTCTTCTTTTTCCTGAGAAATCTTTGCAACACCAGGTTTTGTTCCAGGGGCTGGTGATTCATATGAAAATCTTGATGATCTTTAGAAAGGACTGATAGGGAGGCCTGGCCACCCTGAATAAATCACTCTCCCATTTCTTCCCAAAGACAGATGTGGAACTTATTGCACAAACTCACTCTCTCTCTCTCTCTCTCTCTCTCTCTCTCACACACACACACACACACACACACACACACACACATATGCACGTATATACACAAGGCACACTTTAAGTTCTTTCATGGTCACCTATATTTTTTGTCATAATTTTTTTTTTTTACCTTTTCACTGGACTCCAAATCCTGAATGTAAGTTCAACTTCTAATTTATTTCTGTCCTTTCCTGACTCACATAAATTAGTATTTTTGTATATGTTAAGTGAACAAAATATTTATTGAATGATAGAATAAATGAACTGCATTATTTTTAAGGCTGATTAGTAGAACCACATGATTAAAGTTTTGCTTTAAAAATAATAAATCACTGACAATAACAGAATTGGGACTCAAAATTACTTACTTAAGGACTACTTATAGTTAATTAGTCATTCAAAAACATGATTAAGCACTCACTGGACCTGGTACTATGCTAGGTGCTAATGTTACAAAAATAAGATACCTGCTATCAAGGAGTTCATAGTTTTTAGAGGACAATTGGAATATACACATATATTTACTTTTCAATGTAATGAGGCCAATGAAGATAACTCTAAAATACAGGAGAGCAGAGAACACAGTTATGTGGTGCTCTGTAATTCACCAATACACCCGAGCACAATTATTGGTTAAATAATTGCCTCCTCTAAAAGATGGTAAGCTTTAAGAGGTCAGTAGCTCTGTTTGTTACAGTTCATAAAAAACGAAATTAAGATTGCAGGTAGAATTAAAGTTGCTTATTAACTGACTTTAAATAAGAAAATTATTTTAAACTATCTGTCACGTAGGATGTAATAAAAAAACATTGTTTTTTATCTTTTTCCTCAAACCTGCTCCTCCTCTGGTATTTCCAACATTAGGAAATGAGACTTATTTTCTTCTAGCTGCTGTACCCATAATATTTCTAGTCATTCTTGACTTCTCTTCACATTCAAGTCTTCAAAGATCCTGGTCAGCTCCACCCTAAAAATTCATCCAGAATTGAAGTTTAGTTTTGATATTTTTTGATTCATCCCATGATCTCTGATTTCCTTTAGGAATGGAAATCATTCCTCTAGTGTGTCAAATTTCATTGCTTTCAAATTTGCAAAGCAGTTGGCAGATAAACTGTGTGATTTTGACCTGTATCAAGTTAGTGCTAGACTAACTACCATTCCTGGCCTCCCTGTTTCCACCCTGGCTGCATCGTAGCTTCTTCTTTCCCTTGTGGTCATCAGAATGGTGTCTTTGTATAATTATTCCATGCTCTATTTCCATCTTAATGAAATAAAATAGCTCTTATCATGACTTACAAAGTGATACATGACTTGGTCTCCAGAAGCCTCTGTTCTCATTCTTTTTTCCTGATCCTTATTGTGGTATTCCGACAGCCATATCATCCTCCTCATTGCTTCCAGAACTCTCCAAGCACATTCATACTGAAGATTTTCTACTGCACTGAAATGTTCTCCCCAGATATCTACCCACATGACCGGTTCTCTCCCTTCTTTCTGATCCCCTTGACACCTGTCTAAAACAGCCCTCCCCACTTTCTTATTTTCATGTCTCCTTGTCCTATTTTATTTTTCTTTGGGTGCTTGCCCCCATCTGTTTGTTTGGAACATAATGGCCAGGACAGCAGAGATGTGATCTATTTTTGTGATTGTTCACTACTCTACTTTTTTCACCCCAATCAGAATATGAGTCACGGGAGGTACTCAGGAGAGTTTTGTTGTTGTTGTTGTTCCCAGGGATTGAACCTAGGGTCTCTCCACCACTGAACCACATCCTCAGCCCTTTTCTGTATTTAATTTAGAGACGAGGTCTCTCTAAGTTGCTTAGGGCCTTGCTAAATTACTGAGGCTGGCTTTGAATTCATGATCCTCCTGCTTCAGCCTCCAGAGCCACTGGGATTACAGGAGTGGGCCCTGTGCCTGGACTCAGGAGATATTTTTGACAGAAGGAATAACCGATGCTTCAGTTTTCATCACACAATTTATCTGCTCTGTGGTCTTCAGTCAACTGCTTCGCAAATTTGAAAGCAATGAATTTTGACACACTTGAAGAATGATTTCCATTCCTAAAGGAAATCAGAGATCATGGGAGGAATCAAAAAAATATCAAAACTAAGCACAAAAAGAAGTCTAAGTTTCAAATATTGACAGTGTATTTACTTTGGAACCAGATGTCAAGTCAAATCCTAATTCTGCCATCTACAAACTGTGTTATCTTGGGCAAGTTATATAATTTCTCTGTGGCTACCTTTTTCATCTATGAAAGACTAAAGTTAACTGAATCTTTCTTTGATGATTCAAATCCAATCAGCATTATTGTTTTTAAAGTTCTTTCAATCGTATCCATTTTCAAAAGCTACAGATGTGACACCTGCCCTTGATACTATTTAACAAGAAAGGGCATGTGGATAAGCTGCTGGACCTGAACTTTCCCTGTCCCCCTGTGGTGTAGGGTATTGGTCATGTATCCTGCATCCTCTCTTGGACCTATACAGTATTGACCTTAGGTAGCTACATATTGTTCCTTCTCATAGCCCACCTACCCAAGAGGAAGCTCAAGCCTGGACAGTTCACATGATTGGTCCAAGGCAGAGTTTCTAAACTTATTTGTCCCAGTACCTCTTAATCATCTTGGAATTATTGAAGATTTTAATTGTTTTATTTGGGTCATATATATTGATATTTACTACTCTAGTGATTAAATCAAAATTTTAAAAAATGTTTATTATTCAAGATAACAATCATAAATCCAGCTTCCATTAACAAAAATAACATGAAAAAAAATGGGAGACAACAGTTAGTGCATGCCTGTATCCCCAGAAGCTTGAGAGACTTGAAGAAGAAGGATCTCAAGTTCAAAGCCAGCCTTAGCAACTTAGCAAGGCCCTAAGCAACTTAGCAAGACCCTGTCTCAAAATTCTTTAAAAAAATTTAAAAAGGAGTGGGGATGTGACTCAGTGGTTAAGGGCCCCTGGGTTCAATCCCTGGTACCAAAAACAAAGTTTGGGGGCCATACACAGAGATCCCCAGATGTCCCCCGACTACACTTTCAAAACTATTGGTTCAAAGTAATACATTACTACATCCAATGAATGAGAGGCTAAAAAACAAACAAAAAAATCTCCATTTGGTATTTTCCTTGTCATAGGGTTTGGCAAAATTTCTCAAATTCAGGCCAGTGAATCTAGAAAAGAACTTCTCTTATTGCTTCTGAGAAATGAATCTCTTAAGGTAAAATCTCTCTTCAGATAAAATCTCTCTTGGTTTGCCAATGAAACCAAAACCTTGCCTTGCAATACCACAGTTTCTCTCTCCCTCGCTCAGTGTGTGTGTGTGTGTGTGTGTGTGTGTGTGTGAGAGAGAGAGAGAGAGAGAGAGAGAACAGAGATGCGTATACAAAAAGAGAGGATAAAAGAGAGAAGAAGAAGAGTTGTAACAACAAAGATCTAAAGGATAAAACTAAAATTTAGAGTTGTCATTTGTTATCCCAGTTGAGGAATTCAAAAAATGATGTATTGATGAAGAACAACATCAAGTTTTCTTGCTAAAGTGTGGAATATGATATGTCAAGAAATTTGTAATGTTTTGAACAACCCACAATAAAAAATTAAAAAAAAAAAAATTTATAGCAGCTTTAAACTTTACAATTCTATGGAATCTTTCATTGAATTTGGAATTTAATTATCTCACAATAAATGATTAATAATGTGTTTAAAAAGTTTTCTAACTTTATAGAACAAGGAAAAGCCACAGAAGAAAAAGAAAAAGTAGTGCCCATTTTAGCAGTCAAAAATCACAGAGGTCTTCAGCCACCACATCCTAAGTATTCCAGGTCCAGGATAAGCCTGTGACCATCTATTATAATTTTAATATCTCCTTCAAAACTCACATTTAAATTTAAATGCTCTGATGACAGTATTAAGAGGTGGGACCTTTAAGAGATGATGTGGTTTTTATCAAAGAAATAGGATAGTTATTGCAGGAGCAGACTCCCAGTAAGAGGAAAAATTCAATCCCCATCCTCTATCTCATGTACTAGCGTTTCCTTCTGCCTTCCACCATGTGATGATGTACAAAGCGACCCGCATGAGATGCTGAAGAGATGGTGCTGCCAATCCTTGGACTTCCCAGCTTCCAGAACTGTGAGCCAAATAAATTGCTTTCAATGTAAAAAAAAAAAAAAAAAAAAGTTTTCTTGCTATTTCCCTGGCCTGATATTTTGGCAATCACCTTACAACAGAAATTGTCATCCAAACAACTTCTTTTTACTGCACATTAGAAGTGCAGAGAAGAGGTCATCTCTCTTTCTTCAGGTGTTAAGACAAGTAGAATGCAGCCAGTGTGCCTGAGAGGGTTCCAGTTCATGCTTTTTATCTAGAGTTGATATTGGGAGGGAGAGATAAGGCTGAGCAGATACAAACTTACAAAGAGGACATTTTTTAAATCAGGACCTATGTGACTGGGGTCCATGACTCTCCAAAGAAGGAAAAATTCCTTAGTGATATTTTGACTGGACTAAAGGCTGCATGAATATACTGAATGCCTTACCCAGGACTGGCCAGGGGCTGACTTCCTTAAACCTATATAAACCTATATAAACCTCTACACAATAGCCACTCTGGGTGGGTCTTGGGATCCCTCCATTTTTAGGAAATCTGCTTTCTTGGGGGAAAAAAGGAAGGGTTGGAGGTAAACCTTCCACTATTTACATTTTTAATATTATGAAAAGTTTATTTACTTCATATTCACATTAATGCATTAATTGAAATACTCATGATAACATTTCAACATGCACAAATATTCTCATCATAAAATGCTCTTTTGCAATGTCTTGGGCCATTTAATAAATTGCACTGTGATTCTATGCCTCCAAAATCTTTAGATATGAAACACTGAATAGTGTTTGAACTCTGCAGGCAGTGAATGAATTGCTGATTAAACTGCTTACATTATCTAATTAGAATGTAAATATTCTAAGAAACTGGTGAATTATTTATTACAAGTATAATATCCATCTCTGCTTTTTCCTGCTTTTCTTCCCCACCATTATCCTATACTGAAGGAGCACTGCTTTTTTTTTATGCTGGTGAAATAGCTGTTGCAATTCTTTGTTTCATTTCCACACTCCTAGAAAGGCTGTCTAATTCATCACCTAAACTGGGGCATTTTGGAAAGTAAATGGTAGTGACATCAATACTCAGTCTGTAGCATGGAGTATTGGATTGGGTCTCATGAATTTGAAGAATAAAATCCATAGACACAAGGGTGAGAGTAAAGTAATAGGATTAATTAGAGTAATAGGAAGATATTTTTATTTCTGTAAATATAAATGAGATTAATTTTATGTATTTATGAACTTTTTTCTGCTGTTTATATACTTTTTTCTTTTTATCTTCTATATGGTTTAATTTATTTGTCGTTATTACTTATGTAATAAAAACTTAGTGTTCTGTGTTACATTTAATAGTATGTTCTTATTTTTCCATTTATCATTTTATTTTTATTAATTTTTGTCATAGATAATTTAAAATTTTAATGCTATAATGGATAAAATTCATCTTTTTACCTGTATGGTCTAGATTGGTGCAATTTTTAAAGCAGTTAATTCTTAGGTTTTTAAAAATTTTTTATTTTTTACACCTGAAATGTATTTTGAGAGAAAAAAATGAATACCAATTGAACTGTTTGCCTCAATCTGTTTATCAAACAACCATTTTTATTCTACAAAGAGGCAATGCTACATTCCCCAGTAAACACAATAATTTACATCTAGAATATAAATGTATTTATATTTATCTATAATTTAATCTACAATATAAATATGTATCATAAAACACAATGCTTTTGCAAATCCTCAGGGCTAAATCCTCCCTGTAATTCTTCACTGATCAAAATCTTTATGGTTATATTTGAGACCAGGATTATTCCCCAGAGAAGCAAATTATTGGGAGAATCAGTAGTTATTTATCTGTTATATTTTAAAACAATAAAAGTTGAGTTTTGTTAAAAGAAGATAAATCACTAGGAGTATAGATAAGGCACTGGATTAAATATATTTCTCCCCTAAAACACTTCTAACGAAAACATAACTACATCATTCTAGCGAGTGTTTCTTCAGAACATTTTTGTTTTGAGTTATTCAATTTGTTATTTGGGAAATGGAGCATATTTTCTGAATTCCTACAGAAGAAAATTGTGGGTGTGCTTCTCTTTGGCTGTGTTTTCTGATCTAGTTTCCACTAATTAAGCAGTAATTGAGGCCCTTACACTTTGAAGTTTCACTCATTACCTGGCTTCTATAAGTCAACAAAAGACAACATCTAAAGCCCTCAGTATTGGACCATCACTTTGGGGACTGCTAATTGAATGTAATTATTTTGTGCCAGGGTTCATACTTGTAACATTGCCTTGTAATAATTTAAATTGTCTGCATACTGCAGGGGGACTCTTTGACGCCAGAGTGGAGACGGTCAGGCAGCCACTTGGGCCTTGGAAGCAAAGTCTAAAGTGAAGAGACATTGTCATTTGGCTACCTACTCATTAGCTGCTCTCTCTGGATGTCTGTTGTTTTGAGTGGACAGGATGTGTAGTGACTGAATTTCGCCCCTAAAAATAGCTGTGAAAACAGGCATTTGGGATGTACAGTAATTGGTTGCTTAGTTGATCACAGATATTTTTAAAGACTTGAGGAAAGGCAAGATATTTTTAAACCAAAACCTTGCCTTGCAATACCACAGTTTCTCTCTCCCTCGCTCAGTGTGTTTGTGTGTGTGTTTGTGTGTGTGTGTGTGTGTGAGAGAGAGAGAGAGAGAGAGAGAGAAAGAACGGATATGTGTATACAAAAAGAGAGGATAACAGAGAGAAGAAGAGTTGTAACAGGACAAAGATCTAAAGGATAAAACTAACATTTAGAGTTGTCCTTTGTTATCCTAGTTGAGGAATTCAAAAAATGATGTACTGATGAAGAACAACATCAAGTTTTCTTGCTATTTCCCTGGCCTTATATTTTGGCAATCACCTTACTTAGAACAGAAATTGTCATCCAAACAACTTCTTCTTTTTACTGCACATTAGAAGAAAGTTTATTGTAAAAGGGGAAAATTACAGGTTTGAACCTTTAACCAGTTCTGAAAAAGCTCTCTGACCCACACAGTAGGTGCAGTTGAGGCTAAATTTTTGCCTATGTTTGGGTGATTAATCTTACCTTGAATCTGGTCTCACTAGCTCTAATAATAGGGCTTGCCTTTGACGTTTTGTGGACCTGGGAAGTAAGAGCATCTTCCTTGAGTGTTAGAATACTCCCTTTTTGTTAATGGTGCCAGCAGGTCTACACCCCTGGAAGTTAAAGCTAACATAAGCCTTTAATTCTCAAATTGCATTCAAGTTTAGAATGAAAAGAAAAAAAAGAGAAAAGAACAAGAGCAGGTGAAGGACAACCAGGAAAAAATACTGATGAAGATGAACAAATGCAATATAGTTAACTGTAAATCTTTGATTTACTGGAATCCTCTCTAAATACTTCTTTGTGATGGTTGGAAAAATAAAATGACCACCAAAGTAATAAATGACAACTCTTTCCTGATATGTGTATGTTTAGTATATGTTTATT
The DNA here is from genome assembly GCF_001458135.2 of Marmota marmota marmota. Lineage (NCBI taxonomy): Eukaryota > Metazoa > Chordata > Mammalia > Rodentia > Sciuridae > Marmota > Marmota marmota. Next base: position 6,505,180 of record NW_026000000.1, on the reverse strand, counting down.
AGACATAATTCAAGTACCATAAAATACACCTTTCAAAGTTATAATTCAGTCATTTTTAGTACATTCACAAAGTTGGGTAGTCATTACCACTAATTCTATGACACTGTCATCACCCTATGAAACCCCATATACATTTTAGCAGTCACTCCCATTCACTGCTGTCCCCTATCACCAATTCGATAAATTCTTTTCCTCTTTCTGCCTCTAAGAATTTGCCTATTCTGAACATTTCATGTAAATAAAATCAAACAATATATGGGCCTTTTGTGATTGACTTGTTTCACTTTCAATGTTTTTAGGTTTTATCCATATTGTAGCATTTTCTGAACTTCATTCTTCTTAATGACTAAATAACATTCATTGTATGAATACACTGCATTATGTGTTTCCACTTAACACTTGTTGGATTGTTTTTACATTCTGCTATTTTGAAAACTTCTACCATAAACATTAATATACAATATTTTTGTGTGAGCATATATTTTCAGCACTTTGGGGAATATACCTCGAGGTGAAATTGCTGGGTTATATGGTCATCCCATGTTTAACTTTTTGAGGAAACAGTAATATGATTTTCCAAAGTGGCTACACCATTTTACATTCCTATCAGTAATCTGAGGGTTCCAAATTCTCTACATATCATCACCAACATTTGTTATTCTTTTTTATTATAGCCATCCTAGTGAGTGTGAAGTAACATCTCAGTTTTGATTTGCATTTTTCTTAGAAAAATTATGTTGAGCATCTTTTCGTGTGTTTAATGGCCATTGAAAACCTATCAATTCAAGTTCTTTGCTCATCTTTAAATTGGGTGATTTTCTTTTCATCATTGAATTTTAAGAGTTTCTTTATAGATTTCAAATGGTAGTCATTAGCACATATATGGTTTGCAAATATTTTCCCCATTCTCTTGGCTGTCTTTTCTCTTTCTTGATGTGTTATTGCCCGATTTATCTATTTTTATTGTTGTTGTTGCATATTCTTTTTGTGATTCATCTAATAAAGAATTATCTAATCCTAAACTGCAAAAAAATTTACCCCTGTGTTTTCTTCCAAGACTTTAATAGTTTTAGCTCTTCCACCTAGGTCTTTATTCCATTTTAAATTAATTTTTAAGTACGGTTTGAGGTTAAGAATCCAAATTAAGGGCTGGGGTTGTCTCTCAGAGGTAGAGTGCTTGCCTAGCATGAATGAGTCACTGGGTTCGATTCTGAGTACCACATAAAGTAAAATAAAGACACTGTGTCCATCTATAACTAAAAAATCAATATTAAAATATAAAGAATCCAACTTAATCATTTTGCATGAGGATATTTGGGTGTCCTAGCACCTGTTGTTAATAACACCATTCCTTTCCCATTAAATGGTCCTGGCACCCTTATAAAAAATTATTTTACTCTGTACAGGTTTATTTCTGGGCTCTAGATTCCATTCCATTGATTTATATGGTTATTCTTTTGCCAGTACCATACAGTCTTGATTACTATAAGTTTGTAGAAATCTCTGGAATTGGAAAATGTGAGTCTTTTTTGTTGTTCTTTCAAGATTGCTTTGCATGTGTATGTAAATTTAACGTAAGTATAACCATACTTAGAATAGAAATTCTTTACCTGAATCTAGAAAGTTAATTTGATTTTATAAAGTGTTTTTAAAGACTTTATCATAATTTAAATAGTTTTAAAATAGTCTTGAGTGCTTCAGTCTATAAACCACGGTCTAGTGATAAAGGAACATTTTTAGTTAATGTTTTTAACTCACCAATTTACTTTTAGCAAATTAGTGTTTTAGAATGTTAAATTACCGAGGGAGTAAAGAACACAACATAATATTCTGAATGTTGTACTTAGTGGAGAATTTTTGTCAGACTACCTGTGTTTTCCTTTCAGTTCTGCTTTACTCATTGCTGGTGACTTAGAGTAAGACACTTTGTCTTTTGAATCTTGCTTTTCCTGTAGTTTGATTACAGGTTCATTTTCCAGGGAGCTGAAAGGGAGAATAGGGGAAGTGGGAGCACACGCCCACTAGTGCACACATCAGCCCCACTCACAAGCCACCACCCAGACCTACTTACTTAATCACGGGGCTCTAAAGGAGGCTGGGAAATAGTTCTACTTCTAGCAACCAAATTCTTAGCTAAAATTCAGATTAACTCTCAGCCACTGATGAGAGAAATGAGAGAATGCAGCCACCCTTCTGTTCAACTCCTCAATTAAGGTTCAGTCATCCTTCACTTTATTTAGATAACCAGTCTGCTATCTTACATGCAAAAAGGTTTTTGCATATTTAATGATATATATTTTATAACTACAATAATTTTCTGAGACACTTTTTCTTTCCTTGTTTTTAGTTTTATTGAAGAACTGCAGATGGATTGAATACTATAGAAAGTTTATAATGAAAAGCAGTAGTCACTCCCTTTGCCCACAGCATGCAATCTATTTTAGATTTTAATTCTATAATTGTTACTTTCATAGCTATGTATATATATACTTGAACTTCTATTTCCTGTTTTAACTAATTTAGACAATATTCTGACATGGAAGATGAATATTTTCTCACCTACTGTATCCATTCCCTATCTACGCAGTCATATTAATGTCTTATACTTGTTTTATTGTGAGCTTCTTTATTGGTTATCTTTATAACTTTTTTTTTTTAAGTACTGGGAGTAAACCCAGGTGCTTAACCACTGAGCCACATCCCCAGCCCTTTTTATATTTTATTTTGAGACAGGATGTCCATGAGTTGCTTAGGGCTTCACTAAGTTGCTGAGGCTGGCTTTGAACTCGAGATCCTCCTGCTTCAGATTCCTGAGCCACTGAGATTACAGACATGTGCCATGACATTTGGCTTTTTTATAACCTTTATTATCTCTGATTTATATTCTATTAATTTTTCAGAATATCTTCTGTTATCTGTAAAATTAGGATATTAGCATCCCTACCATTTTCTCTATCTTTTCTCTCTTTATTCCCTTTTTGGTCAACTAGTTTTATTTGTAAGTTATCAAAATGGTTTACAACTTAGTTCATCCTGACAACTCTATAGAGTCTTTAAGTAAGCTTTAAAAGTTGGAAATCAGAGGATTTATGTTAGTAAGACTATGTAAATAATATGATATATTGGGCCCAATGATAATTTTATTTTCATAGGTTATGTTTCATTGCCACAACTGTTGGGCAAATCAAAGAGACTATTCCTAGCCTTAGTGTTAAATGAACTTTTCTTTTTATATCTCATCTCATCAAATGCTTGAAATGATGCTTCTTTGGAGTTTGCTTCTTGTTTGAAACAAGTTTTGGATAGTTTCTAGTCTCCTTCATTTAACTTCTTGCAGTATTTGCCTTTGTCATATACTGTTTTTTCCATTTTTCTGTAATTCAGTTGATAAGTCCTTTTACTTACATTGCATTCCTACAGATCTCCCTTCACCTGCCTCACCTGAAATGCTGACCTCACATTGTTGCCATCTTCCTGGACAGTCCCATCAACTACTCTTCACAGTTAAAAACTTTGCCTCTTGGATTAAATATATTACACTTTATGCATTCAGTCTGCCAAAACATTTCAAGTTACCTTCTCAAGAAAATTTCTCTGAAATGCAAAATTACTTAGTTCCTTTTTATGTAATATTTGTTCATACACATACATGCAAGATTTAAACAAATATTTCATTCTGTGCTCACACTCAAATGCTAGTTTGGCCAGGTAAGGAATCTAGGTTGAAATTGTTTTATCTCATAAGTTAGAATGCTTTGTTCTATGTGTCTTATAAAATGCCATATTAATCTAAGAATGCTGCTTCTATTTTTTTTTTTTTTAACATGAGGTCTTACCATGTTATCTAGGCTTGTCCCAAACTGGGCTCAAGTGATCCTCTTTCCTCAGCTTTCCAATTAGCGGGACCAGGGCATACATGACTGTGTCTTGCTAATTCTTAATTGTTTGCACTTTTTTTTTTCTTTCTATGAACTCATTTATGGCCTTATCTTTATTATAGGTGCTCTGAATTTCATCCTTTGAGCAAAACACTCCTGAATTCCTCAAAGCAGTTTCAATGTTATTTTAGGTAGGCCTATGTACCATGGGGAAACACTCTTAATGTACCAAATCATCAACTTTTGAAGAACCAGGATAGGAAAAGCACAACTGATATAATAAAAATACCATAAGTATAATGGTATTTTCTTGGTGATTGATCTTTCTTCCAAATGCATTAAAAATTTATTTATTTATTATTTGTTTGTGGTGCTGGGAATTGAATCAAGGACCTCATACATGCAAGATTTAAATTTTAAAATAATAATAATATTGGACTGGAATAAAACAGAGCCATGTATATAACTGATTCCAGAAATGAAAGACTCTATAAGCACAGACCAAGCAAGGGAAGAACAACAGAGAAACAAATTGATAAATTTGATTTCATATATTTGAGGGGCTTAAATTGAACAAAAATATAATTAGAATATTATTAAGAAAATGAGAAACAGAAAATTATTGGCAAAATAGCCATAGACAAAGTTTTGATATTTTTACTATGATTAAAGGAACATGAAAAAATACTCCAAAAGTAAAAAAAAAATGCAACTACCTGAATAGGTGATTTACTTGATAAGAAATAGAAATTAAAAATAATTTATGGAAAGATTTATTTTTTAAAAATGCAAAGAGCAAATATTTGACTTTTTATATATCAAATGGTAAAAACAAGAGGATTTTTTTTAAAAAAAAATCAACCAGAATTTTTTTTTTTAAAGTGAGAGTGAGAGAGAGAGAGAGAGAGAGAGAGAGTTTTAATATTTATTTTTTAGTTTTTGGCGGACACAACATCTTTGTATGTGGTGCTGAGGATCGAACCCAGGCCGCACGCATGCCAGGCGAGCACACTACCGCTTGAGCCACATCCCCAGCCCCAGAATTTTTTTTAAATACTTTATTTTTTAGTTGTAGTTGCACACAATACCTTTATTTTACTTATTTTTATGTGGTGCTGGGGATCGAACCCAGGGTCTCAAGCAAGTATATAAAAATGAATATTTAAGAATATCCAACACTGAGCTATTTATAATAAATCTGGATGTAACTTCATGGTCTAAAAATAGACTTTATCTTTATGTAATGTTCATTTAAATGAGTTAAAAAATGTTACCACATCTACACACTGATTGACAAAATAAGATTCCCAAGATACAGTCTCACGAAAAAGTCAAGCTTCAAAAAAATGTGTACAATATAATTTCAGCTTTTTGATTTGAATACTTGAAAACTCACACCTTTTTGGATTTTAAAGTTTATTTCTAGCACCATGTATGATATGAAAGTCCAGAAAACACATACAGTGACAGGGTAGTCTTCTCTGAATTATGACTTTAGTTTTCTTAAATCTGTATTTTCTAAAATGAGGAAGTATTACTTTCCTAAGCAAGAAAAATGGATTAATCGATTTTCCTACTTCTATTTCAAGATGGGGAATAACTTGTGAAAATCAGAAATCATCAAAACAGATTTTAAATTGAGCCAGCTTAGGTTAAAAGCTTCAAATCTTCTAACCTCACTTTTCATACAGACATTCATATTAAATGCAGTTGCAGTCCATCTTTTTTTCCCTATATATTACTTTCTTTCTGTGGTCTCATGCTTTCCAATTATTTAAAAATAAGCACTCATTCTTTATTTAGACAAAATGTTATTAGTTATCCCTATCATTTTGGAAGGATACTTTTATAGGATATTATAATAGGTCTTTCCTTATGAATTTGACTATTAAGTGCAAATAGTTCACACTAAATACAAATATAAGGAATAATTAATTTAATTAGGCCAGATGATATGTTTAAAGCTGCTGTTCCGGTACTCAGAGTGTAGGTTGAGTACTTATCCAGATAATTTGATTACTGTAAACAGTCAACTTTGCCTGAACGATCTGGATAATTGCCTCACCTCTCCATTTAAAATAGCCTGAGGTTCTAGCTTTATTTTTGCATCCTACTGGCCACTTTCTGCAGAGATCAGCAATCAGAGAAAATCAGATTATCACTCTGTTTAACCTTCCTGTGCCTTGAGTAATTAAGTCAACAAATTAGCTGAAGTCTCCTATGCGGAAGGGGATTGGTAGACTGTGGTCAAAACACATAGTTATGAATTTTCCCTTAAGCTGCTTTTCTTGAGGAAGCTTTGATAAGAAACATATGATCTCAATTATCATTAACTTTCTGTGGTTTCCGTGTTTGGGAGCTTGAACCTGACTTGAGAAGGCTGAGGACCCCCTTCGATGTGTGCCTGAGCAGTATACTGCCAGACCATTCATATTTTCCATCTTCTTATCTTGCAATGAGAGAGGGGACTTAAATCACTCTTCACTCACTCATTGCAGACTCAATGGCTGGACTACTTCAGCAGGCTGCTTTGGGTTTCTTTTTGGTGCCCTTTGGAAATACACTTTCCAAAGATGCTAATTAATTAAGCATCTTTCTTTAGACTAATTTTTTTTCTTGTTTTTTAACTGATAGATAAAAAAATTATACATATCAACCGAGTGCCATATAATGTTTTGATCCATGTATGCACTGTGTAATATTTTAAAAAATAATTTAACTTTTATTTTATTTGTTTGTTGTTATTTGCTTTTATATGGTGCTGAGGATCAAACCCAGGGCCCCACCCATCCTAGGCAAGCACTGAGCTACAACCCCAGCCCATACTGTGTAATATTTAAATCAGATGAAAAGTATCTTATCTCCTAAAATTTTTATCATTTCTTTATGGTGAAAAATCCTTTCTTCTAGTTTTTTTGAACTATATGGCACATTGTTATCCATAGTCAACTTCTCTCTTAATAGATAAGGAAAAATATGTAGATATAAAAAACAATTCTTAACATAAACAGACAAAAATCGAATTAAACTATTATTACTATTATTGGAAAAGGTGACATTATTTTTCTCTTGTTTTTTCAAATTTTAAATTTAGTTTCTCTATGTGAAAAATATTTAAAGAATATCAGTTTTTAATAGCAGATTGGCCATGATTTCATTTTTTAATATACACATTGAAAAACTACTAAAACTATTAACCTTTGGTTCAGAACTGTACATAGATTTAGAGAAGGGACCCATGGAACTTGCTTGCTGAAACACACAGGCCAACAGGCCCAACTGTGACTGAGTGCACAATTTAAAATGGGCATCTCTGGAAGGAATTCTTTTAAAAATCAAGTTATGTGCATATATAAATACATGCATGTATAAATTTATACAAATAAATTACCACAGGGAATTTTGCTATATGTATAAGTAAAAAGAACCAATTAAATATAAGTATATGAGTGATAATAAAGGAAGGAGAATAGGGATGGAAAGGAATGGGAGGGAAAGGGCACCATGAACTGAAATCTAATTCCATGCATGTATGAGTTTGTCAGGATGAACTCAACTACTATGTGTAACTATAAAAGTCTAATAAAAAAAGTTTAAAGAATAAAAAATAAGATGGGCATCTCTGTCTCACAAATACCATGGAAATACATATACCAATCAAGTTTTAATCAAATAAAATATTCTGTCTGATAGATACCTTTATCAACAGAAAAAATTACTTCAAAAAAAACAAAGAAAGTTTAGCTTCCAGAATCATTTTAAACATATTTGTGATAAGAGGAAATTTGGTTATCTATGTACCCATTATATTGCTGCAAATGTAAGAAAAATATTTTAAATATAATTGCTGTAGCATATAATTTTCAAATCTAATTGAAAGTTAACATCCTCTTATAGTAAGTAGTTAGACAATATACCATTTTACTTTTCAACTCATTGCTTTTATGAGAGAACAATTATCTAGTGTCTTCTATGCCAATAGGAATGGAACTGCTAACACCACAGAAAGTGCTGGGTAAATAGTGTGTGCTTATGGTACTAGGGTTTGATATTGTGGTAACACACTTGATTATAGTTTAATCTTAAAGAATTGTTGTTCATGCTCACTTTTAGAACAATATTTATAGTATGCTACCAATGCATTAAGAATTCAATCTATTGCATTTTATAGGGCAAATAAAATGTTTCTGAAGGTAGAGTTGGTAATAGTGACATTATCACTATTATTGAATAATTATTAATTAATCATTAAGCCCTCATGAAATTTTCAATTAAAATTAATGTTGTAAAATTGAGTTATCCTGGGCAAGAGACAATCCCATTTGGAATCAGGGCCAGAAAACAAGTTTCTTTCTTAAGGGGACATAGCTACATCCACCTATTCTTCAGAAATTTGCAGGAATTGAAGAGCACTTTATAATGCATAGATTTTTTATCAGTCTTATTCTACAGAAGGTAAACAGAGGGTGTTTGCAGTTTTCCTGGAATGTATGAAAGATAGCCCAGATTAAATCACTGAAATGAGTATTCACCAAGGTGTCTAGGAATAATAGAGCAATTTAATGAAATTTCAAAAGAGGAGGATTTAATTTCCATATACTGAGAATATATACTAGCGACTTTATTAAAATGACTTGCCTAATTGGTCTCTCAAGATATGACTTGAAAAAATAAGATTGTATTTTAGTAATGAAAGTTATACATGTCTGTTGTAAATACTTGGAAAATTCACAAGATAAAAAATATTTGGTCATCAAGTAGAGATTTTTTTACATATTTTCAGTGAATATGCATTTTTCATAATTGGGAACACATTGCCTATTAGAACTTTAAATCACATTTTTCTTCACTTAGTGTTATAGCATATTATACATAGTATATCATTTAGAATTTATTATGTTTCAAGGGTCAGTAAACCTAACTCAAACTGGCTGAAACAAATCCAGGAAATTACTAGCTGCGGAACTAAAATGTCCTGAGGCAGAAATGAATTTAAGCAAAAACCAGAGGTTCATCTGGGTTCTGGTTCCATTTACCTGCATTTCTCTCATATTTGCTTCCTTTAATTGCTTTTTCCTGGTGTTAGCTCCCATCATGGTATAGAACCAAACCCATTAGTATGAGTTCCAGACTTCACACTCTTTTACCACAGTATTCAAGGAGTTTCTTTTCCAAAGCTCTTACAAAAGAAAATCTGTGTTCCAACTCTTCTTGGAAAAGTCTTGAGATATGCTCCAACTGGGCCTACTTAGATCAGCTGTTCATCCTTAAAACAATCAGTATGAATAAGGATTTTGCTCTGACAGGCTTAGCTTGGAATACATATGTACACTACCCTGTCCACATGGGCTAAGAGTATAATTTAATAAACTTTATTTATTTATTTATTTTGGTACTGGGGATTGAACGCAGGGTTGTTTTATTACTGAGCCACATTCCCAGACCTTCTTATTTTTATTTTGTGACAGAATCTTGCTAACTTGCTTAGTATCTTGCTAAGTTTCTTAGGCTGGCCACCATTTTCTATCCTGTCTCGGCCTTCCTGAGTTGTGGGATTATAGGCAGGTGATACCTCACCTGGATAATTTAATAAAACTTTTTCTATTACATGAAAATCACCTTCACAAATGTCATTGTAATATTTTCATACTATCTCATTTTACTGTTATGCCAACATTTTATTTAACATTATTCTCTTATTAGACATTTACTCCAGATCCAATTTTCTCTAATATGAATCATGTTGAGAACATGCTTTCCTATAAATTTTGAACTGTAATGCATTTTAGTCTTTTGGAATAGTTTACTGCAGGTATAATTATTGAGTCAAAGAAACTTTTTTTTTAATTTCTTATATTGCTTTTTGGAAGAACCATGCATCTAATATGTAAAGCTATGTATCACACCATTGCTAGCATCATAACTAAAAAATAAATATTTGCTAATTTATCTAAAGAAATAATGTACATCACAGTTATTTTTATTCAACTTTATTTATTAGTGAAGTTCAAATTCTTCTTTTTTTCAAACATTTATTTTTTAGTTGTAGGTGAACACAATACCTTTATTTTATTTTTATGTGATGCTGAGGACCCAACCCAGTGTCTCACGCATGCTAGGTGAGCACTCTTCCTCTGAGCCACAACCCCAACCCCATCAAATTCTTCTTTAGTAATAATTGAGCACTATTGTGTGCCAGTTACTGGTCTGGACATTTTATACATACAAAGTCGTGTAAACATCATAAAACCTACATAACTAACTCACCTGAAGTAAAATAACTAGTGGATGGATGATCAGCCAGAATTCAAATTTGTGTCTGACTTGAATCTAGGCTTTTAAGAATCTTGCAAAACTATTTCCTAAACTGTGACTAGTAACTATTTGTATTTCCTACTTTTATTTGATTATAGCATTTACAACAATTCATGTGGAGAATTCTAATATCTGTTTGTCTATAAAATTCAGAATAAGCTAAAGATATCACAACTTAAAATGACTATAGAATTGAAATCATCCTATGAAAAAAATGAAAAATTCAGGTGAAAGTAAAAGTAGCCACATAAATACCCATTATTCCATCATTTAACATATGGATGATAAACTAGAACTCTTTCTATAATTTTTATCATGAATGTTTGCAAAATTAGAAAAGAATATCTTGCTTTAGCTGTCCTCTCTACATCCTTGTCCTCTAAAATGCACATTATTTTGGAAGTTCTTTGATAGTTTTGTTAATGTTTTGTCCAGCTTCTAGTGGTTCTAACAGGCAGATCAGTCTGTCACAGATGAAAAGCAAAGTCTACATGTATTAACTAGAGATCTCTTGTCAATCTGTATTTAGAATGCTTACAAAGTTAGAATGGGAAAGAATACATTGCCTACAGAGTAATATTCTCAGATTACGTGAACTATGTCACAGCAAAGGGACAATCAACCAGCTAGTGTCTGTGTGGCTGTACTAGCTTGAAGCAGGATCACATTCACAGATTGCCTTCATGATATATATGTATATCTCCACAATCATTAGAGTAAACCAGATGAGAATGTAATGTCAGATCTTTGAGTAGCCAGCGTATTACCTAAGACTCACTCATCCTGCCTCTTTCCCTGGCATGCATGCACGCGCGCGCGCGCGCACACACACACACACACACACACATCACATAGTTAAACTATAAATCATTCTTGGGTACTGTACCACCACCATTGATAAACTGATTCAGTTGAGGAAACGTGGATGCTCTTTCTGACATTATGCTGTGTTCTCTGTACCCTTCACTTGTGGAGGTCAGTCTTAAGTTCTTCCTTACAATAATTTGAGGGATATTATGCTATTAGTTTGGAAAAGTCCTGAAGCTTCAGTGTCAGTCATATTAGCCAATACTATTTATGCCCCTTTTCTAGTAACTATTTGATTATCTTTCTTCATTAGTATATCTTTTCCAGGTCTAATTGCTCTCCCTAAACATTTTATGAGCCTCTTAAGCCCTTATTTCAGTATCTTTTGAATCTAAATTCCATCATACAATTAGAAAATAAAAGCTTATATTCATATACACATATGGACATAAAGAGATCAATTTTAAATTGGAAACTAAGCGAAGAATTGATATTTAGTTAGTTATATTCTAGAAGAAATGCATTTTATGACAATGCTAAGTATGTTTTTCTTTAAACATTAACAAAAATTTACTCTAAAAGATTTTATGGGCAACCCAATTGGGACCCCCTCCATTTCTGTTTCAAAAATAAATCCTGTTACTTTGCTCTAAAATAAAGAGAAATTTCTGTAATAATGAGGACAAAAGGTGAGGGAAAAAAGTATGTCAATTCATAAAATATAGTTTTTAACAAACTGAATATTAATTTTATTTTGAGATTTTGGTCTTTGTATATTCAATTTTATTTTATTTCACTGATATCATTCTAGAGAGTCACCAGTAGAGGGAGTAAATAATTTAAAAATCAAATTAATTTTGATCTACTTTATTTTTTCAGTTTTATAGGGAATAACCTATTTCTTCAAAGTTACTTTTAACTTATGCAAGACTTACAATTCTATAAGTCACTCAGAAAAATACAAAATATAATTATAATTTATAAATCTCTAGCTGATATAAAGCATAATCATACATGTTACAAAAACAATGTGGACTTAAATAAGACAGACCTGGATCTTCCTTTTCCTGCTTGTTTGTTTCTAATGTCAGACCTTGAAGCAGCCAGCCATATTACCTCAGACTCATTTTTCAGGTCTTCCAGATTAGAAAAGAGTAAATAACAGTGATAAGATGTCACAAAGCATCTCTGCTAGAATTAAATATGATGATGTATATAAATTAATTAACATAACAAATTAGGATTTTTTTCTCCACCTCTATGTAAGTTATCTTGCCTTCCTCTCATCTCTGTCTCAAGTAGCATTTGCCTCCAGCCTGGCCAACTTTGTCACAGCTCTCTTGTGGACTTCCCTCCTCTAGTTGCTCTACCACAGAGCACTTTTCTGTCGTCCCCTTATCTGTTATTGATATTACCTAGAATTTCAGAACACGGTCCCCTCAGAAAGAATATAGTGCCCCAAAGACATCGTTCTCTTTTCTATTCCATTTCTTCAGCCACCACAGCACCATCTCATGATATTGTTAGAATGTATCAGACTTTTCTACAGAGTTTGGTAAATTGAAAGGTTGTGGAGTGTCAAGGGACCAAGATTAAAGTCTCTAAGTAAATATGACTTTTCCCAAAGTCCAATACTAAAAACAACAACAACATGAAATTTGTTTTTCTCCTCAAGAACATCCACTATTCTTGAACTCACTTTCCTGAGTTTTCTGGGAAACCCTCCCTCCCAAACTTCTTTTCTATGAGTTACCACTCTTAGGGAATGGAAACCCAGGAAATGGATGCTGTCTGGTCTTGCTTCAGGCTCACTATCTCCACAGAAAATTTCTCCAGACTAAGTCTTTGGGTTTTGTCTAATAGCTTAGTCCTTGGGCAGGACACCCTAGGTGTCATTTGGTGATTCAAATTCCACAAAACACTCCTCCTGCACACCACACTCCCTCCCCAGGGGAGGAGTCGGCTTCAGCTGGCTCCCCTTGGAAATCTTTAACTGTATTATTGTCAAGTGGTCATCTGTCCACTTGTGAGTGCTTGTGAGCTCAATGAATGTGAACACACACACACACACACACACAACACACAATCTCTAAAGGATAAATTTTTATTCTCACAGTTCATTTAACTCTTTAGGGAAATGAAACAGACTTTCCTAACTGCATTATCATTTATTTGCAAAGTCACCTATTTTTATTAGATATTAGTAATTTACATTTTAGTCAGAGCAGCATAGTAGTTCTTTATTTGGTCCACCTGAACTCACTCACATTATGCTCTGTGTACCTGACTCAAATAAAACATAAACCAAGTGATGACTTATTTATATGGTAATTGTTACTGCCTTAACCACACACATATTTGGCCAAAGTTTTCAAGGCATCAGTTAAGGGCTGTGGAAAAAGTGCCAGTTTTTTCTCTTTCTTTCTTGTGTTGGGAAGGTCTATTCTCTATTCTCAGATAAACATGTACACTAAAGTCATTGAATAGGGATTCTGAAGGTCTGTGGTTCTGATAGTTTTGAGATAGTGGAATTTGTTCATTGAAATTCTGAGGTTTCCATTGAACTTCAAATTTAAATTTTTTTGATTGCTCAAAACAGCAGGAGGATGGAGAACCCTTTGGATCTAAGACCTAGAATGCCACTTGACCTGTAATAATGGAGTAAACATGGATAAGAACACAAAGGAAATGGATACCTAGCATGAGAATGGTTGCAGAAGTCACAGTATAGCAGACACAGAGAAAAGAAATGTCTTAGAGCTCAACCACTATAAACTGATTGATGGAAACCAAAATATATTGAGTTTTCTTGTGCTTTTATTGTACTTGGAACACTTTTTTATTAATATATATAAATCTGGGTACAGTAGGGAGCAATCTATGATTTAATCAGTACAGTGGATTCTGAGCAGAATATTTATGTAAGAAAAGAGTGTTCCTTAAATGAGTAGATGGACACTTGGTTAAAAAAAATCATTTTTATAACTTGATATTAAAAATTTCTGGAAAATATTCAACAAAATAAAAATGAAGAGAAAGGATACTGGGAACCTAACCTCTGACAGGGAACATATCAAATCTGATATATTTAAATAAAAATGAAAGAAAATTATAAAACAAACAATCTGTTTTTGTAATGATGGTATGAATATGAACCACCAGATTGTCCATGATAGTATGCAATTTCAAGTTCTTGCATTTTAACCCATTTTCAATAGCTTGAGAATTTCATGCCATAACAGAATCCCCTACTTCCTGACACTTTGTGACTTTAACCTTGGAGTAAGTACTACTTACAGTGGAATTAGATAAAATACATTATCTCTAGTTTCTTTAATCAATTTCCTTTTTTGAAAAAATATAGCAATCAACTGGATGTGGTGGTGCATGCCTGTCATCCCAGTAACTTGGGTGGCTGAGGCAGGAGGATCACAAATTCAAAGCCAGCATCAGCAACTTAGGGAGGCCCTAAGCAACTTAGCAACACCCTATCTTAGAATAAAAATTTTAAAAGGCTGAGGATGTGCTCAGTTGTTAAGTGCCCCTGGGTTCAATCTCTGATACCAACAAAATACATATATACATAACATTCACATTTTATGATTATTTTTTAGGTGTCACAGTTAATAAATTTAATGGCCATAATATACAAGTAACTATGGTTACCTGTATGAAAACCAAATACCAAAGGAAATTTTCCTTTTACATTCAATTAACTTTGAAAGTTGTTGTGATCAGTCCCATGAATAAATATTTATTCTTTTTCCTGCTGTTGAAGGGTTAAAATATCAAGGTAAGAACTGTAGCCATATCTCTTCTAAATTCTAAAATCAGAAAGTCATAGCTTGATGTGCATATTATTTTCTCACTAGACACTATATAGAGAAAGAATTCAGAGAGAGAGAGAGAGAGAGAGAGAGAGAGAGAAAATTCCTACATTCAGTGAGTTTATTTTCAGAAGACAATTTAAAAATTCATAAAAGACTTTGCCTACTTTTTAGAACTAATAATATTTCAAAGTTTCTTACACTTAATCAAATTTTCACTTGTTCATTGATAACTTGGGGCATTGTTTTCCTCACATATGCCCCTCAGCTGACTTGAGGGACAGCACATGGGAACATGGGGGCAGATACTTCTAGAAGGCAGAAACAGATGCTGTTAGCACAGGGAAAGTGAAAGATATTTAAGGGATGGGGGGAGGTCTAATGGTAGCAAACAAATAGGACAGTTAAGATCTACTAAGATGGAGAGAAATACAGATTTACCTAACTGAAGGAGACTGTTGCCTCCAAGTCAAGAAGTGTAAGATAAATATAAATACGACCTGTGATCAAACAAATAAATGTACCTTGTGATTCCATTTCATTGTCTAGACCTATTATTAATAAACTAGCATTTCTGGTTTCTTTTTATATATCTATATGTAAAAATTCTTTTCATTATATGTCTGTGTGGGCATATATATATATTTTTTTTTCTTTTACTTTTCTGAAACGAAACTCAAATGGAACATGTATCTTCCTTCTTCAAATCAACATATGTTTATTGAATTCCTTCTACATGCCAGGCATCATGCCAGTCAATGGAAATAAATCAATAAAGGAGAACAGAATAGTAAAAGCCAGTATCTTGTGCTCCACACGCAAATTTTTAGCTGGTTCTCACTCAAATCACCTATGCAAAGAGAAGAAGGGCAACTCCTTTGGCAGTTAGGATAAATAGTTACCAAAACACAGGAAAAATCAGATGCTAAGTGCTATGAATGGTTTTCTTATTTCCAGAATGTCATGCAAAGGGTTCAAAGGGCAAACTTTTTTGTTTTTAAGGCTCACGATGTAGCTGACATTCTTTCCCCTTTATCACCTAACTGTAGACATCTTTGTGCATACCCAATTCTTGTCTAAGAAGTGCCACACAGTACAGCACCTGCTGCACAATCAAAAACAGATCACACGTAAGGACTGAACTGGCACAGGGGTGGCAAAAATAACCAGCCAGACTCTGCAGAGGGGAAAGGATTTGGGCAGCCTGATCCTATGCTTGACTGAATTGGCTATAACTTTTATTAAGAAAGATGGAATTTCTTAATACATACAGAAGGGTGAAATTCCTGGGGAAGGAAAAGTTGCCATCATAAGCATTCTCAAATATATAAGGACATGGATATTGTTGTGTTCATTTTGATAAAGTCTCTTGCCCTTTCAGGCAAACAACTTAAACTATGGTGGTTTGAAACATAGGGCTGTTTTATCTTTTGTATGCTCAAAACTGTTCTTCATTATAAACCAGTCTTCTGAAGATCTGTGCTTTTCCATTTAAGATCTATTGGAAAATAAATAATACTGCTTCCAAATATCTTCAGCAAGAGAACGTTCAAAAGTTTGATCATATGCAGACCTCTTTGTTATGATATAGTAAACCTTTGATTGCATCACGCCTATCTAAACATGTTTCTCCTGGCTGTTTCTCAGTTTGTCTCTGGAAATCAAGATAGGTTTTCTTGGTTTGTTTCCTGTTTTGTTTCTCTTAAAGTACAATGTTCCTGTGGCACTATGGTCTGCTGACTCTTTCTCTTATCAATCTTCTGGAGGAAAAAAAAATGTAAGGATGTTTGTTTTTGCAATAATTAGGAAGGAATTCTACTTTATATATTCTCACAGATAGCAGGAAATGCAACCATTGGCCACAATCCTAATCACTAAACTTCAGATTCCTTAAAAGCTCTATTATTTTAACTACCACTCTCCGAAAAAATGGCTAGTTGTGGAAACCTCAGGAAGAGCACAGGAAATAACTGCCTGAGAAAATGTTAACTAGGGAATTGGGTCATATAACAAAGTAGTAAGACATGACTGAAACTATGCCCAAGCACTATTATTTAGCTTCTCAAACTGTCTTTGTTTGTGGCATTAAATATGTGTGAAGAAATGATGCTGTTCAAAATATGAATATTTTCTCTTAGAATTGCCCAATTAGGCAAAAAGCCAAGACAGACATCCAGCTAATGGCTGACTTTGCAAGGAAAGGGGAAGTGGAGAGTCCAGTCGGTATTCAGGCAATTATTTCATGATCTTGCTGCTAAGAGAATTTATATTTAAAGATTCCAGATGAGTGGTTACAGAGGCTGCCTCCAATCTACTTTGTGTGCGTGCACCAGGAATTGAAGTCAAGGGCACTTAACCACTGAGCAGCACAGCCACATCCCCAGCACACTTAATATTTTATTTTGATACAGGGGCTTACTAGGTTGCTTACAGCCTCGTTAAATTGCTGAGGCTGGTTTCGAACCTGTGGTACTCCTGCCTCAGTCTCCTGAGCTGCTTACAGGTGTGAAGATGTAATCCTGCTTACAGGATTACCGGTGTGAGCCACCATGCCTGGCTCCAGTCTACCTTTTAATTTTTATTTTAGATATCCATTCAAAATTATGTAAAGTAAGTATTGGAAATTTTTCTTCTTAAATGCTTTTGACTGATGCTTTGCTCTGGAATCTGCCAAGGAAAATCTGATATTTTCTCTCATCACTGAAGACAAATTTAGATGTACACACATTCTATACTAGGAAGACCCATGTTTACATTCTGACTTTGTTACTAGCGGTGTGTATAAATTTGGGCATGGTTTTAATTGCCACTAAGCCTTGATTTCTCCATTTGTAAGATGAGAAAATAATAGCACCTTGCTTTGGCTTAAAGATACACATTTAATTTTACATTTGAATATTTCTGAATTTTGAATGACTTATGTAAATGAGGATTGAATTTAGTGTTCCCTATCTTTCCTAAATAACAAATAATAAATGAAAATAATATAGCTTATAACACCCAGCATTCAGAAACAAATGAAAGGGTCACACTTGAATCACTATATTCTTGTAAGGATTAAATAAAACAGTACTTGAATTACTCTTGCCACATATTACTAAATGTTAGCAATAAGTCTGCTACTATTTTAACACCAACTACCATGATTACCACTTCCAAACTCTCTCTGTGTTTTTTTTTTTTTTCATATATAAAGTAAGGGAAATCAAACAACACACAGAGTTCAAGTGAAATAACCTACCTAAACTCTCTGCATGGTGTTTGACACATAAGAGCTCATTAAAGTTTAACTACTACTATTATTCATAGTTACCAGCTATGACCACTAACTCTTTTTTTTTTAATAAATTGAAATACAAATTTTATTTCTTATTTCAAAATTTTATCTGTAAAGTTTTTTTTTATTTATTTATTTATTTTTTTTTTAATTTTTTATTGTGGGTTGTTCAATACATTACAAATTTCTTGACATATCATATTCGACACTTTGATTCAAGTGGGTTATGAACTCCCACCTTCACCCCATACACAGATTGCAGAATCACATCAGTTAAGTCCCTAATTCTTCTCAAATTATTTAAGCCTAACTATAAAAATATGAGAACAAAATATTTCAAGATAGAATTTTCTTTCATTGTTTATTTCATGAAGATTACTCAGACACTAAAGAAGACCAAAAATCACTTAAGAACATGGAGAAAATCAGTGCCTTTCCCTTCCTCTGCCCAAGGAAAAAAGATGTGTACATTACTAGGTACTGAAAAAATTCTTGGAGGACTATTGACTCAACTGCAGAGTATTTTCTTTGGCTTTTAAATGAGTTCAGTACTCATTTTCCTGTCATGTCTCATCCTTCTTACTAACCCTACCAGATGTACCATGACACACTCAGGCAAATAGGTACACATACAAGTTGCCAGAGCTGGGGAAGGTAGCAAAGGAAACTCAAAATGAGCAGCATGTGGCTGATTATACCTTACAGTAATTCAGGGAAAAAATAGTTTACAGAGGCTATATCTACTACCTGCCTCCTCTCATCACTGATTTCTACCTCTCTCCTCCTCCACCCCCACCTTCTTTGTAAAAATGTAAAACTTCTTGTCTACTCTGCCCTTCTCAGCTCTCTTTTATAAAAGACCTCTGTTTAGGCCACAGTGACTAAAACATTTGTTCTTGCCTGGTCTGAAAGGGATTGGAAACATATTATGAAAGAGAAAAAAGAACTTAAGGGAAGAAAATACAAATATAAAAAGATCATCCCTGCAAGTTGTACTGTATAGTATAGTATGATATATATATATATATATATATATATATATATATATATATATATACACACA
>NW_026000000.1:6377751-6485192 GCF_001458135.2 Marmota marmota marmota | reverse complement strand
TTTTTTTTTTTTTTTTTTTTTGTATTTTATTTAGAGACAGGGTCTCACTGAGTTGTCAGCATTTTGCTTTTGCTAAGGCTGGCTTTGAACTTGCGATCCTTCTGCCTCAGCCTCCTGGGCCAGTGGGATTACAGGCGCAAGCCCCCACGGCCAGCTCACTTGACTTTTTTGACTTTTTTATTCCCCCTCATGAGTTATAATAGTTAAATCAAGAATTTGTATCTTTTACTTAAGCAAGTCCATACTTACACAAACTAATCACATTGAATAAAAATAAAGGATTTAATTCTGCTTGTGTTACTAGTTCTCTATCTTGTAGCTTGGAACAAGGGATTATTCTCATATTGCTTCAATTTTTACACTTCCTTTCAAAAAATCAAGCAATACAAGAAGAATCACACTAAATTCAGCCATGTAATAATAATGAATTTGTTTTTATGTAATTCTTTTTAACTTTCTTGAAATCAAATCACAGTGGTTAACTGAGTAGTGTGGTTTGCATGGTCGCAGAAGAAATTAAGAGCAAATGATACTCAAAATGTTCATGAAAATTCAATCAGAAACCTACTGACTAAAACCAACAAAAGCTCACTTAGCACAGAGGCTGTTTCCATGTTAACACAGCACAGCTGTGATTCTGTTCATTTTAGCAATAACATGGTGAATTTAAAGGTTTGTTTAAGTATAAGGGGTACCTTTTTTTTTCATTTGACGTTTGTATACTAGTTTCTGTTAACCAATTCTAAATGTGAGATTAGTAAACATATGAGGGCTTTATCGAAATGCTAGGGGAAAAGGCAAGATTAGAATACAGGAAAAACTTAAAGACAGTTTTTTGTTTGTTGTTTGTTTATTTTTTTACTGTTGTGGGAAATGCCACTGAGAAGGGGCATGGGGAGTTCCTGGCAGAAGACAGGATGCCATAGTTCTATAGTTCTAGATTTTGATTAATCATGATAACCACATAGTCTAGAGAACTGAATTAAATTTCTAACCCACACAGTAGGCAAATTCCAAAACTATAGTCATTACATTTGCTGTTAAGCAAAATTTTTACTCATTTTATTAGTCTTTGTCCCACTGTGTGTTCTGTATCTGTCCTGGAAACATATTAAAGACAATTTACCTAAAGATCTCTTGGTTGAAATCAGTGTATTGTCATGCACAACTATTAAAAAAATAAATAATAAAAAATAAACAGCACACAGAGGGAATGTCTGTCACTAGCTTGTAATGATTAAGTGTGTTTTGCAGTGCTTAGGATTATTCTAGAATAGTTAGCAGTAAATTAATCAATCTATTTTTTTTTTGCTGTGAATGGATTATGTCTATTGCAGTGCCTAGAATTAAGGATTGTTATTTTTTGAGTAAGAATCTATAGAGTATAATTGTATTGAGTAATTTGAGTGAATAAAGCATTGAAAGGGGCAAATAAAAAAGATCTCTTGGTTGAAAGCTAAAGGATTATTTTTAAAAAGTGGGAAAAACCCTGAAATATGAGGGAAACTATTTCCCCAGTCTCCTAGAAGGGAGGAAACAGATTGGCAAGGGTGTTTATTTAAATTACTAAATTACCTTTGTACCAAGTTGAGGCTGGGGAGGTACTTATTTGCAAAGCTGTAATAGAATGTCTGAAGCAGAAAATCTTAAATAAGGGCAAAACCACTTTAGGACCTTGGCTGGAAGTTTGAACTATGAACATGAAGCAATCAGCAAGAAAATAATATAGCATTATTTCATTGATACAGATTGCCCTATAAATAAGCATAAATAAAGGAAGGGAGCAGTATGCCCAATTGCTTTGGTACTACATTTCCCTGGTAAGGAAGAAAATAAATAAGAAAGCATAATAATTTGCTTCAAAACCAGAACAATAATGATAGTTTGAAACATCTTAAAAAAAAAAAAAAAAAACAACTGGTCATTAACACTAAAGACCTATCTAAACTGGGAAGGGTAGACTACGATGAGACACAAAACACGTTTTTCCTTCTTGAGCTTTTTTTAGTCTCTCAGTGCTATGAAATTAGAGCAGCAAGCTGAAATGATTTATGAAATGAAAAATTCCTGCCCACCCAGTTCACAGACAATCATGTGCAATAACTACTGTGTTCTGCTATTTGCCATAATATTTAGCTCAGATGTAACCAGAAAATCCCACTACACACAGAAGAGTCAACCATAAAAAGAAACAGATTTCCTTGCATTCCTCTTATGTGTTTGTATACGGACACACAGAAAAATAATATATGCATATTTGTGCACACATCAGTAATTTTCCTTTTATCTTATCCTTTTGCTTTTCTTTTTGTTTTTCCAGAGAATTTAATTTGCTTTTACTTTTGAAGTAATTCCTTTATAAACTTCTCACTTCCTTTCTCCATATTAACCTACTGATCTTTTAAGTTCTCCACAAGATGCAGAGCCAGGTTTTACCTGAGTACTTAAGCAAATAAGTACTTAAGCGAATAATATGGAATGATTGTGCTACAACAGTGATTGTGTTATTTGCTGGCTTTCTTTACAATTTTAATTAGTTTTATTAATTATATGGCTGCTTAAGAGTGTACAGTCTGGTCTGAAATTGTAGATAGTAACTTTGTGCTGTTTTGCAAAGATTTATAGAACGTATAGAAGAAACCAGCATTAATTGACACATGTAAGACTACTGGAAAGTCTCCATTCATATACATTTAACCTAGAACAAGATGAGCTACTGGGTGAAAATGAATTAAATAAAAGTAGTTGTATACTTTCCCCTAAAGACTATATATTTTATCAGAAAGTCCTATACACTAAAAAATAGAAAACATCATAAGACCATTTACAATCAGCCCTTCTACTAGTTCAGGAAAATTAAGAAATTTTCAAAAACTAAAATAATTGGGAAGGTCAATGAAAGTGGCAAGACTTGTGATAGGTTTAAAAGATAGGTAGTTTTGGACAATTAGACCTTGTGTACTATATATGGCTCTTGTCACAACACATGTCTAGAGTTGATAAGTATGACCAAACTTCAATCTTTCCAGTTACTGGTGTTTTCCCACATCCTCTGAATATTTGAGCATTCAAGGAAGTGTGGAGAGCTACAAAAATTGGAAAGCAGTGTTTCTGTAGGAGATGGTATGATGAAGAAAGGGATGGGTAGAGAGAATTTAATTTTCTTTTACTTTTGCCTTGGGTGGATGTTAGTTAGGCAGATGGAAGTGTCCTAACTATTCCCAAAGGAAAGAGTCTTTCATGACATTCTAAAGAGTTTTCTGCCACCAAACCACCTGCTGGCCCTTTCTCACCCAGTACATATTGCTGGAATGAGGATTACTCATTTTAAAGGGGATAGGAAAATGGGGCAGGGGATAGGACACAGGGTTAGGATGTACTCAGTGCTTTCTCATTCTTTTTGCTGGGTTTAAAATAATTTATTTACATGTTCTTATAAATAATTTATTTACATGTTCAGATAAAGTCTAATGTGCTTCTGAGTGAAATATCAGAATGTTTTTCCAATTGAACTAAAGCCTACCTTTGATACTGCTGTGTGATCTCAGTGTAGGGCAGATAACTAAATTTGACATAATCTCCTGCTTCATGAATTTGGAAGTCTTCATTCTAAAACCTATATTTTTAAGATGGCTCCATATTTGACTTTGGTGAACTTAGAATTAACACCAATTTGTTAAAATGTTTTTTTTTTAATTAAAATCTGTTTCTTGATTCTTTTTTCAATCTTCTCTAGTTAGCCAAATTTTCTAATTCTTAAATTTAACTGGACTAGGGGAAAAAGAGAATAACCAAATGCCTCTTTGCTTTTTTCTATTGAGGAGGAGAGCAGATATTATTGTATTCCATTCTTCTAAAAGCAAAATGTGAATGCTACACTTTAGCTTCTAAAAGGAAACACAGAATAGCTATATATAGTCATCTGAAACTTCAGTTGGGAATGATTTAAGACCTTACTTAAACTAGTATAAAGAAAAAAAATTAACTAAAAATATTAGAGAGCTATATCACTAAAATTCAGATGATACTCCACCCCCCCCCCAAAGTAAGGCTGAAATACAGAATCTCAGAGAAATCTATCAAGATCTCATCTCTCTTTATCCAATAGGTCTCTTCACTTTGGTGGATCATGGCCAGTAATCAAAAGCTCACATCCTATTACAGAGGGAATGCTTTTCCTCACAGCTCTGGACAGGATATTCTTACTGGCTAGTCCTTGATCATGTGCCCACCTTGTGGCTTGGAAGAAGATGATTCAGTTTAATTCCCAGTTGAATCATATGGAATGCTTATCACAAAAAAATAGGGGTTCTGTTACAAAATAAAAAAAGGAAAAGAATAAGTCTATTTTAAGACTTCGTATGGGCAGAGTCCCCAGGATACTGATAATTTGGCAGTCTGTATTGTTAGACTTTGTGACAGCCCCCTATTATTCCTAAATGTTGCATAGGGTGTGCATTTTTTCTTTCGGTTTAAGCTTTAATTTAGTTTTTCAATACCTTGAAAATATTACACAAATGGAGTAATGTGAAATATCCATTTGTTGAAGGGCTAATTGTACTCCAAATGTACTTCTAGCAAGGACAATCAACACTGTATGTTTTCTAGCATTTCTGTCTGAGCAAACAATAGCTAACATGAATTGAGCTGTTTTACACATCACATGCACAAATGATGTACACATCTAATGCAAGGTACTATTCTTCATGACCTGTACATATGAAGTCATTTACTTATTCACAATTGTCCAATGAGGTAGGTGTCCTTATCCTCATTTTGTAGATAAGAAAACTGAGTGAGTAAGGAATTGGATAATTAACTCAAGTTGCAGAGCAGTGTTGAGATTTGAATTACAACTAAATACCTTGTTTAAGTTATGCCAGCCAATAGTTTGCATAGATTCATGGTTTTCCATCTTTTTTTTTCTGGCCAGCTTAAATTCACCTTTCTAGAAAAAGGAGTTAATTAAACAGAAAACAAAGTTCATGTATAGAATTTTTCATTTTTAGGAGGAAAACTGCATATTCTCAAAAACCTATTTAAAAATAACAACAACAAAAAAGCAGATATGTTTTCTTTCACCAGCAGTAAGCAGACTGTTCAAAGGTAAGTTGACAAAAATATTCATTATACTTTAAAACTTTTGATTGGTCAAACTAAAATTCAATCAATATCGCTTGTATCATTTTTAATGTCTCTCTGATAATTTAAAGGGCTCCAGAATTTTGAAGTTGTAAACACGTGGTTTTCTTTTTGTGCCTCAACTCCTAAACGAAACCACATGGATAGAGAAATGACTTCACATGGCTAGTGAAAAATACCAAGTCATTTGCTCCTCTACAGGATGGTAATAGAGTCAATGTGAATTATCTTGGCATAAAAGGCATTGGCAAGTATTGGTTAGGACTTGTTTGGTTGCAAGTAACATATTGAAACTTAAGCCAAAGGGAAAAACTGAAACCAAAGCCTCAAAAACCATTAGAATATTTGTTCTTTTTTTTCTGCTTCTTGAATTTGTTCATTGCTTAGCAGTATTTTCTGCCATCTCAGTCTTTATAATAAATACAAAATACGACACTACTCACATTTATAACTTCCTCCAACTGTACCTAGAATTTCTATCCTGGATCCCAAAGTCTCAGAGAGACTAACAGGTTCAGCTTGGTCAGCCAACTCTAGTCTGGAACAAGGACAGAATAATACATGAGGATGAGAGAGTGTCAATTCTCAGAATAAGAGAACTCTAGACAATCAACTCAAATGAATTAGCACAAAGCCTGTTATTTAAAGTCATCTCTCAATTTTCACTCATTTAGCTGACTCATTTAGCTGAACTTGAGTTTTGACTATTTTCCTGTAATATTTATAACTATGGCACATTCTCTGCAGCTTCTAAAATGCATAACTCCAAGTCAGTGTACATGATCTTGAGAAAATTTGCAAAGGAACACAAAGAAAAGTTTTAATTAAAAAATAACAGAAAATTATAGTAAATCACCTGACCATATGATCTGTGTCCATCTCATCCAACATGCACTAGTTGCTGAGCAAGAAGAAACCCTAATTGAGGTAATTTTCATCTTTCTTTCTCCTTCTAGCTGCAGAAGAAAATAATAAAGATCAACTATAAAAGAAACAGCTGGAAGAAAAAGATAACAAGGAGGAAGAAGAGGAAGAAAAGGTGGATGAAGAGGAAGAGATGGAAGAGGAAGAATGGAAGAAGGTAGATAAGAGGGAGAAATGTTCCAATACAGATTATGCATAATTGTCTGATCTATTGGTATGTTGATTTTTCTACAAATCACATTTTTCTTAACCTGGATAGCCAAAACATTTGGGATTTACTACTTCAGGGAAGAAAGATGAAACTGAAGAGAGAGAATACTCAATATCAATACTTTGTTCAGATATTCATTTCCCTTATTTTGAGAAATTAAATACTGTTTCAAAAAGATGTGGGGAGAAAGGTTTGGGTAAAAGGTAATTCAACTGACCCAGGAAACTATGATTATTATAAGATTATTTCAAATTGAATAAGGGTCAACTACCAATGGGGCAAAGGCTTGAGATAGAAATAAAATTATGACAAATATAGAAAATTCCATTTCTTGAACACTTATGGTTACATAGTAAAATTTGTAGTCATTACTAATTCCATAGAAGAACCAAGAAAATGATAACATCAACTGTTTTCATCGAGCAAAATATGTTTTAGGACCCTTGGGTTAAAAAAAATTAAAAATGATACCCATGCCCATCAATGTATACATATTTTTTCCTTCCTATCTTGAGGCCCTGGGAACCAAGCTCCCTGGCACTTGAATCGTTTGTCTGTATGTTCCAGTGGAATTGCAAATTTGCTAGAAAATTTTATATTCCACTTTAAGATTTAAACCTACTTGGTGTTCAATATTTTAAACTTCTTCTTTCCTATACTCATTTTCCTTACTTCCTTCAACCTTCTAGGGCTTAAACAGCATCACCAGAATAAGACCTCCTTGGATGCTGTTCCTTAGTTTGCCCATGATAAAAAAGACTCTTTTAAATGTACTTCCATAGAGGCCACATGTGTACCATATATAGGCCTTAATATAAATCATGAGGAGAGGGCCTCCAGCATCCTATGAGTAAAGTCTTGAACTTGGTATGCTATAGTAGTTAGTCTTTGATCCAAGGAAACCCACAATTGAATTAGCAGAGATGATTTTTTTTTGCTTTCTTCTTTCTCATGCCCTTGGTAGATTTGTAGTGTAGCTCAGAAAACTGTATCCCTAGAGACATATAGGAATCATTCTATTTGCATTGTCTGCAGCTTCTCTGACTCCAATAAGTGACTTTTAGCAAGGGAAAGTGGTAAAACTAGACAGTTCAAGGGAATGAAACTTGTCATGGCCCCATGGTAATAGTCTGTCATTATTCCAGGGTGGGGAGAAGAACAAAATATTCATTATAACCAAGTGATAGGTCACATTATGTTAAGGATCCCTAACATACTACCTTTTCTATTTCCATTTGCTTGTTTGAGCTCTACCTCTAAATGGACTGGGGGGACAATGCCATGTGACAGACAGTCACAATAAAAAACCCTCCCAGCTTGGACCTTCTAGTCTAAGTAGTCATTGGACCACTACTCTCTGCTGGGATCACACTTCCAGAAAAAAGGGACCAAAAAGCCATAAGTATATGTGCCTAAAAGTGTTGGGTTACAAATAACAGTTCTTTAAATACCCTGGAAGCTCCACATGAAAACAAATTATACCTAGATTTCTCCTGGGTAGCCATGTGTCCCTATCACCAACAATGTGATTTTGCTTCTATATTTTTGCTTCATCTTATTTACAAAAGGATTTAAAGTGACTTTTAAGATACATGAAAACTTTCAATTGGCATTTTCACAGAAGCAAAAGAATATTAGTACAATAAATGAAGTTAGGAATGGGGCTCATCTCAAAACTATATAAATAGTCTTATGAAGAAACCCAAATTTTATGATAGGGCAAGGAGAAAGGGACGTCTGATCAGTAAGTTAAATTTGACCAGTCTAGTTGTCACAAGTTCCTAAAAGCTGTTTATGAAGAGGCGAGCCATCTAAGGGTTCCTCATGGAGGAGAAAACCCTCAGCCTTCACAAAAAGCTAGATAAAAGAGCTGGTACTTGACATAGGTTTCCTGGTCAGTGGGGCAGGAATACCATCTTAAATCGCTAGTTTGGATCACCTATGCTTCCAAAGAAAATCAGAAATAAAAATCAAATTGCCTTTAAAAAATAACATTTTTCTTGTTTATATTTATTGAGCTTGACACAGGCAGATTTATTGGCAAAGATGTTAGAATGTGAAAGTAAATCCCTTGCCTTAGGAGGCTTCTTGTGCCACACATTTGAATTAGCTCCTGTGGAAATTCACTGAGCCTGTATTGCTAGAGGGCAAAATGGGTCATGTTTAACCTTAAATTGTGAAAGGAGCAATGCAGGAAACCAAGAATAGTTGGGAACATTCTTTCTGACTCTTACCACATAATACATGACTTATTTCTTTAGACTATGAATAGGCTTATCTGTGAGTCTGCCCAGGAAAAGTTCACCACCAAGCCAGAGTTGATTTAAAAAGTAACAAGAAAATTGAACTACAACAGTTTTAGGAAAGTTAGTGGAAATCTTCATATGGTTGATAAATGCGTATATGAATAGACTTAGAATTTATTGCATCACCTGATTTCTCAATTGAATTTGTTCTGATAGTGATTATTTTATTGACTCTTGAATAATAAAAATTCACAGGACAATGAAAAGAGGACTTTTGACCCCTTTGGGAGGTAAAGCTTACTCCTTCCCCACCCACTGGGGAATGAGCTACACTTAATGACTTACTTCCAGAGGATAAAGCTCAGAAAGAAAAATTGTGGAGAAAAACAGTGGAGAAAACTGCCTTAAATAAGTGATGTAGGCTACCATCACCAGTAACATCATATGGACACCTTGTACTACCTGATATGTTATGAAGAAAGGGGCATCTTACCTGTAATATTCTTCCACAAAATCCGGAACTGAAATCTAATGATGAGAAAGACATTAAACTCCATTTGGGAGACATTCTACAGGACATCTGGCCAGAACTTCCAAAGGTAATGAAAAACTAAGGAAACACTAGGCAATTGTCACATACCAGTGGAGACTGAAGGAATAAGATAACAAAATGCAGTGTAGGATCATTGGATCTCCTGGAGCAGAAAGTAGAAATTAGTGGGAAAATGAATGAAATCCAAATAATGTCTGGAGTTTAGTTCATAATAATATATCAATGTCAATTTGTTGGTTTGATTGATGTACCAAGGAGATGTAGGATGCTAACAATGGCAAAACTAGGTATGGTATCTAGGAACACTGATTACCTTTGAAACTTTTCTTAGATCTAAAATTAATTTAAAATTAAAATCCTATTTTTAAAAAGGATTCTTGAAATATACATTATTAAATATCCTATGATCTATTCACATTGAATAAGGCATAACACTTTTAAATTTAAGAAGTAAAACTCTCTAAGAGGAGAAGACTCTACTAATTAAACATGAATTAGTTAAGAGATAAAGCATAAAAGTCAGGCTAAAAATCATTGGATCACAATGGACATGAAAAATTACTTACTGTAATTTTGCAGAGAGATGAAATTTTCCATATTCTTTTATACTCCTTCAGAGATGTTCATTCTCCTTACACTTCCTCCCCCATAACATGAGCTTCCTAATATTAACCATGCAAAGTCACCTGAGTCTTCCTTTAGAAAGTTCAAAAGGGATTTCTTTTCACACCCAAGTTACTGTAAGGTATTTTCCTACTTTATTTCTCTGGCATGTTTATCTTGTATTAATTACCTTGCCTTTGCCATGAAGGACAGCAAATGGTGCCTGACATCCTGCTATGCTGAACTAGTAAGCAATGTAAGGAAGCCAGCTATTTTCCATCTCCATTGTGGACAGAAAGAACAGAGGCTAGTGCTCAAGTGAAGGAACTGCAAACACAGGTCTGCAGGAAATCTTTCATGATCTATTGCTGTCAATTCTGACACCAAGAGGATTTGACCTCTTTTTCCATGTTCAGTCATACATTTGAAACAAGGTTGATGAACATAGACTGGGAGGTTGGTCCAAACTGAAATAGAATCAAAGACTGAGGAATTGAAAAGGGAAAAAAATTCATGCTATATTTTCTCCATGAATATAAATGCAGGGTATTTATTTAATAAATAAACTGAAACCTTCTCTACAAAAAAATTTGAGACATTTGGAAACAGAAAGGAATTAAAATTAAGGAAGTTCATTTCAGTAGCTCATTTAATCCCTAAAATGTGAAGAGCACTGTATTATATTTCTAGAGAAAAAGAAATACAATTCTCATAAACCTAATGGAGAAATGACATAAATCTTTCATCATGGGAATTGACAAACTTTCTGAAAAGGTGATGAATGGCTCATACAAGCTTCAAATGAGGCAGCTGCAACATACTGCTGACTGCAAGGGCTTTGTGAACTCTTTGGGCAAAAAATTAACACAAAGGGAAAATAAATTCTAAAGATTTGGAAATAGAAATGAAGTTAAAACTTTTCTCCTTTTAGCCATTAACATTAAAATTCACAAAACCATTGAAAGCAATTCAATTCATTAAATGAATATGTATTTTTTGACCACATCCAATCATACTTTATAGATTTGCATTTTTCCCAAATAATACACAGTATGTGTTGTAGGTAAGTTAATATTAACAAGGATTACAATATTACTTTCCAAAAATTATTCTTTTGTTTTTCATGATACTTCAAACTTCTAGAAATGTTCTCTAGCTGAGAGAAGAATATTCTAGCCTTGTCTCAGCTTTGTTTTCCAGCTGTCTTCTAACATAGTTTGATGATGAATATAGAATGGGTTGTTTTTTATTCTCCATACCACACAAGAATGTTGCTGAATAAGATTCCCAAAGTTCATTCTGATTGGAAAGGGTTAGGCCTCACATGTACCCATGAAGATAAATGTGAAGTTATCGTTTGATAAACATAAGGGTTTTGTTGAGGAGAGTTCAATGACTACTCAGAATGAAATTCTCAATTTGGAAAGAGTGAAGCAAAGAATAAAGGCCAGGTAAGGAATGCCAAATATGTCCATCATATTTTCTATTCCAAAGTAATAAATGGATACCAATTTTTAAAGGACATCAAGTTTAAACATGTTGCAAATTCTGCCACATTTTTTCCTACCCTAACTATCCAACTTTATGTCCCATCAATCTTTTTCTACTCTAGACAAGCCAGTCTCACCCTTCTAGGAATGTGTAATGTTTATAGCTGATTTTGTGTTTCCTGATATACTCTATCTTTGGAAGATTCTTTTTCTCCTTTCATCTTTCACAGAAGGCCCAACTCAAACCTACATTCCATTTTTATTTCCACTGTGACTGATCAAAATTCAATTCAATAAAATACTTCTGTACTAAGCAACTAACATGTAGAAGAGTTTTTTTTGGAGGCACTTTTTAATTTTTATTTTTCACGTTTAAATTTATATACCTCATTTTATCATTCAATATATAGGACACTATATTTTTAAGTCTTCTGGTATTAATATTTAAATTATTTTCTTGGCTTTTCAAAAACAATACATCTTAATTTGTCTTTTTAAGAGAGTAGTGATTTTAGAAGTGTTTCCTTTTGGGTAGGGATAGAAATTGCTTCTGAGTCACAGCAAGCAGTGGGTTGGTTGCATTTTAAACTCCAAGGATCCCATTCAGATCAACAATATCCCAAGGAATAAAAAACTGAGGACCTCCCTAGATATAAAGTAAGTAACAGCAAGCATAAGGAGAGGATTGCTGTGAACTGATGGAGGAGAGTAGGCTCATTGTGGTTTACTAACTGGAGACAAGGTAAATGAGATCCTGCATGTACAAGCCTGGTAGACGCCAGGGCCAGTTGATGGGAAGTCAGGGAAGGCCCAGCTAGCTTCTTTCAAGGGATACAACAAAAGAGACATCTTGGAAATTACAAAATACATGTATGAAGATTTGAATTTGGTGCTCACACACCTTATATACAAACAGAGATATGAAAAATTGTGGTATATATGTGTATTAAGAATTACAATGCAAAAAAATAGATTTTTTCATGCTTTATAAGTTGTAAGATATTAGAAGCAAAATCAGAATTCATGAATATTATTTACCAAAATGAATGTGAGTTGTGTGATCTTTTTTTAATTTGTTTTAAGTAGTTACACATGACAGTACAATGATCTTGACAAGAAGAAGATTGTTTTATTTTAAGAGCATGAGGTGTTTGAAATACTCATGGAATAGCTACATAGAGATGTTTAGAGTCTAGAAAATTGAAGATTTCAACTTACTGATAGTTTAGGGGATGTAGACCTACCCACTTAGAAATTGAAAGATATAAGATTGCCTAAACTAAGGCAAGACTATGTAGAAATAAGAGAACTAAAGACAAAATACTGCACAAGAAACAGGTTAGGCATCAAACTATGGCGATTGAGTAGTGTCAGGCACAGAAAGAGAACAAGATTAAAAAGGAGAATATTCAAATATGTCTAATACAGTTAAATTAAGTATATGAAATTTGGTTTACTAGTTTTCACCATTGCCTACTTAGACTATTTCCCCTAGTTTAAACTTTGCTAAAACAGAATTTGATTTATTGCTGATACATATTGCATTAATTTTGTCTCAATCACTAGGCTTGGTCAGCAGAAAATGAACCTTGTGATATAAATATGGTTACCTCTTCCCTTCCACTGGGCACAGGTCAGAAAATTTGCAAAGATGGGAGCATGAAAAAGACTCACCACCGCAAAATGTGTCTTCTTTGACAAAAAAAAAAAAAAATTGTTATTCAAAAATTCTAGTCAACATTCTCCACCCTATGTGCCTATCATTAAAATGAAAAGGAGTTCTGCTCGGACAGAGGTAGCACCAAATATATATAGCACTTTAGAAATTTTGTCAAGAAGTATAGATTGAGGAAGAAGTAAAGTAAAGCATTTTGTTTAGGATAGGAGCTAATGAAGATGGAGTTTCAAAAAGCCTTCAAGAGAACAGCTACTACAAGTGCTGAGAACAATTATTCTGGTGGAGAGTGTTGCCTCACCAGTGGAGTGAGCTGGGTATTTCAGAAAAGAGTGAAAAGTTTTTTAAGAAATAAGCTATCATAATATTAATAACATGAGTCTAATGTTATGTAACCTATTCTTTTTTAAATTTTTTATTTGTTTTAATTAGTTATACATTACAGTAGAATGCATTTATGACTTTGATATATCACACATACATGTGATACTCATTTAGTTCTTGCTAACGAGGGAAATGTATTTTCAATTAATAATTCAATGCATTTGTGCATTAGTAGATGAATATTTTGAATGCCATCTTTAATATAAGAAATTGAAATTAGATGTTCTTTAAAACTGATTCACAGACACTCAATAGCTCTATTATTACATCTGGTTGGATATAAATCTATCTCCAGTTATGTTGGTGATGCTAAAGAATTACCAAAGATAACTGTCATTTCCTTACAAATGGAGTGCTTTCCAAATTGATTTTAAAATGCAATAATCAGCCTATTTATGTAATCTACGTACTTGACTACACTTCCTAGTATTCAATATCATATTGGTAGATGTTATATTGTATTCTAGAACTTTTTTTCTTAACCTCCTAATGCTTTATCAGGCCATATAGTTTTGTCTTCTCCTGGCTTTCCAATAGGTTTCTGTTTACTTTTCTTATCACTGAACAATTTAATGAAATTGCATTCTTTTATTTAATTTTTTAATTTGTTCTAATTACTTATACATGACAATAGAATGCCTTTTGACACATCATACATAAAGGAAATATAATTTCTCATTCTTCTGGTCGTACATGATGTAGAGTTACAGAGGTCATGTAAACATATATGCACGTAGGTTATTAATATCCAATTAATTCTATTATCATATTCCCTCCTCTCCTTTCACTCCCTTCTGTTTAATCCAAAATCCCTCTATCTCCCCCTTCCCTTATTGTGAATTAGCATCCACATATCAGAGAAAACATTAGGCCTTTGGTTCTTTTGGGATTGGCTTATTTTGCTTAGCATAATATTCTTCAGTTCCATTCATCTACTGGCAAATGCCATAATTTCATTCTTCTTTAAGGCTGAGTAATATTCTATTGTGTATATGTACCACAATTTCTTTATCTATTCATCTGTTGAAGAGCACCTAGGTTGGTTCCATTGTTTAACTATTACAAATTGAGCTGCTATAAACATTGATTCTTATTACACATAGAGAGCACAATTTTTCATATCTGGTTGTGTACACAGTATATTCACACCAATTTGTGTCTTTATAAGTGTATTTTGGGTATAGACCTAGAAGCAGGATAACTGGGTCAAATGGTGGTTCCATTCCAAGTTTTCTGATGAATCTCCATACTACTTTCCATAGTGGTTGCACCAATTTACAATTCCACCAGCAATGTATGAATATTTATTTTCCCCACATTTTTGCCAACATATATATTGTTTCTTGTATTCTTGATTATTGCCATTTTGTCTGGAGTGAAATGGACTTTCAGTATAGTTTTGATTTTCATTTCTCTAATTGCTAGAAAAGTTGAGTATGTTTTCATATATTTGTTGAATTGCTTCTTCTATGAAGTGTCTGTTCAGTTCCTTAGCCCATTTATTGATTGGGTTATTTGAAACTGCTTTCTTCTAAGTTATTATCTATTATTATTATTATTATTATTATTATTATTATTTTGTATTACAGATTGAACCCAGGGGTGCTTAACCACTGAGACACAACCCTGGTCACTTTTTAATTTTTATTTTGAGACAGGGTCTCGCTAAACTGCTTATCGCCTGGCTAACTTGTTGAGGCTGGTCTCAATCTTGTGATCCTTTTGCCTCAGCCCCCAAAGGTGCTGGGATTACAGGTATGCACCATGGCACCCTGCCTAAGTCCTTTTTTTCCCCTTAAATTTTTTTAGCTTTTTATTTACATTCTCATTCAATTTGCCTGGTNGAATTGTGCTGCTATAAACATTGATGGGGAGGAAGGACTTAAGAATACAACCAGAGACCATGCATCTAATAGAAGAAAAAGTAGGTCCTAATCTCTATCATGTGGGATTAGGCCCCAACTTCATTAATAAGACACCTGTGGCATAAGAATTAAAATCAAGAATCAATAAATGGGATAGATTCAAACTAAAAAGTTTCTTCTCAGCAAAAGAAACATTATGTGAGGTGAATAGAGAGCCTACATCTTGGGAGCAAATTTTTACCCCTCACACATCAGATAGAGCACTAATCACTAGGGTATATAAAGAACTCAAAAAGCTAGACATCAAAAAACAAATAACCCAATCAATAAATGGGCCAAGGACCTGAAGAGACACTTCTCAGAAGTTGATGTACAATCAATCATCAAACATATGAAAAAATGTTCATCATCACTAGCAATTAGAGAAATTCAAATCAAAACCACTCAAAGATTTCATCTCACTCCAGTCAGAATGGCAGCTATTATGAAGATAAACAACAATAAGTGTTGGCGAGGATGTGGGGGAAAAGGTACACTTATACACTGCTGGTGGGACTGTAAATTGGTGCAGCCAATATGGAAAGTAGTATAGAGATTTCTTGGAAAATTGGGAATGGAATCACCATTCGACCCAGCTATCTCTCTTCTGGGTCTATACTCGAAGGAGTTAAAAACAGCATACTACAGGGACACAGCCACATCAATGTTTATAGCAGCATAATTCACAATAGCTAAATTGTGGGACCAACTGGATGCCCTTCAATATAAGAATGGATAAAAAATGTAGCATATATACACAATGAAATATTGCTCAGCAATAAAAGAGAATAAAATCATGGCATTTTCAGGTAAATGGATGGCATTAGAGAAGATAATGCTAAGCGAATTCAGCCAATCCCGAAAAGAGAAATGCTGAATGTTTTCTCTGATATAAGGAGGCTGATTCATAGTGGGATAGGGAGCAGGAGTGTGGGAGGAATAGTCGAACTCTAGAGAGGGCAGAGGAGTTGGAGGGAGAAGGGAGGAGGCATGGGTAATTAATGATGGTGGAATGTGATGATCATTATTATCCAAAGTACAGGTATGAAGACATGAATTGGTGTCAGTATATTATGTATACAACTAGCGATATGAAAAATTGAGCCCTATATATGTAATAAGAATTGTAATGCATTCCGCTGTTATATATATATGAAAAATAAAGAAATGTTTTTAGTTATTCTAGCACACTTCTCATTTCTTGACAATCCTTGCTTACTAAATCTCTCCTAGACATTACTCCCATTTAATTTATATTGACTTCTATATGTATTTGAATGATTCAATTAAAATTTAACCTCTCAGTTCTTTGACTACCTCTTTTTCAGTGATCCTGCTCAGTCATATCCCCCCTCTTAACTTTATTAATCATTGCAAATTCTCTAAATTCTCAACTTCACCTGTCTTATCCTCCAAATACCACTTCCTACCTGTCTGGCTTATCTCATTTCATTTTGTTCAGATTTAAATGAGTTGTTGAAACTAATAATGAACCACAAGGTGCATGAAGATGTCAATCTCAAAAGGAGATATTTATTAATGAGGAGTAATATTTTGTAAAATTATTTCCTGATTCTATCCTTATATCACTATTCTCTGGAATGTAACATAACTAGCTGACTATTGCGAAATCAAGAAAGAAAACGTAGATGGGCAATTTGCTGAAGTGTTTCCATATGTGTATGAAGACCAATGTTAATAGAGAAAGTTCCTTTCCCCTGGCGGCTCTTTTTATCTAAAGAAAATCATCAACAAATGATGAGGATCTCA
Organism: Marmota marmota marmota; assembly: GCF_001458135.2. NCBI lineage: Eukaryota > Metazoa > Chordata > Mammalia > Rodentia > Sciuridae > Marmota > Marmota marmota. Next base: position 6,468,290 of record NW_026000000.1, on the reverse strand, counting down.
GCAGTGAATTCCTCTAGTTAACACCATAAATTCACACAGGCGAAGGCCACACAGTAAAATCAAAATGTGATAAAGGATTTACTTTTACTCACTGCTTATTCATTTGTGATATTTAAAGGCAATAAGTCAGACAGATTATTTTCTAAAAAGTGGCTTCTATGTTTTGCAGAGCCATACTAGTTGTGAAGCTTATAAACTCATTAATACTAATAAATTAACCCTCTATAGGAAAGTTAAAGGAATTGACAAATACAGCTCAGCTGAAACTCTAGAAATACCTGTATTTCTTCTGTATTTTCAAAAGGTTTTAGACTGTGCTATTCTTACCACATTTTCTTCACAACAGCTTAAATTTACTAGAAATGAGTGTTCAACATTGAGGTAAGAATGAACAGAGCCATGTAAAGGAACAGATGCAAGGTGGATTATTAGCAGTGTTAAGACACTGCCCCCAAAATTTCTCTTAAATGCCTGCAGATTAAGCTAGTCACAGTTACTGTCTGAATACTATCACTAAAATAATTAACAACAAAAAAAAATTTCAAAGAACAGCTTTGAAAAAATAGCCTGTGTCATTCTCTATTTAAAACTTTAAGAATAATTCTATTTTGACTTTTCATAGTTATCAAACTCCTACACCTGGTTTAAAGTCACCTGGGCTTCATTTACCTTCACTCTACATATTGTTTCATTCTTTGACCTTAATTTCCCAAACAAATGGACTCCTTTTTTATGCCCCAAATATTCAGTGTTCTCTTTCCTCTATGGAACTTGGCATGTTCCCATCTTAAAAATAATATTGTCAATTCATTTTACCTAGTTACCTTTCAACTCACATAGGTTGTGCCACCATGTCCTACAAGTCTCCTCTGCTCCCCTAAGACCATATTAGATCCCCTCCCACACTGATTGTAATGAGATCAGTGTCATTTTTAGTCTCACATCTGCCTTAATGGCTTTAATTGTTCATCTGCAAAATCCATACACTCAAGAGCCTCTGAGTCATAATTGTAGCCCTAGTACCTTATACTGAATTTTGTAACATCTAAAAACAGACAAACTGTCACAAATGCTGTCTCATATGATTGTTACATTTTTGTGAGTATGTGAGATAAACATTAAAAATTCTCAGTTTACAGAGAGGTGAAATAGCTAGTTCAAGAAGGTTAATAAAGAATTAAAAATGGCAGCAAGAGTTTGATTCTAGATCTTTGTTACCAACTATATCCTCTCATATAAAGGTGATACAATTTCTAAATTGACTATAACATCCAAACATGAACTTTGAAAATGTAAGTGGTAGATATGAAAGTAAGCATCAATTCCTGAAGAATTATTAGTTATTTTCAGAAATTAACTAGTATTCAGTAATATATTTTTACCAACAAAAGTACTTCAATGACATTAACATAACCCTGAAAAACATACTCATTCTAGAAAAGTTCTAGTCTGTGATGAGATAGAAACTAATAAAATTGGAATTCTTTGTGCCTTTCCTTGACAAATCACCCATTATATTTGACATAAGCTCTTTCAGGAAAAGTAGATATACTCGCTCAACTTTCCACCAAATATGCCTTGTACCAAAATCTTCCATTTCATTAACTCACCTTGTTCTATGAAGAGGGGAGAAAGTGAAATAATTATTGGCAAACCCACAAAAATATTACAAGCAAAAGTGCTTTAAAACTCAGAGATCTAGGTGAAAAAGATTGAAAATAGCTGACCAAAATTCTCTAACAAGGTATTGTTTCATGATTTAAAGTACAGATTTCTCATTAGCTAAAGATGTGAAATGGCTGGATTCTGTAGAAAGTAGTTGCTATAGAAAGGTAGATTTTTATGTGTCTTGGGCATACTGTTCTTCAACCTAGAGAGCTTTAGCTATGTCTACAACATTTTCTACATCACCCTAAAAGATTCCAGGAAATTCTGGCATGAGACAGAATTGATGGAGAACTGGAGATACAGAAGACAGTGTGGATAGTAATCTATTTCTCATTTCCTTCAGCTTCCATGTAAAATAATATGTTTTTATGTAATTTAAGAATCTACTCCTGGAAAGCTTAAAAGTATTCTAGATCCTGGACTTTGAATCATGAAATCAATGACTTAATAAGTGAGGTTTTGGGTATATAATATTGGAGTGACCCAGGTGGTGACTGCCAGAAAGAAGATTAGTAAGTACAGAAAGTGACCTGAATTTCTGACGGCTTTCTGATCCCATAGACACTAAAGAAAGAGGCCCTAGGGTTGGAATCCCAGTATATTGGTTTCTTAAATTCATAAAATTGGAAGAACAGTGGGATAATCAATGTGTTAAGAAATCATCTAATCTTTCATCATCATGAATATAAAAAGATTTCTTGACCTAAAATATACTTTAAAAATTCTGCATGTCATGCCGTCTCCAAAATTCTCCAAAGTATTCTGGCATGTTAGAGGTTCTATGAAAACTCTCAACAAGGAAAGCTTTCTGTCTTTATGTAACTAATCTTCTCCCTTTATTTGCCTAACACTCTCTTTTATCATCCTCTGAGGACATACTTTGGGGGAGTTCTGACCCAGTCTAACTCTTTTTCTGATATCTGCAGCTCAGAGAAAACTCTCTCTTACTGCTTTTACACTCTCTCCCCAAATGCAGAAGTGATGTCTTTTTCTGTCTCATCCTTGTAGTTTGACAATGATAGCTTGTTTTATGAGGGCATATCAGCTCTGAGGAGACAGAATAAAGAAAGGGTCTAAAATGAGTGCTTTTAAAAAACACAATCCCCAAATGCTTATCCAGAATTGGCTCACTAAGTGTAATGGCCCACTAAGTGGTGCCCATTATTCATATTTTTGTATCCTTGTCTTTTACTGCCCAGTAAGCTTTACCTCCTTCCTCCTCGGGATAGAACCAGCTTTTCTCATTGTAGAATCAGTTCTTGGCCCATCATGCCCCCTATCTTCCTAGTAGTGGGGATTGATCTAAGGGTAAGAACACCATGAAACAGTACTCATTAGAGTCCTTTGGTAAAATTAATACATGGATGCTGAGAAACAGCAACATTTTCTTTCTGCAGGATTGGTTGAATTGGGAGGATGTGATTCCTGTAGCTCCTAGCTTCCCTGACACCGGAGCAGAGCCTCTGGAGCCAGGCAGAAGTAAGCAGCAGAGACAACAAGCCAAGTAAGAGGACTTCCTGTTGGATACTTTGATACCGAACAAAACAGAAGTCTTCCTCCCAGCTATGTGATCCATAAATAACTTCAATTAAGACCATTTAAATACAGTCTATGATTAGGAGCATCCTTCTTCACCAGGAAGAGATTATCAGTGTACAACTTTCTGAGATTTTGTATACAGGATAGAATTTAAATGTCAATTACATCTTTGGTAAATTATTTCTGTATTATACATACTTTTGCAATTAAAGATAGTTTATTTTTTCCAGACTTAAAATCAGGCAATGACTTCTTTTGATTTAAGTAACTGTACATTCTACTATCTGGATTTGGTAGTCTTAAGTAATTGTTACAATTTGGAGTTGGAATGGATGCAGAGATGGCAGGGAATAAATGTATTTCCCTATAGTAACTGCAGCAAGAGGGACTCGGTATGTGTTATCAGGGAGAGGGTGTGAGGAATATAGTTTTTTATTCTGACTTCTTTACAACATCCTTCATTATACCCTCTGTACAATGACATAGGGGGGGAAAAAGCGTCCCCTTGTTCTCTGTGCCTTTCCTGTTTAGTAAGAGCTGTCCTCAAAGATGTTATCAACCGAACAGAATGTTTTGTGTCTAGAGTTCAGTCAATGAGTCAAACTGTACTATAATGGACGTCCAAATGATGCCATGCTGACCCAAGTTCTTCAGGATCCCTTCTGATATCATTTAATAAGATAAGTGGCAGAACACCACCATGTGTATGCTCATGTCCTGATGACTCTGCCCAGAGATGTGTGTAGTTCTTGGGTTCCTTCCCACATGGCACCTCCTGCTGCAATTTATTGACACCAGATGTTCTTTGTATCAGTAAGACTTGTAGCCGTGTCTATTTAAAGCTAAATGGAATAATTGAAGCCAGAGCATCATACTTTGAATGAAGTAAATCAAAGCACATCACAGTCATAAAAATGCAGACTAGAGAAAGCATGAATGAGAGAAATCCATTATAAAAAGAAAGCCAGACTATTAGAGACTGAAAAGCTCAGATTAAAATTTATCAGCTCACACAACCCTGATAGGAATCAATCGGTAACTGGTCAGAGCTCTGACGCCAGAATTAGCGAGCATGTCTCCCAATATAAATGAGGCAGAAGTCTTTTGTCATAATGACCTCCTTCTCCATGACAGCTCATGGAAAACAATTCTTCATTGGAACCGCTGTGGGGATCAGATGCAAAAACTCTGGCTAATGATAAGAGACACGGACATGAAGTCTAGTCATTTTACTAACATAATGCTTTAGACAGAGGTTTCAACAAATCAAGGCTTAACTAATGATTGATGGTAGGAAATGGAGACATGTTTTAAAGTCTGATTTAAAAGAAAACTAAGACAGGAAGGACAGTGTGATTAGAAAGGCTCAAAGCAGACCATGAACCATAAGCATTAATAAATGTGGATTTTAATAGGCACAGGTCTGGCAGCCAGCAGACAGCAAGAACTTGAACTGATTGAAAATAAATGAGAACTTTTAGTATTACTCCTATTAAGTTGAATCATCAGAGGCAATCATAAATATACCAAATAATAATAGTAATTTAAAAGTAAAGAAGTCAAAGCTATTAAGACTAAAATTACAATGTGCAAGCATGGCAGGATAATATTTTAAAGAAGTTAACGGATGTTTTCCTTTTTAAAAAATATTTTCTAAGGCATTTTTCCCCTATCTGTTGCCTTGTGAAGGGAAATACTTGGCTCAGTATTTATCATTTCAGCAAAGGGATATGATGGGACACAAAGCAGAAGGGGCTTAAGAGACTCTGCCTTTTGTGCTCCAAAAAACTTAAATTCCTTTGCAGAAATTTAACAATAAAATTCTTAGGCAAAACAAAATGGAAACGTGGTATTGCATACCCACTGTTATCCAGACTAGAGAGAAGAACCTTTGAGTGTAGAAGAGAAGGAAAATATGATAAGGAAGTAAAGAGAAAGAAAAATTGTAGGGTCTTTGAGAGAGAGGCTCTGTGCTATGATTCCAGAGCAGGATGTTTAGAGTGTGGGAAGGGAACTAATCATCAGTGAAGGTCAAGAACTTCTGTGGAATGGGTCTAGACAAGTAGAGTTTCTAGAAAAACATGGAATGTTTCCATTGTCTCATTATGGAGTAAAAGCTATATAAATGTGTTCATACTGTAAGCCTGCCTCTGATATAGACTAGACATCATCGCCAATAGACTTGTAGAAACTCTGAGGATAAGAACTCTGTCTCAAAAAGGATTTGTACAGCTAAGGACTAAATAGGCCAAAGTGGATCTCTATCTGAGGAGTGGCTCTTGGATAGATGATGCAAATGACAGATGAATCCCAATATCTTAGTGCCACAAAAGCCTTTGGAACTGAGAAATAATCACATTACTGTCCTATAGAATAAGATTTTGAAATAAATTATGTTGGGTTATGATCCGGATGTCAGCTGTCCTCCCAAAATCTCAAGTGGCAATATAGGAATGTTCAGGGGTGAAATGATTAGATTATGAGAGTTGCAAACTAATTGGTGGATTAATAGATTCATTTAATGGATTAATAATTTGAATGGATTACTGAATGGTAACTGTGGGCTGGTAGAGAAAGGCTAGATGAAGTAGGTCACTGGGGGTATGTCCTGGGAAATTATATTCTGTCCCTAGCTTCTGCCACACACTCTCTCTGCCTCTTGGCTGCCAGGAGCTGAACAGCTTTCCTCTACCCCAACCATCATTGTGATGTTATGCCTACTCCAGGCCTAAAGTAAAGGAGACGTTGGAACATGGACAGACCCTCTGAAATCATGAGCCCAAAATAAACTTTTCCTCCTCAAAGTTATTCTTGTCAGGTGTTTTGGTCACAGGAACAAAAACCAGACTAGCACATGTTGTGATATAGAAAAGTCAATTGCACTTCAGCTTGAGGAATGCTATATAAAACTGTTATAAAAGTATTTCAAATGCCTTTGCAAAGAAAAGTATAGGCAAAGTGGATATGAAATATTGAGAAAAGGAAGAAATAGCTATTACATAAATAGGAATTGTTTTAGTATGTTAAAATGGTAAGTTCAGCAAAGAGAAGTATATGAATTCTAAAAGTCTTTGATGAGTTCCTCATCAACATTGGTTAATGGCATGTAAACGCCCCATGTTTCTCCATAGTTATAAGCTAAAGTAGACCCTGGTATTGGCTATTCTGACATATGACTTCATAAAACAACTATCCATCCCCTAACATTAGTCAGGAATGATTTAAGCTAACCACGCAAAGGAAGTTATTCTGACTTCATAGTGAAGCAGCATCAGTATCTAGGGCCAGATAGAGGTGAATCACCAGGATGGCATGCTATACCATAGTGGGGAATGAGAAGGGGAGGGGGATAGTGAGACACATACAATAAAATTTTAAAAAGAGAGAGAGAGAGAGAGAGAGAGAGAGAGAGAGAGAGAGAGTGAAAAACTTTCATCTCTTAGGTCTTTTGAAGGAATTACAAAATGAACTAGGGAAAATAGAATTGTTTTGAAATTTCTCTTTTCAAGTGGGGAATAATTATTCATTTTTGATGGAAATAAGCTAGATGTCTTCATACATTTAGTGTGTAGGCAAAATTTTGAGAGAAAACAGAGAAAAAGTAGTAAGACCTACCAAGGAAAAGAATTAAATTTTTCTACATGTGTGGCAACCCTTTAGTGAAGAGAAAAAATGTAACTATAGGAAGTTAGGAGAAACATTGAAAATATAACCATCAGATAGGAAAGAATTTCTGAAACAAGATGCAAAAGGCACAAGCCATTAAGGAAAATGGATAAATACACATTTATTTAATATATATATATATATATATATATAAACTTTGTTAGACTCCAGAAGCAAATGTCATGCTATCTGTAAGATTTTTACTGTAAAGATTTTTTTTTATTTGAAGAAAAGAAATGTTAACTGGGGTTAATTTTAGAAAAAAATATCATTGTCTTTCATGTTCATTCTGTTGTTGATTTCTTCTTTGTTTTGTTTTGTTTTCATATTGCTGGGGATCTAACCCAGGGCCTCACACATGCTAGGCTATTACTACTAAACTACACTCCCAGCCTTTTGTATTGTTTTTATTTTCTTTAAAGTAAAACAAAAAATAATGAAAGTATACATTTTTTACCTTCTAAAAAATATTTTAAAAAAACTTTGGAACATATGACCTAAAATTAAGCACATTCCAATTATCACCATTACATACATTGAACAAACTTATTGGGGGTGGGTATTGGGGATGGAAATCAAGCCTAGGGCACGTAACCACTGAGTGACATCCCCCAACCCTTTTTATTTATTTATATATTTTATTTTGAAACAGGGTTTCACTAAGTTGCTTAGGACCTCACTAAATTGCTGAGACTGGCTTTGAACTGGGACTCTTTCTGCCTTAGAGCCCCCGTATCACTGGGACTACAGGTGTGTGCCCCCACACTTGACACATTGGACCAACTTTTATGTCTTAAAATTAGACCTTTATTTTAAACGTCTTAGAAGAATAGAGGTGTTGATGGTTTGTTAACTTCTTGGGTCATCTTATTAATTTCCTTAAATACCTCAAACCCATTGTAAACTTCAAATTAAACAAGACATCAATTATTCCATTTAAATAAAAATCAGATCTTGCTATGTTGGAAGAAAAGCAATTCAAAGTGGAGAGTATTTTAGCCTTAGAAAAATATAAACTGCATTCACTATATTTAGCATCAGACATTGAGTAATTTGAATTTCTTATGTCAATATTGTGCAGATATCTACACTGCATAAGAAAGTCAAAAATGAATATTCTGGTTACCAAGAGAAGTGAAAGTTGAAACCAAACGTAGTTTAAGTGATGATTATATTTGTTTTCCAGGGTGTAATAAAAATACCAAATTGTCTTATAACAACACAAATTTATCCTCTCAGTTCAGCAAGGTCAGTTCCATCTGTGGGCTGTGAAAGACTCTACTGTCTGCCTCTTTCCTAGTTTCCGGTGATGGTCTTGCTCTCTTTGGTTGTTGGTACCATTACTCTGATCTCTGCTTCCAACCTCACATGTGTTTGTTGTCTTTGTCCCTATGTCCATTATCTTATAAGGACACTGGTCATATTGAATCAAAGTCTGCCCTAATGAATTCATCTTAGCTTTGTTAAATCTGAAAGATTTAATTACTTCCTCATAAAGTCCCAGTCACAAATACTAGGGATTAAGACTTCAACATACAATGTTTTGAATATACAGTTCAACACATAACAATGACGTAGTCCAGAATCCCTGAGAAGGTCAATAAGAGCTGCTAGTGATAAATAAATCCTACTCAATAAAATTGACATCTAAGTGGTAGACTGAGATGAGGAACTTTTACCATCAGAGCACATTCCAATCCAGAGGAATCAAATATTCAAATTAACAAAAGTAAAATACATTTAAAAGAATCAATTTCTTGCTTAGAATTTGAGTTGTCAGGGTTTAGTAGATTGTTAGCCAATAATATGATCTAGTCTCCCCATTCATTCTTTCCTTCAACAATTAATTCATACAATAAACATTAGATGCCTGTCTAAGTACAGGAGATAGGAAACTGAGTTAGAAGAGGCAGAGGAGCTTGGAATGTAGCTCAGTGATAAAGCACATGAATCAGGCCTTTGATTCAATTCCCAGCACTGCAAAAAGAAACAGAAATCTTAAAAAAAAAAAAAATAGCAGCAGAGCTATTGTCTGTGTGGAGGAAATACAGTTAATAAAAAACACACAAAAAAATGTGAAAGCATTAGGGACAGAAAAATGCTTACAATTATCAGAACACATAAAAGGCCCATTTGATCTCACCAAGGAAGTAGTGTTCCCATGAGCAAAAGTTAACTAGGCCAACAAGAGAAAATTCAGCCTTCCAAAAAGAAGGGGGAAAAACGTGCAAAAGGCCTGTCAGGGAGGAGTCTGGTAAGAACAAGTTGCCAAAGGAAGATGGCTAAGGCAAAAATGCTGAGAAAAGGCTTAGAAAGAGATGATGCAAAAGATGCAAGAAGAAACTAGAACATGTTCAGTCACATAAACATAAGAAGAAGTTTTACCTTTATTGTGGGGACAAGCACAACACTAAAAGATTCTTAAACAAAATAAAATTATTCAGTTTAGGTTTTGTGAAAATCAATCCAGCAGCATATTTTAATTTATAGATAGGAACACTGAGGATCAAATAAATTGTTTTTCCACTCAAAGAGCTATTTTAGAGGCAGAAGAGGGATAAAATCAAGATTTCTCCCCTTGTCCTTTTTGTAAAGTACAAATGTAAAGATTCCTCAAACACCTAAAAATATGTGGCTTCTCTCTCCTTCATCCTTCCTTTTCCAGTAAATGTCATGTACCTAGTTGCCTAAGCCAAAATGTTTTACCCATTTCCAGCTTTTCCTTCACCTCCATATCCAATCTATTAGCAAATGCTGCCAGTTCTTGAAAAAGATTTCTTAAATCTATTGGTTGTCTGCAACTCCTTGCTTCCACATTAGTCTATGACATCACCATCTGAGGTTGGGACAATGACAGTCATCCAACTGCCATCCTTGTCCCTTGAAACATCTATTTTCTATATTTCTAAGGAATTAATATTTCTATTTGATTGACTGATTGATGGGGTGAATATACAAATGTACAGTATGCATAGTATACCACTTGTTCACTTAAAAATCTCAGTGGCTAAAACAAATCAAAACCATTTACCATGGCCTACAAGGATGTGCATTACCTAGCTCCTGGCTACCTTTTCAACATGAACTCTGACTTTTCTCTGTCATCATTTTCTAACCACACCAGGGTCTCATCCATTCCTGCAACATTCCAAAGTCTTTCCCATCTCAAGAATTTTTGCACTTGCTTTTTTTCCCCCTGCCTGGATTATTCTCCCACTTCATTGTCAGGAGGGTTCTCTTATATTTCAGTTGTCAACTTAAGTCTTACCTTGTGAAAGATATCGTTAGGCCATTCTATCTAGAGTAGAATACATGTGAATACATGTTTTTCCTTATTATTGTTATCTGCTTAATCCCATTAAATGTGAATTCTGCATGCGTGGAACTTTGTTGTCTTATTCAACATTGTGTCCCCGATGCTTTCACGCAGTGTGAGACAAATGGAAGATATTTAATAAATATCGGCTCCATAAATGGAAAAGTATATACATAGCTCCATAATACTTAAAAGTCACTTTGTATAAAACTATAAGCAGGATTAGAAAAATGTTATGAAAATCTTCCAAACTTCTTATCAAAATAAATCATGACTTGTAAATGATATACCTCAGAAAAATATGCTTATTTTATGGGTAACATTAAAAAAAATAATTGCTTTTTTAATCTAGCACATACCTTTAAGGATCATAATGTAATATTATTTTTTTCTAGAAAAATAAGCATGATGATTTTAAATTCATAAAACAAATATAATATGGATGGAATAATAGGGGCAACTGGAAACTTGATCAGAGAATGTATTGCCATTCTATGCCAAGAAAAAAAGGTGTAGAAAATATATCTGATTATCAAATGAGCAGAGTTTGAGATTTTTTAAAAAACACCTCTAATAAGCGTCTCCATTTTTTTCCAATTTAACAAATGGCTCTTTCTAATTGCTCAATTGTTGATTTCATCTAATTCATTTTTCCATAATGTAAACTAAAACTAAGTGGACCATTTCAATTTGAATGTTCTTTTCCTAAAGTTACTCTGTAAAATGACTTGGAAAATAAAGAACTATAAATAGATTTCACATGTCTGGGTAACATGTGTTCAACTTCTGATTATCTGGCTAAAGTATAGTTATCCTATTGATTAGTAGAATTACTTCTTCATTTTTATCATTTGTTTTCAATCACAAGCATGTTTTTAATACTAGTAGGTTTTCATAATTGAACAACAAATATTTATAAAACAGCTAAAGTGTATAAAGATAGAAAAGATTCAAGTACAGAAAATACCACTTGCTTCTTCCTAATCTACAGATTCTCATGGTAGAATCTTAAAATTAGTGGTCAAGAATACAGATTCTTGGCTCACGTCTATAACCCCAGTGGCTTGGGAGGCTGGGACAGGAGGATCAGGAGTTCAAAAAGCCTCAGCAACTTAGCAAGGCCTTAAGCAACTCATTGAGACTCTCTCTTTAAATAAAATATTTTTAAAAAGGGTTGAGGATGTGGCTCAGTGGTTAAGCACCCCTGGGTTCAATTCCAGGTACCAAAAAAATACAGATTCTACAGTCACTAAATACTGCCCTTAACTAGCTGCATAATTGTGGGTAAATTACCACAAAATTATTAGGAAATTATCTGTTTTTTTATAGTAAGATAGAGGTAATAAAAAACCATTTTATAGATTAATTAAATATTTTATAAGGAAATTAAATATTAAACATTATTAGCTTTTGGTTAATTTGAAGCAATAATAGTGATAACATATAAAGTGAGGGGAACTGTTCTTCTGGAAAGGAGGTTATAGTTTGAACCAATGTATTAGGAGAAAGGCAGAATCCCTCTTAGAGAAAGAAACTGTTTTGGATAGCATATATATGGTTAATAAACTACATATTTTTGGTCTCTCTTGATACTGATAACCTAGATAGGAGCCACATGAACTAAAAGGAGTTAGCTTGTTTTACCACAGAAAGCATTAAGCAGTGTTTTTCTATGGCCTTTTGGCAGCTGGTGGAGAGGATGTGGTAGTACCTAGAAGAAAAGCAAGTAAGAATAGTGGCCTAAGCAAGATGGTGACGATCAAGAACAAAATGAAAAAATTTGAATGGAATTTTAGCTCATATACATTTCTTCTAAGTTTGGAAATAAATTGCTCAAAACTTGAGAACAATGATGCCTAATGTGCCATACAGGTTATATGATGTGGAACTCCTCCTTGGAATATATTTCTGAAATAAATATATATTATGTATTATATATATTCATAATGCATATATTTAGTTAAGAAAAAAAGGTTCTCCCATATACTCAGGGAAATTTCCAATATTAAAGCATTTGACAAATTGTAATCTCCTTCTCCTTTCATGAATTATCATTCATAAATGTGTGTGTGAATATATATATATATATATATATATACAGAGAGATAGAGAGAGAAAGAGAGAGAGAGAGAGGCTGAGAAGCCACTGTGCTGAATGTGCACATGAGTAGGCTGAGGTTACTATTACCATCTTGTCACCATATGCAAAAAGTGTGTGTTGGCAAAAAACTAACATACAGAAGCAGACAAAGCTTAGAGATTAGGAAAATCTGAATCTTGCTATATCTTTTGAGTCCAAATCAAGCTGAGCTTATAATCCTCCCTTGGACTTTATTACATGAACTAACAAATTCCCTTTTTGATCAAGTTGTTTTTTTTTTTTTTGGTTTGGGGTGTGTTTGTATGTGTGTGTGTGTGTGTGTGTGTGTGTGTGTGTGTGTGAGAGAGAGAGAGAGAGAGAGAGAGAGAATCCTAATTAATGCAAGACACCGTGCAGCTTTAGACATAGGACAAGTCCAATAATAATAATAAATCTGCAATAATCATGAGCATCAAAGGCTATGACTTTTGGTCAATGTGGTAGACTAAGATTCTACCTATGACCCAGCTTTTCCTCAACATTCATTCACACTCTTCAAGCATAAATGTTTGGAAATTTTCTTTTAAAATTTGAAGTGGATATATAAACTCAAAAATAAGAAAGGAAATTTCAATTAATGAGAAGTAGAAATTGCCATAATGATGCATCCAAGAGGTCCATAAGCATAAATGTTCTTAATATGATTGGGGTTGAGGGTTAATGCCCACATAAGAAATAATAAGTAACAATTACATAACAATTATTACATTGCAGACACCATCTTAAGTAACTTATGTAAATAAAGTTACTTAATTCTTACATATACCTCTGAGTTTTTACTGCTATTATTTCTCATTTCAAAGAAACTGGAGTAGAAGAGTATAAATTAACCTACCCAAGATTAGAGAGCTGTAAGTGACATGCATGGAAGGGAGGAAAACTATGCACTATTCATGAATAAGGACGAGAAATTTTCTATCCCTCTAGTGTAAAGGGGAAGGAAGAAGCAGCTGGCCTGCATGGAACTATTATCAGAAACAGACTCATCTTCATCCTCAACTCCACCAAAGAATAGCATCCAACACGTATCCTGTCCTGAGTAAGGGTGAGTGGTGAGATGCAGGAAATCCCTGAGCTAGACGCCTGGCATGGACCCCAGGTAGCAGCAGCTGTAAAACTCTACCTCTCAGGAGAGCTTCTGTAGCTCTGAGGCTTTCTTCTTCCAGACAAGATGAGCTAAAAAAAAAAAAAAGTTAGAAAACAGCCTATGACTGATTAACTCAGCTTTTTCACTGCTTTGACCAAAATACCTGACAAAAAATTATTTCGGAGGAGAAAACGTTTATTTTGGGCTCACAGTTTGAGGTCTCAGTCTGTAGACATACTATTCACTTCTTTGGGGCCTAAAGTGAGGCAGAACATTAGGTAGAAGCATGTGGCAGATAAAAGCAGCTCAGGACATGACACCAGGACACAAAGAGAGAGTCTTCAATCAACAAGGACAAAATATATACCCCAAAGGCACACTCCCAGGAACGCACCTTCTCCAGCCACACCCTAAATGCCTGCAGGGACCACCAAGTTAATCCCTATCAGAGGATTAATTCACTGATTATGTTAAAACTCTCATAACCCAATTATTTCACCTCTAAGCTTTCTTGTATTGTCTCACACATGAGCTTGTGGGGGACACCTCACATCTAAACCAAAACAGTCACAGAGAAATTTAATTCACAGACAAAGAAAGGAGAAGAATATATATACTCAAAAGCTAGAGATAATGGAACAATTTTTTTCCTTTTTTTTTTTTTTACTGTGGATTGAACCAGGAACTCTAACCACTAAGCCACATCCCCAGTCCTTTTTATTTTATTTATTTATTTTTTTGAGATAGGGTCTCACTAAGTTACTGAGGCTGGTTTTGAATTTACAATCCTCTTGCCTCCTAAGCACTGGGATTATAGGCTTCAGTGCCTTGGATGGAACAATCTTCAAATGACTAAAATAAGCACATTTAATTTAATCAGAGATAAATAGTACATTGTTTCCGCACTTCTGATATGCCCTTCATCATGGTCTACATGGAAGACTCAATTAAATTTAATAATTCTATGAGGCAAACAATTTTACCTCTAATTTAGTGTGAGGAAAATGAGAGCATGAGTAAGTGGTCTTGGCTCATCCATCTAGTAGATAAGGAAACCAGGACTCAATTTGGTTAGCCTAGCTCCAGAAGTGATTTTTTAACTAGAGGGCCAGATTGAAGTCCTAACTAGACATAAAATACATCACTACTAAGGTGTCTTAAATTGTATAAAACCACCCACTCTATTTAATTCAATTCCTCATCTAATTACATTCATCAAACTTGATGTTATAATCCTGGGTACATATTGATGAGAAAATGTAGGTGTAAGTAAGATGGTTACAGTTTAGAACAGAGACAAAAACATAAGATGATACATCTAAAAGTACCATATGTTATGATAAACAATTCAGAAGTTAATTCAAAATGATCCACTTTCAGAAATCAACTTTAAGTATAAACTATCTGCACAGAAGAAATAAGTACTATGGAGATGATATGGAAAACAGGGAGGGAGGGAGGGAGGGAGGAAGACAGGCAGGCAGACAGACAGGCCATAAGGAAAAGTTCCCATAGAGACAAAGAAACAAAGGACACTTGGATTCCATAGATGAAATTAGGTGATAACTTCACAGCTTCTCTCTTTGTAGCACACAAAATATTTTCATGATGTGCCTTTTTTTTTTTTTTTCAAACTAGAATCCTTTATGAAGTAGGTAATGCTCATCCAGTAGTTTGGCTTCCTCATCTTCAACTGTAAGTGATAATGGAATCACTAATTTAAGACAGTCTGCTAGAGAAGTTCTAGCTGCAGAGACCTAACAATTTGTAGTAGATAGTGGAAGTTTGGGGACATCCTTTCCACCCTTTCAATGTACCTCTGTCTTCCGACAGGAAAGGAAATTAGTGATGCTTTGGTTTTGTTACTCTGCACATACTGCTTTGGGGGAGCTGGAATGAAGTCTCTGGCAAATTTAGATAGAACAAATTAGTTGATTTTCTTTTTCACTGGACAACCTTCTATGAGGTCCCAGCCATTTCCCCAAGAAAGGCTATCTTTATGCCACAGAGAGAATGCTGTCCCAGTCTAGCTCAGTATGGATAAGTCTGGATAGATAAGCACATTTACCCACAAATTTAAGCTGCATCCTCCAATCTTATCATTACTTATAATAATAATGATATTTGGATATTTCATTTCCTAAATGTTCTTTTTTTAAAGAACAATTTTATTTCTCATTGTGTGTGTGTGTGTGTGTGTGTGTGTTGCTGGGGATTGAACCCAGGTCCTGGTAAATGTGAGCACTCTACCAACTGAGCTTCATCCCCAGTCCCCTAAATGAGTTTTAATATTCTTCACATTAATCATAACACAGGTGGAAATGAAGGATAATATTTGCTAATGCTCTATCTCAGCACTGTCTGATGGAGTATTTTGTAGTAACAGAAATATTCTATAATCTAGTTTGTCTTATTTGGAACTATAGACCATATAGAATATGAAAAGTGGTTAGTACAACTCAAGAACTGAATTTTTATGTGTATTTATTTAAATTTCAATTCAAGTACATTTGACTACTGGCTACTGGAGTACACAGTGAATTTTTAATCCTGATTCCTTTCTTTGAGTATCCAGTTTTTTCTTTCCCATCTTGAATAAAAAGGAATATATGCAGGGAGACTAACAGGGTTAAATAAAGAATTTTTATTTTGACTTTAATCCTAGTGAGTATAACACGAAAGAGAATGGGGGGAGGGGAGGATCAATAAAATGTATTCATAAAATATATGTGATCACCACAGAGAGAGTGAAAGGAAGTATAGAGAGATCCATAGTCTTCCTGGCGATGTGCTATTGAGGGTCTGCATTGAGTAGCACTTACTAAGCACTAGATAGGAGCACCTCTGTGAGAATAATATCACCTGGTTTATAACTTTTCCCAGGGTTTTAATACATTTGGTTTCAAGATGCCAAACACACATGAGCTGTTATTAATAGAAGGGAGATGGCATTGAAATACAACATAGGTATTTCTGCAGGCTGTGCAAAGACTCTATCTATAGTCTTACTTATTTCTCTTTGCTGAGTGTTAGGGATACAATAATAAACAGATGAACACATGACTGAACCTCACAAGCACAGGGAATTCAGAATGGATCCACTAGCATCTAGAGTATGAACTAGAAGGTGAGAAACCTCCTTCCCCTCGCAGTCTGTCATGGGCCTCTTGATTTTTCTCATCTCAGATTCTCTGTGTACAATGGCCTTTTCCTTTTCCCTCTTCAGGCAAAATTTATTTACATGATTATGGTCAAACCCATTCCTCAGGATCTCTGACCTCCCAGCTCCAGAGTAAATATTTAGAGTGGCTCTTCTTCCGTTATACATTCTTCTTATTGGCTCAGCTTTACCCACATGCCTCAAAAAGGATGCAGGCAAACTACTGCTCCAATACTACCCCTACAATTATGTTTGATCAATATAATTCTGCAGAAATGGGTGAAAGTATGGTATATTAGGAACTACTCTAGAGGTTCAATATGAATTACTAATTTTATTCTCAAAGCAGCCTCAAAATTCACTTATTTCTTTTCTAAAGATGAGAAAGTTTGAGTATACAGCATAATAGAAGTAGCAATAACTGCTTTTGTGTTAAAGTATACTGCTTCTGGCTCCTAGTTTCTCTATCAACTTCCCCAGCAGTATTTTCTTTTAGCTAAAAAGTAGGGTATGCTGATGACTACTATGACTTATACATAGGAATTACCCTGAACTCCAACTTCATTCAGAGACTCCTTTTGCAACAATTAGTTCACAGGATTGTGTATGTGTGTGTTTGTATGTGTGTGTGTGTGTGAGAGAGAGAGAGAGAGAGAGAGAGAGAGATTCTGTATGCATATGTGTATGTGTATGTTTGAGTGTCCTTTCACCAGAGCAAGAATGTCTTTAACATTGAAGAACTTATGCCCTTGTTCTTCTCTTTGAGTACACTTATCCTTTATTGTGCTAAGTTTAGAAAACTAGAACAATATTATTCATATACAATATTTCAAAAAAATAGTTCCCTAATCAAGAGCACTACTATTGACCAAATATCTCTGAATTTGTCTTTGAAAGAGAGGGAATGACTGCCAAGTGCTATTTTTTTTTCATTTTTATTAAATGCACATGGAGGGTGGAGTTCCTGCCTAGTATCTGAATGTGCAGACACAAGAACAGAGTTGACTTTAATAGCCCTTGGAGGAAAGAAACCATCATTAATGAGGAAAACAAATCAATCATCTTAAGTGTTCAAACATAAAAATGTCACCCTGTTCTTAGGAGTTTATAGAGTACCATTTGTCTGTTTAGTACCATTTTAGAATTTGCATTTCAAAAAATGTTTATATGTTTTCAAAATGTATTAAAATAATGATAACAATAGATATTCACTAGACATTTACTATATCCTAAGAACCATTACTGACAATCTATTATACATCACCTCAGACCTTATAACAACTTTATTAGTTAGGCATACTTATTCCCATTTTGTATCTGAAGAAACTAAGGCTCCAAAGAATGGAACGACTTGCTCCAAATCACCAGATAGAAAGCAGTAGAATTAGGAATTGTATCCATAGTTGTGAGTCTTCAGCTACTATTATCAATCACTACATTACTGTACTATTCCTGTACTCCCCTCTTTAACTTTAGGGTTCTATTAGTGCAAAATATTTGCCTTATATTAAATCCAATCTGAGGAATATTTGCATAGCTTCTGCTCTGCCATGGGGGAGTTCATTTACCTTTGCAAAGTTTCCTGAGATACAGTTATCTATATTTCACAGCTGAGCCTAGATAACCCCTTGATTATTCCTGCCTTCATCCCTTGACGTGTCTCCCTAAGTTTCTGATCATCTAGCTCTTCATAGAAATTGTATATAATAACAAAATAGTGCTTGTGTTTGTCTGCTTTTCATCACTATGACCAAAATACCTGAAATAAATAACTTCAAGGAAGAGGGTTTATTTTGTCTCACAGTTTCAGAGGTTTTAGTCCATGGTTGGATAACTCCAAGGAAGAAATATCAAGGCAGAAGGATGTAGTAGAGGAAAGCTATTCAGCTTATGGCAGCTCAGGAAAAAAGAGAAAGAGAGAGAGAGAGAGAGAGAGAGAGAGAGAGAGAGAGAGAGAGAGAGGGAGAGAGAAGAAAAGGGGAAGAAAGAAACGGACCCAGAACAAAATATAATCCCAAAAGGCATACCCACAAGGATCTACTCCCTTCAACCAGGTCAAACTTCCTACAGACCCTACTAAATCTCATTAATCCATTTACCCATCAATGGATTAATACACGAATGGGCTAGAGCCCTCATCATCCAATCATTTCCCAAAGCCCCACCTCTAACATAGCTGCACTAGGAACTAAGATTTGGGGGACATTCCAGACTCAAAACATAATATTCTCCATTATTCTATGATTGTTTAAATAAATCATGATTTATCCACAACAGATTAGGAATATAACCATTAAAGAGTATGTTATAAAAGAATAACTACTGACATAGAAAATATCTCACATGATACTTTCAAGTTATAAACAACATGTTCTATATTATCCCTTTTGCCAAATACATACATAAAAATGTTAACACTGATTGTTTTTACTTTTTAACATGTACTGTTGTTTTTACCTGACAATGTTCATTTTTCTACAAAACCTATTGGTTCAAGGACAAGAAAAAGTTGTATTTTTTTAAGTAGGAAAATATTCTATATTAAAATCCATTCCATTGCTTTTATTAAATCTCAGGCAGGTAGTTGAAAACCCACTTTGTAGTACCTTATCCCATTGCCAAGAATAAGGCATGTAAACTGTCTTGCTTTATGATTACCTTTGTTTATGTTTAACTATAAAAACTAGAAAAGATAAAGAATGCTTTATACTTAATGCTCATACCTCTGAGTCCAAACAGAATACTCAAATTTCAGGTAGAAATTACATTTTAAGATTCCTTGGTTCCTGGCTAACCTCACACATTTATCAACCCTTAATTATCACTGATTCATTCACATAATCATTTAAGTATATGAATATTTATATATATAAGAATACAGTCATCCCTTCAGAATCATGAGTTCTTCCTCCATAGATTCAGCAAAACTACTGGTGAAAATTACTCACAAAATTGATATATGTACTGAACACATATAGATCTTTATCATTATTTTCATAATATTACAGTATAATTAACTATAAAGCATTTACATTATATTAGTTATTATTCAGTATTCTAAGCAATTTAGATAAGATTTAAAGTATATAAGATGATGTGTGTAGGTTATATGTAAATATAATGTCATATAAGGGATTTAAGCATCTGCAAATTTTGGTACACACAGGGGTTATGGGGACACTAAGGGGTGATTGCATATGTCATCATGATATATAATATAAAAATAGAGATGCATGTATTATAATCTTATTATCATGATAATATATTATTACATAATGTTTATATTGGGAATTGTATTTATATATAAAATGCTCATATAAACATAAAATATAACTATAAATATATTTATTTCATATATTTATATAATATATTTATAAATATATCATGCTGGAGTGTATCAAACCTTATCAAGATAACCCTTTTAGGGGCTGGGGATATGGCTCAAGCGGTAGCGCAGTCGCCTGGCATGTGCGGGGCACTGGGTTCGATCCTCAGCACCACATAAAAATAAAATAAAGATGTTGTGTCCACAGAAAACTAAAAAATAATTATTAAAAAAAGATAACCCTTTTATTCATGAGAAATTTTTAATTTCAATGACATGGAGGAAAGAAATAAATGATGACAATCTAAAGAAAATAAATGCTCCAAGCAATTATTTTTCATCTGGACCCTTCATTGCCTGGAACCTTTTTCTCCTACAAGTTCATACTTACTTGGAGAATATCGTGGACTTCCAAACGATTCAGGTTTTAAAAATATTTGTCACCCATAACCTATAAAAATGTGTTTTAGAATACTAAGCTATAGAGTTAATTAAAAGAATAGGAAATAGAAATTTTTAAAGTGGGAATAGGAAGCTGAAAGATTGTCCTGATTCATCACCCTGCAGATATAGAAGCTTTATTGGCTTAAACAATAATGCAATCCAAGCCACTTAATATTGAATTTCTAAAACACTGGAATAATCTCATTTTCTACCAGAATATCTTGAGTAACAATATTGAAAATTATTTTCTATACTCTACAAAGAACCAAGTACGTACTAGCTGCTGCTAACCATCACTGAACAAAACATTCATAGCTCTTAACCTTACACAGCTTATGACTTAGTGAAAAGAGAAGATGACTTAATCATGTAAGTAAAAACATGATCACAAGTAAATGAAATAGAAATATATGGAAGGGAGGGGGAAGGGAGGGGAGAGAGAAAGAGAGACCCTATTCAGGCAAGGGAGAAAGCTTTCATGAGGAAGTGAAAATTGAGCTAATATATAGAAAATTATATCCCCAGTCCTTTTTCACTTGTTTTTTATTTGTTCTTTTCTAGATATATATATATTATAGTATGGTGTATTTTGACATATTTTTGCATACATAGGATAAGTATAACTTGTTCCAATTAATATCCCAATATTGTGGTTGTATATGATGTGGAGTTACGTTGGTCATGTATTCATATATAAGGCTAGGAAAAATATGTCCAATTCATTCTACTGTCTTTTCTCTTCCCATCCTCCCTCATTCCCTTCATTCTCCCTTGTGTAGTCCAATGAACCTCCAATCTTCCTCTCCTGTGTTTTGGGTTAGCATTCACATAGCAAAGAAAATATTCTGCCTTTGTTTTTGTGGGACTGGCTGATTTCACTTAGCATGATATTCTTCAATTCCATCCATTTACCAGCAAATACCATAATTTCATTCTTCTTTATGACGGATTTATATTCCATTGTGTATATACACCACATTTTCTTTATCCATTCATCTGTTGTAGAGCACCTAGGTTGATTCCATAGCTTGGTTATTGTGAATTGAGCTGCTATGGAACATTAATCTCCAGGATACACAAAGAACTCAAAAAAATGAACACTAAAATAATAATAATAACCCAATGAATAAATGGCCTAAGGAACTGAACAGGCACTTCACAGAAGAAGTATGAATGGTCAAAAGTATGTGTAAAAATGTTTGACATCTCCTTTTCTACTTTTTAAGACAGGATTTCACCAAGTTTCCAAGTCTGGCCTCATACTTGAGGTCCTCCTGTCTCAGACTCCTGATAGTTAAGATTATAGGCATGCACCACCCCACCCAACTGGGCCACTAGGGTTCTGACTTTCAGAAGACAGAGAACAAAATTAAGTGTCTTGAGAGTCATACATTTTGATTTAAATACACTATGTTTGGTGTACTTTTGAGGCATTCAAGGTGAGAAATCAAATTGCTACCTATCAACATCAGAGAAAATTAGAGATATAAATTTGCGAATAACTATTTTCCATATTTTTATTGGAGTGTTATAATTGTACATGATAGTGGGATTTATTGTTACTTATTCATACATGCACACAATATAAAAATATGATTTAGCCAACATCACTCCCCAGTATTTCCCCTCTCCCTGCCCTCCTCCCTTCTCCTGGCCCCTTTCCTCTACTCTATTGATCTCACTTCAATTTTGAATAGCTATTATATACGAAGTCTTTGAAACTGATGATCTGAATGAAATGACAGTGAAAGGAGAAATGAGAGTAGCTAGACTGAAGCATGAAGAACTCCAGGATAATGACTGGGTATAAATAGATGAGACTGGGAGGTGGGGAAACAGGAGAAAAAGTTATAGAGACAAATGGGAAATGAATGTTTGAGAGAGTAGCTGACAGGGCCAAATGCTCGTGAGAAGTATAAGGACAAAGACTGAAAAAATGCATATTGCAATATTGCAACATTGTAGATCATTATTGTCCAAAGTAAGAGCTATTTGTGTGAAATTATGGAGGCAGAAGTGAGATTGTGAACAAGGAATGAATGTAAGAGAAAATGAAATAGCAGTTACGGCAGTTCTTTCAAGAAGTTAACATTTAAGAAATGAGGCTATAATATGACAGAATGAGACAGGGACACACACACACACACACAAGAAAGAGAGAGCAAGAGCGAGAGCAAGAGAGAGAGAGAGAGAGAGAAATGTTGTTTGGTTTAACTTTACTGAATGAGTAAAACCAACAGGAAAGATCCAGATGGGAAGAGAGAATCCATGTGTAAATGAATAAAGGGATAATTTATAATGTAAAGAATCATATTCCAGTAAGTGTAACTTTTTGAAAGGTATAAATCTTTAATCTGTTCACAGATATATCCCTAGAACCCATAATACCACCTGGTTCATAGTAGGCAAGAAATATTCAATGAGAGAAAAATACACATCTCTTAAGATTTCTTCCTTAACAGCTGTCATTGAGAAGAAATCCAAACACCCTTGGCAGGATCATTTTGTAAAGGTGATGGAAAAACTCTTCTATCACAATGAAAAGGAAAGATAACAGTAAGGTCTAAGAAGATTTCTATGCCTTAGGATGTTTCTAACTTATGGCTTCTCTTTTCTTCTGAAGCAGGTTGAGGTTCAGACCAACGTAAGGGGAAGAAATAAAATTACATAGATGCAGAGAATGCAGTTATTATTGATGAATGCATGAGATAGAAAGCAGAATTTAACTGGTAGTGCTGAAGGCTTCTTTGAGGTCAGTAGTCATGAATTGGTGATGGTCTTGGGTCTACATCTGTAAATTCTTCCATCAGGCCTTAGATGCTTTATAACTACATATGGAAACAGAGGATGGTTTGACCATTTTTAAGGTTGGAATTTAATCATATAGCATAGTTAAAAGACAAATTTCAAATTTCTTTTGGAATCATTCAGAAACTGTTTTCCATGAAGAGTTTTGTCTTCTGCAGACAGAAAACTCTTGTCACTGTCCAAAAGTGATAACTCAGTGACTGTGGCTTGATACATGAATAGAAATTAAATAGTCAAATTGGGCAACTCAACACCAGCTGCTATAGCTAAGAGGACTTCTAATCTAACAAAGGGAAAAGATAAGAAAATATAAATAGGTATCCCTAACTATATAGCAGAATCTTTCAAATTACAGTCAGACAGACAAAATAAAAGATTATTGTATAAGACCCAGAAGACCTGAATATCTTTCTTCACAGGCAAAAGGATTGAATATTAGGTATTTGGGGCATTTGATAATGGAAGTGCTTGTAGAACACCAAAAAGTCAGACATTTGCTATTATTCTATTTCTTATTAGTCTATTGTTTCTATAAGTTTTTTTTTCTGGGAATAAATTCAATGGGATATAAATAAGAATTTTGCTTAAATAAAAGCAGATTCTGTGATTATGTACATTTAGAAAACTGGCTTAAATATAGAGTTAAAGGGTTCTTTAATGCAACACCTTTTTGAAAGTTAACATAGCTATGCATTTTGAATATTGATTAAACTATACAGATTTTCCAAGATTATTTGGACAGGAGAGCCTTTTATGAGAAGTAGCTTGTGAGTATTGTAAAATATTTCTCTAAATAAGAGTTTATTATGGTGCTTATTGATATTTTTGGTTTTCTTCTATGTAGCCTAAGTTCCTTGTGATATATATTTGCCTTAAGTCAAAGTTTCTCAAGTATGGCTCCAGATCAACCATCTCTGGTGGTTCCTTGTTAAAACTGAAGATTTCTACAGGAGTGTAATCAGTAGAGTAGAGAAAGAGGGGAAGAGGAGGTACAGAGTAATGAAATAGACCAATGTATGCTATGTGCATTATGAACATATCACAATGAATCCAACTATTATGTAGATTACATATTACAGTGCACCAATACAATTACAAAATACCAATAATTTTAAAAAAAAAAACTGCAGATTTCTTTGCCTTAACTCAGAGGGGGAGCATAGGAATCTGCTTTTAAGCAAGTGCCCCAATATTACGTTAAAGTTTAAGAACTGAGGATTTAAGTCTACTTCCTCCCACTAGTAGTCACCACTTAGGCAATAATGTTCAATACACTTGGAGACTTATCTGAAGTTGCTTCCTTTCATCAAAACCTGAGTTTTATATGCTACCTATGATTTTGTTCCCTTATATTAGCATTCTTCAAGAGACTTTTTTACACTCTCCATCTCTACTTTGTTTTTCAGTCTTTGTTGGAAATACTCATTTTTTTGAAAAGTAGATTAGCTAAAAACATGAAAACTTTTCTTCTACTAGAAAACAATACCACCCAAGTATATTAGTACCACTAAAAGGAAGAGACAAGAAATTTCTTGACTTATTAGATAATGAAAAAATAAACTTTGTTTCATCTTCGACAAATGAAAATAAAAATGACTGGATTAATAAAACATCATAGAAATTGTCTACTTTGACTTACCTGTATAAAATAGAGTTAAAATGGGATTAAATTTTAGAGTCCTCTGTGAGTACAACATTCAGTTGGTGGAGTGGTATGGTTGGGTCAAATTCTCATCAATCAAGAGAAGTATTTAAAATATAAAATTCCAATACCACAAAATGTATTTCACATTAATATTGTATTTTAATTCAAAAAATATAATGCAGAGTATAATTCAATTTCTGATCGGTACTAATATGGTTTTCCATTATCTTTGACTTTTGTTTTTTTATGTCATAAATTTTCTGGTGATTTGCAATCTAGAACATACCAGTCTGAAAAAAAAATCAAGAAAATTTGAATTTTTTTTTGATTATTCTGCAACTAATGAACAAATCCTTAGTTCTGCACAGGTTTCACTCTCTAAAATTACAAGATGGAAGTGTTGAAAAACAATGGAATTGTTGAATTCGGGTTATGTCCCTCCCTAGTTTTAAAGTTCTGTTCATGAGGCTTATGTTTCACTCATATGCAAACACACACAATTTAAACATGCTGGATGGAAAGGCACTTTGATTATATAATAGACTTCACTGAAGACATGAAAGACAGTCCCCATTAAATTTATCTGTGGATATGAAAATTCTTGCCTCCCATCAGTAATAAAATAGATGTTGCTCTTTCCTTCCGTTGACTCTGGTCAAGTGGTAAAGTAACCTAAAAAAGAATATAATTTATCCATAGGCAGGACAACTTGCTTTCAAATGTGTATTTTAATTGCCTTTACATTTTGTTTAATTAGGGTGAGGAGTGCACATTGGAACCGTTTGTATGGTACTGATTACTGTTTGGAATGCAGCGTCAGGGATTGAAGTCGTAATAACTACAAGTCAACACAACTTGTATCAATAGCTGCAGCCATGCAGGAGCCACAGCCCTGATGTTATGTCTCTTGTCACTAGCATGTGCCATTGTGAGCTAGGCTGCAGCACAAGGCCTGTCTGCTTCCTCACAATAGCTCTCACTCCCTGGGGAATACAAAGGCAGACAGCCACTTTTCTCTTCTTTTCAACAGACACTCAGAGGGTCTGTTACTTATTATCTTTGGAAAAAAGGACACAGGTTTCCACAAGCAACTTGAGCTTGTATCAGTTCTGAGATCAGAGAAGATGAGTTAGGTCCTTGAGACCCTCTGCAAGGCAAACTTTATTGTCGCTGTTGATGATAAGAGAAGATTCACAAGGATTCAGCAACTCGAACTATGTTCATTTTTACTAGCGTCTTTATGATCATCTCTTCCAGAGAGAAAAGGAGGATTCACTGGAAGAGAACCTGGGAGCCCACTGGATAGGAAGGGTATTAATCATTTTGTGTGTCTGTTTGTGTGTGCGTGTGTGGGGGGGGGGAGGGAAGAGGGGAAATTTCTTGGACCTCACAAAGAGTTATAATGTGAGGAAAAATCATACCTTTATCTCTAACAACACCAAGTGGAATGGCATTTGCCATAACAAATTTGCTTATTTGAATCAGCCAGTTGACATCCATGAAATTATCACAATTCTACAAAATAACTTTTAATATTTTTCCCACGGCTCACCTGTGTGCACACAAACACACAAAAGGACTCTTGGACTAAACTCTGGAAGAGCTAAATTCTAATTATGGTAAAGATACTGGGTAACAAATGATATTATTATAAATAATATAGTTTAATATCTCTGCACCCTGGTTTCCTTGATTGTAAGATTAACGTATTCACTGAGACTACCTCTAAAGTTTCTAAGGGAAAGAAAATCTACCTGTGAAGTACAACAAGCTTATTTGCTTTGCTTGGTCTAAAGTACTTGTAAATTTCTAACATTTTAAATTAATACAGATTGACTCAGACAAACTAGGAGTCCCTCAATTTACTTACACTTTCCAACCAAATATCTGTGCATCTAAAGAGTAAAACTGTATTTCAGCAGGGCCACCTAGGAGCAAGAATAAAAACCAGCTGGAGCTCAATACTCTCAGGCACTGGCCTTGGTAAAAGTTCTGAATGTGTCTGTTCATGATGAAAACCAAAGGGAAAAATGAAATGTTATATTTCCCTTTCATTGGATGGAAACTAATAATACATAGAATAAAATAAAGGCACCAACCCAAAGGCTTTCTTCTTTTTTAACTAGAGCATCTGTGTGGACATTGTGGAGCCACCAAGACTGAATTCCACAAATCCATTAGGAGAATGCTCATTTCATCCTGAGTGATAGAACACCGGGTAGAAGAGTGACTGAAAACAGAGTCCTAGCATTGTTGATAGCCCTTGGACAAAATCCCGTGGTGGATTATACTTCCAAGTACCAATCCAGAATCGATCCCAGTTTAGGCTTTGCTAATGGCATGTTTATTGTCTGGAATCAACCCCAGATTGTCTCTATCTCCTAATTGTTTAAAACCAAAATAAACACTTACCAGCATTATTATAAAACAAGATTCAGATTTACTGTGGAGCCAAGAGGACTGATAAGTATGGGGAGAGGCCATACCTCGAGATGTCAAAATCCTGGGAGTCCTTTTTCATTGAATTATTGAGTTTCTCCTCAAATACCAGCCATCAGCCCACCCTCTCCTAAAAGAGAATCATGGATATGCTGCACTCAGTCCTCTCACATCGATCCAAAGCCTGACTCTTACTTTTTCCTCACTGGAACAGAAACGCCCTTCTTTTTCCTTTATATAGCTCAAGAATTACCCTTTGGGACAGTATGCACATTCACACATATCTACAGATTATCTGCCAGCATTCTGGGCTACGTACGTAGTCCTTAGCCACCCATGCTTCCATTTATCATCCAATTATCTCTTGAGGATTGCTGGGAATATGGATGCCTAAATCATCCCTTTCCCCCTTCAAATTTTAAGTCAGTTGAGAAGCAGATACAAGAACTAATGGGGAATAAAATATGAAATTATCTTTTCTAAAGCAAGATTGAGTTGGAATAATGTGACTTGACTCCAACAATTTAGGTATCTTAATTTTTGTCTTCTAATCCAATTTACTAAACAATTCACAGACAGAGATACAAAATTCCAGTCCTTTACTGCATGGGAAGAGATATAAATTATTCATAGACTGTTTACCTATTGATGACAAGCATGTGGAAATATATCCCCAAAATTATTTAAATAAAGTTTAATTTAATTTTTTTTATTCTTATCCGAGTTAGATTGCCCTTTGTCCTTTTTGGTTTTAACTCCTAGTGGCAAAAATTAAAGAGTCCTCCTGCAAAACTATAAGTAATATTTTGAAAATAATGTTAACATTTGCACAAGTAGGTGAGAATAAGATTTATTAGCCACAGAGCTGTTACCAGGTTCACAGTCCTAAGCAAAGATGTAGAAAAATATGCAGGGAAAAAAAAGTGAACAGAGCTGTTTGAAGTTAAAGCTGTTTCAACTTTGTATTATGGCTTTCTGGAAACGTACCAAATGTTCAAAAAAAAAAAAAACCACTAGATTTCCTGGTAGACAAAAAAATAATTAAGAAAGTCTTTGAGGAATAGTAGAAATTGGCATTTACCCACCATTTACAACATATCCCAATGATATGCTGAGAAACCACCAAAAGGATACATCAAAACCCTAAGAGAATGTTTGTTTAAAAAAATACAAAAATACCCTCTGTAAGATCCTTCTTGTTATTAAACCTATAGTTATGTAGAAATTTTGATTCTTTCAAGTTGCTCACATGTTTATTATTTTTTAATACTAGAACTACTCAATAAAATAGAACAGTGGGGCAAAGACTACAGTGTCTGCTCTCTTCTTCCATCCTAACAGGACCTACCATTTTAGCAGTCTAAAATAAAGATGGTATTTTCATACCTGAGCCAAGCATGTCCAGGTGACTAAGTTGTGACTAACGTGGTATGTACAGTTTCTGGAAAATGTCCATAGAAGTGATCTACCTGTCTTCCTCCCCTTTCACTTTCTTGGTGGCTGAGAAGTAAATGGAATGACTGGTGCTCCAGCAGCCACCTCACCTATGACATGATCTTGGGATCACAAATCACACAAGACAGAGACAGATGATACAAGCAGCCACGGGCCACGACATCAGGCGGAATCTTGAAAACTGGGAACTGCTACATCTGGACTTCAACATGAGAGAGAAAGAAGTTTCATATTTGATGCTTTTCTGTTTGTGTTTTCTATTAAACACAACCAAATATAATCCTAATTTAGGTAGCTGAGAAGTGAGGAGAGAGCTCATAATTCCTACCACAGGGAGATGTATGTTAAAACTGGGGGAGTTGTGGTAGGATAATAAAATGTATAAAATATACAGTATGTAATATATTAATAGAAGCAGAGGTATAACCCATAATCAAATTCATGAATTCATGAATTCAATATTGTTGGAAAGAATCATATACCTAGATGATCCCCTTTTTACAGATAAGGGAGCTAAAGTGTAAGAAATTATGTAATCTGCTCAATGCTATTTAGTGAGTTAGAAGTTGAAGTCAAGATTTCCTGACTCAATTGTATGTTGTTTTCATTACATTATATACATTTTATTTTTCAAAATAATTTATTAAATTATTTACTAAAAATATTGGCTTAACATAATCTATAAACAAGGACTTATACTCCATATGGTTATATGCTAGAAAGTATCTTAAGACCACACTCTAATCAAGGGTATATGTATTCCGGTTGCTATAAATCCACAGTATAAATGTGAAACATATGTCCGTACAAAGACACATGAGTGCTCACAGAAGCCTTAGTTGTAATATCTCAAAATTACAAGCTAAATGTCTATCAATAAATGAATGAATACCCAAAATATGGTATATCCATACAATGGAATAATATTCAGCAATAAAAAGGAATGAACTATACCTGTTATAGCAGGGATGAATCTCAAAGCCACGTGCTAAGCTGAAAAAAAGAATCAGCACATTCTGATTCTAATGATATAAAACTAACAGAAAGCAAATCCATGGTTGACTGAGGGAGGGGAGCAGAGAAGTGTAGAAGGGCAGAATTACAAAGGGCTACAAGGATAATTTTTTAGAGTGATGGATAAGTTAATTATCATGATTGCAGTGATGGTTTCATAAATATATGTATAAGTCAAAATTTATCAATTGATACTCTATATGTGCAGTTAATTGTCAACTACTCTTCAAAAAGTGGGGGGAGTGTTTTGGGGAAACATTTTATTGGAGTTGGTTTTTAAAAGAGGTTTTTAAAGAAAAACTCAAGAACTTATCTAGATATCTTTATTTTAAAATAATGGAAAGACTATAATATATGGAGTAAAATTGAATCACTTATTAAGATGGAAGTTCTAGGCACTAAAATTTATGCTTACAGTGAGCAAGGCCTACCTAACTTTTTAAGTTACTTCAGACTTTGGCTCTTTTCTCTCTTCTCTGAAGTGAACAAACTGTGATGCTAAAGTTCAAAGTTCTGCCAAGGGGTTTCCAAAGTCATACGGCAGATGTAAGTGTACCCAACCTATCCAACATATCACTAAGTCTCCTATGGTTTTATTTCAATTGAGTATATTTTTCACCACTGGCTTCTTTTCCATTTCTATTTCTAGGAGCTCCAGTTATTTATAATCAAAGGAATAAACATAAAGGAATATTCCTTTTGCTACCATAAGTGCAGTGACTGGGACATAAAGAGAGTAAGTCTTGCTACATAAATACTTCCATATTGTTACTTCTCTACTTCTATGAAATCATCTTTTTTTTTAGCTTCCACAAGAGTGAGAGCAAGCATTATTTATCTTTCTGTTTCATATTTATTTCATTTAACATAAGATCCTTCAGTTCCATCCAAGTTGTCACAAATGTCAGGACTTCATTGTTTTTGATGACTTACTAATAATCCGTTGTGTATATGTGCCACGTTTTCTTTATCCAGTTACCTGTTGGTGAGTACCACATGGATTCTGTACCTTGGCTATTGTGAACAGTACCACAGTAAATAAGGGAATGAAGGTTTATATTTTATATACTTATTTCTGAATGAGTTTATCAAATATATGAATATAGGCCCAATAGTAGAATAGGTGGATCATAAGGTAATTCTATTTTAAATTTTTTGAGGAACCTCCATACTGTTTTCCAAAATGGATGCACTAATTTAATTCACAATAACAGTGTTCAAGAGTTCTTTGTATTCTCAATACAATTTATTTTTGTCTTTTTAACTATAACCCCTAAATAGGGTTTTTTGTTTGCTTGTTTTTTGTTTGTTTGTTTACTTGGAATTTTGTACCAGGGATTGAAACTAGGGGTGCTTAACAACTGAGCTACATCCTCAGTCCTTTTTATTTTTTGAGACAAGTTTTCATTAAGTTGCCAGGATCTTGCTAAGTTGCTGAAGCTGCCTTTGAACTTGTCATCCTCCTGCCTCAGCCTCCTGAGTTGCTAGGATTATAGGTAGGGCCCACCATGCTAGACTTCAAAAATAGGTTTTTAAAACTATCAGAAACTATAGTCCAGCTATGTAGTGCCTTACCACATTCCAGCTCTTAGGTCACACATTTTATAGTCATGTACCTTTATAACTTCATTATGTAGTTTTATTTTATATTTTAAATTTTTAATTTGTTCTAATTAGTTACACGTGACAGTAGAATGCACTTTGATACACCGTATATAAATGGAGTATTATTACTCATTCTTCTGGTTGTATATGGTGTAGAATCACACCAGTTGTATAGTTATATATGTACATAGGGTAATAATGTCTGATTCATCTACTATCTTTCCCACAAATACTCCCTCCCCTCCCTTCACTTTCCTCTACCTAATCTAATGTAATTCTATTCTTCTCTACCTCCCCTTATTGTTAATTAGCATCTGCATATCAGAGAAAGCATTCAACCTTTGGATTTTGGGGATTGGCTTATTTCACTTAGCATGATATTCTCCAGCTCCATCCATTTACGAGCAAATGCCGTAATTTCATTCTTCTTAAAGCTTAGTAATATTCCATCATATATATATATACACACACACATATATATATATATATATATATACATGCACTTTGATACATTGTATATAAATGGAGTATAATTACTCATTCTTCTGATATATATATATGTGTGTGTGTGTGTGTGTGTGTAAATAAAATCCATTCATCTGTTGAAGTGCACCTAGGTTGATTCCATAGTTTAGCTATCGTGAGTTGAGGTGCTATAAACATTGATGTGGCTGCATCACTGTAATATGCTGATTTTAAGTCCTTTGGCTATAAACCATTATGTAGTGTTTATGTTTTCATTTCACACCCATTTTGCAGGAGCCGCTGTCAACTACTTTGGTATACACAGTATACCAAAAACACAAAACCCGTGCCTTAGTAACGACTCCTTCACCAATCTAAAGGACTATGGGCAAGTTACCTCACTCTTCTAAACATACACCAAGCAAGAATATTTCTGAAACTTCTCCCTCTATAAAGTATAAATCCGGGGCTGGGTTGTGGCTCAGTGGCAGAGTGCTTGCCTCGCACATGTGAGGTACTGGGTTCGATCTTCAGCACCACATAAAAATAAATAAACAAAGATATTGTGTCCATCTATACTAAAAAAAATATTCAAAAAGTATAAATCCAAAATTTAGAAGGACTAGGTAGATATATGTGAATATTTCTATGACTCATCAATATCTTTTGTTTACTTTTAGAATTTAATGCAAAAGAGTCAAGAAGGGTGGGACTCTTTTGATTATGCTAACAATTCTATCCAGGCCTCAATGCATTTATTCATAGGAAAATGATTTTTAAATTCTTCACCTGTATGTAAGAAATAAAAAAAGAAAAGAAAAAAAGAAATGACATAGTAAAATGGAAAATGAAGCATAAAAAAAAAATCTTCACCTGTGACTCATTTCTGTAGGGAGATAACCAAGGTCTCATACTATATTCTAGATTTAAGATCAATTTTTTAAATTTAGCTCTTTTCATTGGTCACAAATTCATTTTCCTGGTTGGAGTAGGGAAGATGGTTTAAACACACGTTTTTGTGAAGCAAAACTTGGCAAGTACTTGGCATGAGATTATTGCACATTGTCAATGTACACCATGTAAACCTTCACAAGATGTTTGCTAGTCTACAAGCACTACCACTTTGACATCTTTAAGAATTTATTCTTCTGTTTTTTATGTACCTCTGCTACCAGAAAGAATTGGTCTTTTTTAAAGACACATATAGAGTAAAACTTTTTAAGTAAATATTAAAATTTTAAATGAGCTAGAATTAATCTAGGCTAATATCAGTACTGTGAGCACCATATTTATCTCTGAGTATCTGGTCATCAGAATGAAATAAGAAGCATGATATCTGACATAAGAAAATATTACAAGTAATTGAGTGTTAAGAAGTAAGCAACTTATTCCAGAATCATTTTTCCAGAGATAAGTGCCCAACATAATAGCTATAATCTGTAAAATATTTTTGACAAATTATAATTGATGTCTTCTTTAGATGCCTCAATAGGACAATTTCTTACCATGCAACTGTCATTTTGTTCTCAGAGTACTTTATGGGGGAAAAGTACACAGCTGAATCCAAATACCTTTTTGGTAACATATTTGTGAGGATAAAAGTATAGGTGTATGAATGCACAAGGAGAATATTACCATTGGAATCTAATGCCCAGTTTTCTTCCTCATGCAGTATAGAGTATAGAAATACCATTTAGAGACTTTATTTCATGATAGGAGTATATAGTTTTTAAAAATTTTTATATCTTTATGCCAAAGATATGAAACTGGAAGCTTTTTTTTTTTAATTCACAAATAGCTACATACCTTTTTCCTTGAACTGTGCAAAAATAAAGGAGTAGTTATTATTTGAGACCCAAAACAGTTGATATACATGAACTCTTTGGAGTGGTAACTGAACCCATAAGGTCCCGATCTTGCCAAGTTGCTATGATGATTCATAAAAATTCTCAGTAGAAAGAGTTAGTTTATTCTGGAAACTCTGAGTGATATTTTCATTAAAGGTAATAGCATGCATTAAATGAAAGCATTTCCTCCTCGGTTACTCATTCTTTGATTATGTTTTTTCTGTGTCCTGGAACATGTGAAGATTATTACAAAATGTTGTACTAACAATCTCACATGAAATTCCTGCCCTGTTCACTCTGCCCAGATTTTTAAATTGGAATCAGTAGAAAGAAAATTATAAGCACACTTTGTTTCAATTAAATAAATATACAAATTTAAAGGTCATATATTTGAAATAGATCTCATAAGGCATAGAAATAAGGGTATATCAATAACAAACAGCAACTACTGTATTGAGGCTGATCTTAATAAATTTAAATATTAAATATCCAACAAATTAAATGCCACATATCTTTCCAGACTTAACCAGCATGGATTAAAGGTTAACTTTCAAAAGGAGGAAGAGACTAATGAAACATGATTATGGGCAACTCAGTACTTAAATATGCCTGTATTTCACCAAGAATGCTATCCAGCACATCTTTCCACAGTGCTTGAAACATTTATCAGCAAGTAGTGAGGGGCAGGAAGAGAGAAAGAAAAGGTGGAAGATATATAGACTCCAAACTGATTTCAATTTAAGATCCTTACATTGTACCTAAAAACAGGAGACAGTAAACTACTGACAGACTACCTAAACTATCTTGTTAAAATAAAAGTTATCTCACAACACAGCTTAAAAATGTGCTTATTTCTGTTTGTATATTAAAAAGTATAATTTAAAGTATAATGTTTTCAACAAAGTCCCTTTTGTTATGCTTATAGGCTAAGTAACGTTTTCAAACAATGTTATTGTCTTAGAATGTAAATATATTACTTGGCAAATGATACAACTCATTATTAGAAACAATAATGCAATATTTGGTAAATAACAGAACACAGTTCTTAGAAAAATAGTAAAAACAACTGCAACAACTACCAACATTTAAAATGTTGAAAATGTTCCTTGTATATGCCCTGTTCTAAGCAATTTTACACAAAACAACATATTTAACATTCATTTTACACAAAGAGGTAAGTATAGTTAGTATTCTCTTGACAGATGAAAAACTGAGGTACAGAGAACTTAAGCAACCACAGTCACAGGCTTATTAGCATAGTAGCCAGGATTTGAACATAGAATTCTAGCTTCAGAGCCCATGACCTTAAGTAAGCAAAATACAATAAATACAAGTAAAACATATTTTTTAGAAGCTCATATTATTTGTTGCACTCATATTTGAAATATGGGCAACTTCCTTGGCTCTTACTAGTACTGAACTCCTGTGCCATTTCACCAGGGAGGTATTGAGCTATGGGATTCATTTGGGTATTCTCCCCATAAACAAGGAAACTGAGATTCAGAAACTAAGTAATTTAATTATTCAGAATTTGAGTTGTTCAATTATAGTTGCACAACTGATGTGTAAACATTCAAGAATGGCTATTTCTACCCTTCAAGCTCTACCTCCCTGGTCATATAATTACAAAACAACCATTATAGTGTGTTTGGTAACTCGTAACAGATCATTGGAAACATAACTTTGAAGCTAACCTGTTTGTTGGTGTCTCTCTTTCTCTTTTTTACTTTGAGTGCTGCAGGTTGAACCCATTCCTTGCACTTGCTAAGCAAGTACTCTTCCGCTGAGCTGCACCCCAGCGCCAATTGTTCTTACCTTTTAACAATTGAAAAAGATGGTTACTCGTACCTAACCTTAATTGTTTCATATCATTTCCCAGTGACTTTAGCCAAACTTCAATAATCCTTCATGAAGAAAGAAAGGTACCATGGGGAACAAAAGACCATTTTTCCATCATACTTAATTGATAAGTTTAAGTTCAAATGTAAAATAAAAATTAAGGTCTTGGAACAATATCCTAAAAAGGGACTGCTCAGTTTTCTGCCTGACTTGCAGATTTTTGATAAACCTGAGCCAGAGAAGACACATGTAACCATTTTTCAGTTTTGTGGCCAACACTGATATTTTGTGAGGTTTTGGGAATTTAAAATTGCCTTTTCCTATTTAACTGTATTTTCTGTAGACCATGGTATTTTCTGCCACCAGGTGGAGACAGAGAGTCAGCATTGCTTATCAATTTTTTTTTTTTTTTGGCACCTTGGGTTAAGAATTTTTAAAAATTTAAAAACCTGCTATCATAAAGAGATTGAGTTTATGTTTTTGTGAAAAACAAACATTAATCACTCCTTCTGTTCATAAAAAAAAAACAATAACATAATTTTTTTTTGTCTTTTCCAACTCAGATTTTACAGTACCAACACAAGGCTTAACTACCAACTACAACATAGATCTAGTGATCTATGTGTATGTTTCTCAACACTAGATGCACTTTATAATAACCTGGTAGCTTTGCCAGTGTCCAACCCCATTACAAATCAACTGAGCTAGAAATTCTTGAAATTAGGCTGAGGCATTCACTCTTTTATAAAACTTCTTAAATAATTCTCATGTTCCTCTAGTGTTGAGGAGTTTAAGAGTCTTAGATGGGATTATCACCGGGAACCAAGTCTGGCCCTCAACTCAGTGGCTTTATGATGATAATCTAAATAGAACCTAGAAAACTGATGTATGCCAATGAAATCAAATGATTGTGATTTATAAGCTAGAAGATCAATGCAATCTTTACTTTGAGGAGAGAATCTCTTAAGTGAACTACACCAATTATATTAGACAATTAAACTTTCTCCAAGTAGATAGTGATTCACTCATTCATTCATTTATGCATTTGAAACAACAAAAATATTAGAAGCTGGACTAGTGAACTTGAGTTCTAAAATCAATCCTGTTGTGTTTCTAGAAATGTAAAAAAGGATAATAAATAACCTTTGGTGGTAGTAGTATCAATATAATCATGGTAATCTGAAAATTTATTCTTTGTTAAAAGGGTTTTATGGCCTGAAATGGGCTCCAACAGTCAGATGAACTCCTCTTTCCTGGATGAAGTTAAAAAAACAAAAAACAAAAAACTAAAATTTTAAACTTCATTTTCTGTGTTTCTTCATGAGCATCAGATTCACCTATCATAAATTAAAGGGGATGAAAATTTATTTCATTAAAAAAAATGGTGACACAAGATTATGATGTCATGCAAGTTCCGACTCAGGATAGCAGGAGACCTCAACAAGTAACCAGGACAGAGGAGAAACTGCAGGGCCAGAAGAAAAGGTGGGTGACAAAGGGAAGTATCCAGGCTGATACGTAGTGTTGGTGATGGCAGCTAAGTTGTGAGCAAGTGTTCCAAGACTGCAGCAGAACCAAATATGGCTCAGGCATCAGAATTTAAGAGGATTTTTGAGATGAGTGAAAAGAAAGGCAAGAGTGAGGTAAGATATAAGGGTGCTGGCTGCCAGCTGTTTCCAGGCACCACCTTATCCTAGAGGGGGGCCTAGAACACAGGCAAAGCACCTGGATAAGCTTGGTGCTGTGTGAGGGACATTGGCTCTGCAGTCAGATTACCTGGAATTCACTTTCACTCTGCCCTTCCAACCTGTGTATTTTGTGTGTGTGTGTGTGTGTGTGTTTTTTTATTGGTTGTTCAAAACATTACAAAACTCTTGACCCAACCTGTGTATTTTGGAATAAATTTTCTTTAACATCTAAGCATCTGTTTCCCCATTTGTAAAATGGATAAAATAATTATACATATTTCTGAGGGCTCCTGTGAGAATTTAAAAAAAAAGATAGTCTGGGTGAATCACAGTGATTCTCAGTGTGTTTTCCTGTATCAACAGCAGCAACCTCAACTGGGAACTACAATTTTTCTTTCACCCTACCCCAAAACTATTGAATCAGAAACTCTGAAGGTGAAGCCCAATATTCAGGGCTTTACGACGTCTTCTAGGATTTTCTGGTGTACACTAAAGTCTGAAAACAACTAATTTAGAAGATAGTAAACACTGAATAAATGGAAACAAACAGAATCTCTGTCTAACAGACTAGACTAATAACAGGAAGAAAGTAGGGAATCCTAAAACTAAACAACTACACAGGGGCACAAGCTCATCCAAGGCTACCAGCTCCTAGGTCTGCTAATCAATGAAGTCAACTCAAGATAAATGGAGGAGCAAATTTGATTCTAGCAATGGGAAATTATTTACCAGCAGTTAAATCTGGGGAATATGTTTTTCTTCCCCTAGCTTAATGGGATTGAAGCTGCATGTCCATTGCCTAATTTTGCTGGGGCTGGAGGAGAGTCAAATAATAGAAACATACTATCTACTCTGATTATACTTCAGGAAAAAAAATGAGTGTAGTATTTTCCCAGGTAGGGGGTGTGAGTGGGAAGGCAACTTACAAATGTTTGCCTCAGCCATTTGACTTCTTTTCCTCTGAATTAAATAGGTTCTGTTAATTCCTCAATTTTTTTTTCTTTTAATATCTGGTTACAATGCCACACATAAGATATACATTTTCCCTAATCAATGTCTCTCTTAAAATATGACATACTACTCCTACCTTGTTCTTGGAACTCATCACTCCTATCTCCATTTCATCCCTCCAGTTAGTATTACAAATCATACTGGCTTTGGCGAGCCCCTCCCTGCCTAGATTACAAACCACCTGAAATTCCCAAACTGCATCTGTCTTCTGTCTTTATATCTATCATGGGACTCTAAATTGTATTTACATTCCAAAAAATGTTGTTCAAGAAAGCTGTTTACTTGATGATCCATATATATAGTTTAACTTTATATAAATGAGAATGTACATTTTATAGCCTTTAAGTCTTTATAATTAGCCCACTGTTTCAACTAAACCACCTACCATTTTGTATTTGTCTTTCTGTTTGCT
This sequence comes from Marmota marmota marmota, assembly GCF_001458135.2. Lineage (NCBI taxonomy): Eukaryota > Metazoa > Chordata > Mammalia > Rodentia > Sciuridae > Marmota > Marmota marmota. The sequence continues at coordinate 6,429,718 of NW_026000000.1, read as the reverse complement.
GACTCTAAAATATTTAAAGGAAGTCAGCAGCTTGTTTTACCATACATCTAAGTGGTATCCAGACCCATTTTAGGGTAGCTTTAATGTATGGATTTGCAGTACTCCCTCATTTTAAATCAATGTTGAAGATGATACAAAGGTCTAACACTGCTATATGTTCCATAATCGTAGGTAATGTGTAGGAATCACAAAATCATTTCTTATATGAAATGTACTATGCATTTTAAAGGTTGCATAGTAACACCTTTGAACTTAGGTATAAATTATAACATTTGAAAGTAAAAATTCTTATAAAAGGGATCACTAGAAAATGCATATATTTGCCAGCCTAATTATTAACACATTCCTGCCCTCTTTACTTTGCATCAACAGATCTGCTGAGGGCCAGAGCACTGTGTTATATTTAATAGAGTCACATGTTAAAGTGAAAACAGTTGGAGAGTGTTAGGAAGGAAAATCTCCATAACTGAAGGCTCCAGAAATTTTACTAGAAGCCTTTAAGCCAAGGAATTTTTGGATCACACCTCAAAAAAAATGAAATGAAATGAAAGAAAAAGAATTATAAGCTTATCAACCCCTTGAGCTAGATTGAAATATCAAGATTAGATAAAATAAATAAATGCAAGCTAACTCAGGCTTATTGCTTTTTCTATAAATGTAGAGAGAACACATATGGGTAATCAAAGTACAGACGATCGTTAATAGTGAGGATTACAAAATGCACAAGTTTTTCAAAACATTCAATTCTTTTTGTAATTTTTAGTTTGGTAAAACCCATCCTATTTCTTATCTCTAAAAAAATAATTTCCCAGATTTTATTCTTCAATATCAAAAAACAAATTAGCAAACAAAGAAGCTTCATCATAAAAGCTTTTTACCTACTATCTAATCTGTATCACAGTTGTTAAATATTACACTTTTGTTGTTCTTTATTCTCATTATACACACATGAAGTTCACAAACTTTTTTCATTTAGATGGCTTGTGAGAGTTTCTTTTTTTTATATTTATACTTTTCTGGATCTTGCAAACTTTCTATGACAATCATATATTGATATATAAAATATTTCAAAATATTAGAATTTGTTCTCATCCTCTTTCTCCAAGTTGACTCTTCCCTAAGTCTTTACCATCAGTCCTATTTTTCCATCTTACTCAGCTTTGCTGGTTTTCTCTGAACTCTCTCCAGATTTAACACACACCTATCTATACCAGCTGAATATGATTTTGAAATATAATCCAGCATTAGTTGACAGTTTCACTGTTTTAAATCAAAGAAGTCAAATAGCCAACATTGCTGTCAATTTTAATCTCGTCATCAAAAGAAAGATTGTGCCAAATTTGCAAATATGTTGCTTCTTTGCAAAAATGAGGATTTAAGGAAGCGATGTAATTTTTCTTGACATTTCATCACTTTCTTTAATCAAGAAGCTCAGAGATTTTAATTTGAACAATTAAATTAGAAATGCTAGCTTTAAAAGAAGTGCAGAAGTCTCATGGTAGAATTAAGAGGCTGTGTCTCCACCCTGGACAGACCAGACGACTGAGTCTAACCTCAATGGGACACAAGGGATTTGTAAAACCCCTTACCTAATGAGTGGCTCACTCATCCTTTCCAAGTTAGCACATATTTTTGTGAAAATCCATATTAAAATTTGAAATCAGAATAATAAATCCAGAAAGGCACATACATGTATGATTACAGGTATCACCACTTTGGACAAGAGCTGAAATCTAGAAAAATATTTAGTGTTTGGAAAGAATGTGTTATTACCACATCTAAATGGTTAAACTAGCAGACTGGGTAATTGACAGCTGTAGAAGACCTTTTCATCTAACAAAAGGCATATGTGTTCCTAAGTCTTTTCAGTTCTATAGCATTGCTGTAAGGAAAAGGAGATTTCCTTTCAAGAGGAAAACCATAGTTTGAGAAAGTTGCATTTAGTCTCAGAGTGAAGACATTTTAGTTAGAATACCTTTTCCTCTCAATCCACCAGCAATTGCTATCAGGTAGACAGTAATGATGAGAATATATCTACTTGTGGCCAGGATCTTTCCAGCCCCTTGCTGGATTTTTCAGGATTTAACCTATCTCTATTCCATCTCTAGAAACTTGTCTGGAGAAGCCTACATTTGAACTTCACTCCTTTACTTCATTACCTTCTTCAGTGAACACTATCTTACTTGCCTTTATGGAAAATTAATGGATATGTGGGCCTTGTAGGAGCTCTTTCTAAGTTATGTTCTCAGTGCACTCACTTTCTATGACTCTCACCAAAAGAATATGATTTTAAAATATAATCCAGCATTAGTTGACAGTTTCACTGTTTTAAATCAAAGAAGTCAAATAGCCAACATTGCTATCAATTTTAATCTAGTCATCAAAAGAAAGATTGCGCCAAATATGTCAATATGTTGCTTCTTTGCAAAAAATGAGAATTTAAGGAAGCTACATAATTTTTAGAATGCTTTCTAACTTGCCTTGGGCCTCTTTCAATCCTACTAGTATGTTTCTTTTTTCACTGCCCTGTTATTCTCTGGAATTTCACCTGTATTAAGAGGATTTTGAGATTTTCTTCATTTCATTTTACATTTCTTTATTCATATCAAATCAACTTTGTGTACCATTCTATAGTGGAAAGTGTTATTTACTTTTTAAATTTTCTCTAGGACCTTGCTAATCGGAGTGCTCTGTGATCTAACAATATATGCATCACCTGGGAGCAGAACCCGAATTTTAACAAACTCCAGGTAAGATACATATCTTCCTCCTTGCTCTTAATAAAGCTATCAATCCATATATAATTTTGAGAATCACTATTCTTCAATGAGATTGATATACAGTAATATCTGTTCAGACCCTAGGCAGTTTCCATAACAATAAAGACCATCTATACATAGAAATTAATTTTCTATCTCCACAAACTCCATCATGAAGTCTATAATTCCACATTCTTGAACTACCCCAAAATGTAACTTTCTCTTACACGACCTTTATTATATGTAAAAATGAATATCATGTGCTCAGTTAATTTTTTTCTATTTCCAAGTAGGTATATTCAGCGAATTGCCTCAACAGTTACATTACATGATTTTTAAGTTTTCTTCTCCACTGAAGTTTTCTTCTCAGTTTGATTACACTTTTAAGAAACCTTCCTAAGATTTGAGACTTTCAGGATATAGCATCTAGGGACCAGATGGTTGGTACAACTCAAAGTTAGGGGGATCTCCTTTCCAATTGTTTTTTTACCATGTCATTTTCATCAATATTCTAGTCACTAATCCACTAGAAATACATGGCATGTCATATATTAGAAATCTCATCTTTGTCTGTATGTTTACTTTTCTTAAGATTTTTTTAAAATATACTAAAATCTGAAAATACCTAGTATATTTACCTAACATTTTTAACCTTTAAGAAATGTTTTTAGACCAGTCACCTTGTATGGAATTGATGATTTCTTCCCCCTTGCTCTTAATAAAGCTATCACTGCTAATGGAAGTATGATTTGAATTATCTGGAGTTGCATCACATAAAAGAAAACCATTATGTGAATTCAAGGAGTAATATCAGCATAGGATTGCAAGGGCCAAATCTTAAAAATAGAAGGCTGTGTTCTCATAGGGGAAAGTGTAGTCACAAACTCTATGATGACATTTAGCCCTGTGGAAATACGAGTGTTCTCTAGTGTTCCAGCACTTAGACATCAATTCGTGGTGGTCTCAAGCTATGTTTTTGTTCTGGCACATTAAACAGAATGAAGACATATGTCTAAATTTAAGACATCCTTTTAGTGCTCTGTGCACGAGAGCCAGCTGAGAAATTTGAACTATTTCAAAGCACTAGAAAAGGAATTGTAGACACATCCTTTGTTTGGGCATATATTTTTAATTATCCTGCCTTTTAATATTCTTCTCCATTTGAGGATAATCAGACAAAATGGATCCTGCTGGGCATTGTCATGCTTAATAAAAGTAAGACTGAACATCTGCAAATATGGCGACACTGTGGCGCATAGGATGCACCAGTGACTGAGCTGCATTCTGATGTAATTATAGCACCACATGGAGCTGTAATAATGTAATTCCCTGTTTACATTAGTTCTAGCACTCAGAGTAAACTCTTTTAGTTAGGTGCTAAGCAATTTCAACTGGGTAGGCATACAGACAAATGAAGGAAGATATTGAATTCAGGGTGTAGATAGTGTTAAGGGCAGGCAGATAAAAGGCTGTAGACTGTCAAGTCTAAGTCTGCAGCTATAGGTCAACTCTGTAAATTATGAGCTGTGTGAACTTGAGCAAGTCCTTAACCTCAGTGAACTGAAGATAATCACTGTTCATTTTTCATAAGACTACAGTAAAACTAAATATAACAACGTACATAAAACTTTACTTTCTTCCTTTTGCTTTCTTATTTCTTTCTCTTAACGTCTTTAAATATTTATTGCCATTTTTTTTTCTTTATCAAAAAGTCATTAGGAAAGGCTAACTGAAGTACATGGCCCAGGGTTGAAAGACCTCACCAGTGACTGAGGCCAGTGTACGGAGAGCAGTAACTAGGTGGTGTCAGCAAATTGGCTGCTCTTAGGAGTTTGAGGTAATAGAGTCAGGTTGTCCATTGTTGGAGAAGGGAGGTATGAATAAGAAGGGAGCAAACTTGCACAAATTCTGTAGTGTTGGACTGGATAAAGATATCAGCAGAAGCTCAGCATTTTGTAGATGAGATATAGAAATAAATATACATATATATATGTGTGTGTGTGTGTGTGTGTGTATATATATATATGTATGTATATATATATATATCTCCCCTAGCTCTGTGTCTTGAAGGAGCCTGAGAGCAATGATATCACTATAGCATTGAACACACTTACTATCTAGATCTTGGTTGCCAAATATAGCTCTCCACTGAAAGGAAACCCAGGCTCCTTAGACAAATGGTCAGGGCTAGGTTAGGAAAAGAACAGGATGATCCTAGAACATTTTGTTATACCAGAAAGTTAGAAACTATTAAAAGAAAGATGGAAAATTACCAAAAGAAGCTAGCCTGAAAGGGCTCAATTTGAGCATCAAAATAAATCATGATAATAGAAAAGGAACCCATGAGTCTGCAGGGAAATAAGTAAAGAAGAAAAAATTTTCTTCCTTGTTATAGGAAGCCAACTAATAATAAAAATGGAAGAAATACTAATAGTAGAAATTATCACTTGTTAACCACCAAAATAATAATTCAGAAAGATGTAAGTAATACATAAACAAGGAGGAAGGAATGGGATTTTACATGGTTTGTAAGTGTCCACCCTCAAAATATTTATTAATTAAAAAAGTGGAAATTAAATAATATTTATTAATTAAAAATAATAATATATATTATTATTATATTATATATAATAATATATAATAAATAATATTTATTAATTAAAAATATTTATTAATAAAAAGAAGGAAAGTGACTCCACAGTTGAAAACCTGGCAGACATCATCCTAGTCAAGTAATCCCAGTTAAGGCTTCCAATGGGGTCATGCAAGCACCACTCAACATGTTCCTCAGCACTTGGATCTAACCAGAAGGGAACATTGCAGAAACCTAACTAGAAGAACATTCTGCACCACTGAATTACAGTCTTCTGGAACATCAGGATCATGAAAGTAAAAGACAAGGAACTGTTCTAGGCTGAAAGAGAGGAGAGAGACAAGACAACAGGACTTGAAGCATAATTCCTGGATTGAATTCCTTGTTAAGATTGGGCTTAATTGACAAAATGTGAATGGGCTTTCTGAGCAAATGGCATATGAGAATTTTTTGTACACTTCTTGCAGATTTTCTGTTTAAAAACTATTCAAAATGAAATACTTTTAAAATGTAGAAAAAATCTGTATGAAATGCCTGACATAGAAAGAGCTCATTAAAATATTAGTTATTTTTGTGTTAAGGTATGTAGCATAAGAAATGTTTAAGTTAGGGGTTTTTACATCTTCATTCATCCTAGTTCAGGATGTCCCCAATCGGTAGCAAGACTAAAATGTTAAACCTGTAAAATTTTTAACATCTCACCAATATTTACCAACACCATTCAGATTTCCAAGTCATGGTATCATGGGGTTAAAGGAACTTGAACATCCACTGAAACAGACACTCTTAAAAAAAATTCTCTCATATAGCCAAATTTCTATTTTAAAATGAACTAAAAAATGAACTAAAAGAATGAGCCAAAGAGAGAGTAAAAGAAAACAAATATGAGGGAAAATCCAAAGGATTATGTTGGCTTTGCTGAATAAGAAGCAGCTTCAGAATTATGAAGTCACATTTTACATTTTTTAAAACAAATAACTATTTTTTTTTTAGTTGGAGTCTTTCACCTTCAAGTCCCAACACTTCTCCATACTTTTCTGCAACACGACTTAACCAGATCCAGGCATCATTTTATATATATATATATATACACACACACACATACGTATATATGTGTGTATATAAATAAAATACATATATATAATATACATATATATAATGGTGGTGTGTATACATATATGTGTATACGTATGTATAATGGTGGTGTGTATACATATATGTGTATGCGTGTATATGTATATTTATATATATATGCCATTTATAATATATATTATATACATATAATCTCCAGGAAAAAAACGAGAGGTGTACTCACATGTATTTTCTAATTAAAAAGAAAAACCTTCTCAGAAAGTAAAAGGGAGACTTTTCTTCATGTCCAGCTGGCTAAAATTAGTTCATGTAAATAAATTTTTAAATTTTTAAATAAATCAATAGTAAAGAGATCACTACAATTTTAATTATCTCCCTGGGGCTAGAAAGTTGAATGTATCTCTTTCCCTGGGTAAAAGATAAACACCAGAGCATAATCAGGATTATTCCAGAAAGGAGTAGTCAGGGATATAGAAACTATTATTGCACCAGCAATTCAAACTGCCTGCTGCACTAGAGATAGAGATAAATCCTGTCTCTAATATAATCTGACCATTCATTAATCCCTACCTTCATTAAAACCAAAGCATGTGAATAAATTTCTGATTTTCTAATACATAAATGTCATCAAATCCAAAAATGTACATTTTTGACATTTTAACATCTCTGAAGTTGAATCCACCTTAAAAGTACTATATAATTATTTACATAGAAGCTTCTCATCGTTTTTTTTTGTCATAAAATAATAATGCACCTTTCATTTTATGAATATGACATTGGATAACATGTGATAAATAAATACTAGGTAGCATAATCACTGTTGGCGATATTTTCTCACTTAATCATTGTAACTTCCCATGATGTAAACATTGTTATTATCACTATATTAGAAATGAGAAAACTGAGGTACATTAATGTTAACTTGCCAGATTCCATAGTAACTAAGGACAGAATTGGGACTGGAGTTTGATGTTTGTGTGATACAAAACTTGTTCCTTAACCAACACCAACACTGGCTGTCAACAAGTATGTCCACTGTTTCATTGGTTCAGCAAATATGTGGTGTGTCTACAAGGTGTCAAATATGAGGCCTTCAACACGATGGGCTTAAAGTTTAACATGGAAGACAAATTAAAACAAATATATTACCAAATTTTAATAAGTTATAATAAGTATTGAGACTTTAGTAAACTGCTCACAAATGGTTGACAATCTTCCATGTGACATTTTGGGCCAATTTGAATGTGAGAGAAAGTATCATACATTATTTCACAGGAGAGCTTTCAAATGCCAAATTTTGGTATTTTATCTCTTTTCCTTCTGCCATGATGATTGTCAATGCTCCATATAGAAACCATTTTGTCCACTTTGGTCCCAGTGTGAAGAAAACATGAAGCATGGTTGCAGCCACCCTGCAGTGTACCAGAAGTATGAAATAAACTTTTGAAGTTGCAAGCCGCTGAGATTCTTGAGGTTATCAGCTACAATGGAATATCCTTGCCTATTCTGATGATTTGGTGACTTCACTTTAACTTGAAAAAATCAAGGGTGCAATAGTGTGAAAAGCCAATAAAAATAAGTCTAAAATTATGGACATGGCAGCCAGATTGCATGGATTCAAATTCCATCCCTCCCATTTAGTTGAAAATGCCTTAGAAAACATCTCTGCCTCTGTTGCCCATAAGAAATTACCATATTGATCTTCCTAGCATTGTCAACAGGTTTAAAAACATCAATATTCATATGGTAAAATGCTCACTGTGTGTCATTCCACATTCTAAAATGGTCACTAGTAGTGTAATTGCTGGGTCATATGGTAGTTCTATTTTTAATTTTTTTATAAACCTCCATACTGTTTTCCAGAATGGCCACACTAATTTACATTCCTATCAACAATGAGCAAGGAGTCTCCTTGTTTCCAGTCCTCACCAAATCATGTTGTCTTTTATCCTTTAGGTAATGTTATAACAGATGTGAGGTGACATCTCACTGGTATTTATTTATTTATTTATTTGGTACCAAAAATTGAACCCAAGGGTGCTTAACCACTGAGCCACATCCCTATCCCTTTTTATTTTTTATTCTGAGACAGGATCTCACCAGACTGCTTCTAGCCTTGCTAAGTTGCTGATGCTGGCTTTGCATCTGTGATCCTCCTGCCCCATCCTCACAAGCTGCTGGGATTACAGGTGTGCACCACCACACCCAGCTCCCTTTGGTTTTAATTTGCATTTCTCTGATGATTAGAAATGTTGAGCACCTTTTCAAATACCTGTTGTCCATTAGATATCTTCTTTTAAGAAATGTCTGTTCAAGTTCTTTATTGAAAAGCAGTGGTGAAAGTGGGAATTCTTGTCTTATTCCTGATCTTAGAGGGAAAGGAAAAAAAGCATTCAACTTTTTACAGTGGAGTATAATGTTAGCTGTGCGTTTGTTTTACATGGTGGTGTGTGTGTGTGTGTGTGTGTGTGTGTGTGTGTGTGTGTTGAGGCATATTCTTTCTACACCTTACCTGTTAAGTCATGAAAGAATACTGAATTTGTCAACTTCTTTTTCTGCACCTTTTGAGATAGTTGTATGATTTTTTTCTCTTGTGTTAGCGAGGTGTGTCATATGTATTGATTGATGTTATGTTGACGTTCCCTCTCCTCAAATCACTTATAATTTATTTCACCTAGTACTTTCTTCAACCTAACAATCCTATGTCATTGGATGTGTATTTGTTTTGCATAATCTGTTTTCCTAAACTGATTCTACTGGTTTCTAAATGCTGGTGTGTAGACCAAACCCTACTTGCAGAGTTTCTGTCTTGGTAAACCTGAGAATCTGTACTTACAAAACCTCTAATTTTGAGTCAGAACCAACTGGTTTGAGCTTTTCAGAGGTATGGAATGTAACTTCTTTTATTATTTTCCCTGGCCTCTAGAATATGACCAGGTGGCTTTTCAGCAGTTGATGCTCATTTCTCACTGTGGGATTTACTAGTATAGCATGTCACATGTAGAATCAGCCATATTAAGGAAACATTCTATGGCAGATAGCACCCCACTGGTCTACCTACCCTGAAAAACTAGAATTTTCATCTTTTAATGTTTAATTTTATATCCTTTTGTTACACAGTAATATATGTTTATTGTTGATAATCTGAAAAGTTACAAAAGCATAATTATCAAAGATAACCATATTATGAATATGCTGAAGGCTAAGTAATTTTTGTTAAAATTTAGTTTATGAAAATAAGTGAAAAATTCCATTGAGCAAAGAGAGCATTAATTTTTTGATCATAGGTGATATTTAGGATATTTTTCTCTATCTTTTCCATACTATTTTCAATAATATCACAAACATACTTGGAGTTGAATCTGGGAATAACCATGAAGATAAGTTTTTAAGTTCAATAATATGAAAATTTTTTACTTTGGAGACTTTATCAAATTTCCATCTAGAGGCAATAAAATCTAAGGTACTGAAATCAGAATTTTATTAAAAAAAAACCACACACACTCATTTTTTGAGAACTTACCTCACACTGTCATGAAAGCTGTGAGTAATCTTTGACATTTTGAAGTTGAACTTTGAGATATTCTATTCTCCAAGGGCAGCACGAGTTTTGTGACAGGGTCATTTGATTTTGCCGGGGGATTATTTGCAACAGCATAATCAGCAAAACAGTACAAAGACTTGGTAAAGTGCCCTGCACCTGTCTCTCTGGATAGCTTCATAACTTATTATTCATTCTTCAGTTCACAAAAACTCTAAGCATAAAATAGTGAAAGAAAATCTACAATCAAATTTAAAATGCAATTTTCCTATAGCAAAATTGTATATTACTCTTTAACTAATAGCATTCAGGAAAGAGGCAGGAAAGGTACAGACATTTTTCTCTTAAAATTGTGGACATTCTTGATGTTTTGGTACAGATTCTATATGCATGTTAATGATATGCTGTTAACACACTGATTGAAATAAACTGATGTGTCTATATGGAAAAATATAATTTGTATTATGTTGTTTTTTTAAGAGAGAGAGAGAGAGAGCGAGAGAGAGAATTTTTTAATATTTATTTTTCAGTTTTCGTGGACACATCTTTATTTTATTTGTATGTGGTGCTGAGGATCGAACCCAGCGCCCCGCGCATGCCAGGCGAGCACTTTACCGCTTGAGCCACATCCCTAGCCCACTGTACTATGTTTTGATATGAATTTCTAATTCTATCCTTCTAAGACAGTTAAAAACTACTCCAATAAGACCAAAAGGAAGGTGTCTGCTCGGAAATAGCTTTCCTTTCCTTTTTATAGTCCTCTCTGGACCTGCCTTCTGCCCACTACTCTCTCTCCACCCTGGCTGTACTGCAACTCACTTTATTAGGCCCTAATATTATTTACAAATTTTCACTGTATTTATAATAGCTATGAGTTCTTCTTAAGTACCAAAGCTTTGGCCACCATGTTTCCAAGGAAAGCCTTCTGTTAATTATTTGATGCTCCAAGAATTATTTTCATCTGCTTCTTTGGGTTCTATAGCTTTGCTCTCTGACATAAGGGTTCTTGTTGTCAAATTGATTTTGCTTCTACTATCTGAATGGAATCTTACTTCAAGAGAGTATACTACTAGGCAAAACATAGACAACATGATACTTACAATTAATATCAATAAAACTTTCAAAAACATTGTATGCCCAAAATAAACAGCAAAATGATCAATCATTGACAGTTCTCTTCCCTCGTTGTGGATCTCTTGTTCCTTCAACATAATATCTGCCACAATATCATGCAACTATTAGTTTTATGTAATTGAACAGTACACTATAATTTTTTTCCCATTTTTATAGACTTTTGCTAGTACCCAAAGTTCAATAATTTTCAGAGGTCAGAGTTTTAATACCAACTATCTACTTAGCAAAATAGATGCTCACTAAAAATTTACAGACATGTAAAGATTCTTTTAGAGTTAGCTGAAAGTACCAGTGACATTATTCTATGATGGAAATAGCAAACTTATAAACTATAAATGTATTTAAAAATCACTAAATTCGGGGGCTGAGGTTTGGCTCAAGGGTAGAGTGCTCACCTAGCATGCGTGAGGCCCTGTGTTCAATCCTCAACACCACATAAAATAAATAAACAAAATAAAGGTATTGTGTACAATTAAAAAATAAATATAAAAAAAATCACTAAATTCTCCTCTGTACTTCAGAGCATAAAACACTAAGCTAAGGTTCACCTTCTTTTTTTTTTTTTTAACTTGTTTTCAACACATTTACAGTAAAAGAGGCTTAATATGGACAAGACAGTTTCATACAAGATAAACTCACTGATAGACTCTGACACTTAACCATCCTTTTTACAGTCGTATGTGGTTAACCACTCAGGAGAACAGGGATGCAGACAACCCAGGAAAGCCAGCAAGGTGCTTATTATAAGGCCTTACAGATAATCTATAGAACAATCCCTTTTTCAACAGATAAAATGAAGCTTATTACTCACTACTTATAGGATATCACTTATATTTATGGCATAAATTGTTTTTAAACTATTTTATACATTTTAAATGAAAACCCCACCAGTATCCTTTTCGTCCTCATTTTCTTTTTCTCTTGTTCTTTCTATCCTACCCTGTCCATTGTTTGAATCAGAACATTTACATTTGGTCCTAAGGAACATAAACCAAGGATATCCCACTGCTCAGACACGTGAAGAGAAGTCAGTTAATCCAAGTACTGTATTTAACCAGCTCTTAAAGGGGTTTTATTTGTTTGGTAGAAACCAAAGCTGGTAAATGAATCATGAGGGTCAATTTGGGTCACCACGGTACCAGAAAATATAGCCACTTTCCTTCCTGCTTTTTAACTCCCCCAATTGGAAATTTGAAGAATCAGTTTTAGATTGAGCCAGGAAAATTTTCCATTTGATCTAAAAAAATGCATTGAGAGATGAGGCCCAAATAATGTTTCCATTTCCTATAATGTGTCTCACACACATTTCACATTTTTAAATCAGAGAACGATGTGAAAAGGAAGCTCACACCATTCATTCACACTGTAAACTATCCATCAGTTTCAAAGTTAGTTGGGAAAGGGTATGAGCAAAGAGGATATTGTGCTTTTTCCAACTAACAATGGTAAATCAGAAAAGACATTCTGCCGGTTCTTATGGGACTTATTAACTAAATAGTGTTTATCTTCCTTCCCTGGCTAACCTACTCAGAGTAAGTAATGAGCTCAGAGGAAATAAAGCAAATATTGAGCCCTTTCCAATCTTTCCAACTGGCCTGCCACCCACTAGTTCTTTGAATGTTGTTTTCTTAATTTTGAGTTTGTTTGACCTAAGGGCTCCAACTAAACTGAGCAAGAGCTTCCAGGAGATGGCTTGGGACAAGAAAAGCAGGTTTCTTTGTTTCCCATGTGCTTTTGGAAAGATTCACAGAGATACATGTCAACCAACCCCTGCATCAATTAAACATTTAGTATTCAAGTTAAAAATAGCGTCCATTTCATATCCCCAGAGCTGTGGCTGATCAGAAAGTTAGAGGTTTGGGTAAAAGTATTTACTGCTAATTCTATCTATGGTTTTAAATAGGTTCCTCCACTGCTTAATCTCTACCCTCTCTTCTACTTGTGGAAATGCTGCCTGCCATTCCACTTCTAAAGATAGGGGAGGGGCCAAGAGGACCCTTTCATTTACCACCACCAGCAGAGCCATCTTGCAGGAAGGATCAGATGCATTACCTCTTACTAGGAATCAAATCATGATTTTCAATTATTGGGATGTTTTCAATTTTTAATAAAAATAATACCAACAATTAGTGACTTTCATGAAAATGCATAATACTTCTATTTATTATAGGAAATCATGATTCATAATGTGAAACTTCTGTGATACTTCAAAATATAGGGAGTGGGGATTAGGGAAGAAAGGAAGAAAAGATGACTGGAGGTTGAGAGACAACAAATGGCAAAGAACATGAGTTGCCAATTTTTCCAAGAAAAGCAATCTGCCCCTGGAAATAGACAGGAAGTCACCTAGAATCTTCCAAGTCCTCCAGCTTTTTCCTAATGCCTTCTCACTCAGTGGCAATTTAAATAGGGAATAGAGAAATTCAACCATGTCATTGTCATTACTAGCTGTAGTGTATTTGTTCCTGACACAAACTGATTAGTTCTCCAAACTAGCCAAACTAACCAAAATTGATTTTGATTGATTGCTCCCATGTATGAAAACAGTCTAATTTTGGAAAAGCTCCTATGTTGTACACAATGGAATTCATGCAAACCCCACAAGAGTTCATAATTCATAATTTTCTTTGCCTCAATTTGCATAGCGTTAGTGAAATATAAATTAAATTAAGCCATTTTTAATTTTGTGGTGTATTAAGGAATTATACATATTTGAAAAATCTTCTTAAATGATATTGTAAACTAACAAGATTATTATAATATTCTATGGAAATAAAATCTGAACATAAAATATCTTCAATTTTCTTATACAAAATTCAGCATCAAAAGATCAAGTTCATTTAACCTTTTCATACATAAGCCTTCTCAACTGGTTTCTTGCCCCCAGAGAAGGCAAAAAATGCTATGCAGACACCATAAGGCCTGAGCCTATAGCTCAATGGTAGACCATTTGTCTAGCACATGCAGGACCCTGGGTTCAATCCCCAGCATTGCAAAAGAAAAAGAAAAGAAACCCTAAGCATTGAGAGACTTTACAGTAACTAACAAAGAGCATAATATCAGTAATGTTTTTTTCTCAGGGGTAAATTGATGGATTTTTAAATACTTCGTTTTCCTTTTCTACTTTAAGCATGTTTCGCTTTTATCATTCAAAATGACCATTATTTTTAAAATACAAAAATTTCCTTTTTGCCTTACTTGGAGGCAAAGGAAGCAAAACTGGAAGCTATAATAATAATTCTAACAGGAATATTAACTTTTACAACTTACATGCACGCATATAATTGCATGTTACACAAGATTAAAAAAGGCAGTTTGTTTCCTATATTGCTAATTCTAACAATAAAGATACTAGAGTTCAAACACTTGTGACTTGTCCAAGGTCACACTGTTCATAAGTTGATGAACATGAACTGGTATACAAGTTATTTCACCCTTACAAATACATTTTTCATAATGTCAACCTGGGACTACTGAGAATGCCATCGTACTTTTAAATCAGCCCCGGAAGATCATATCAATTCATAGCTAGTGATAATAATGAATACTCAGTCAGGCAGTCCAAATAGATGCCCAGCTCTGTTCTAAGCGCTTTATAAATATTAACTCAGTTCATTGGCACAGCAACCTTATGGGGTAGATACCATTATTACCACCACATTTTACACATAAGGAAATGGAGGTAACAGACTTGGCCCACTATCATACAGCTACTGATAATTTGAGTACACAGCAAACTGACTTCAGAGTCTGTGTGTCTGACCACCACATCAAGTAGTGTGCTGACTTGTCCTGGTCAGTTACCCCAATAGGAGAGGATTTTTCTCCTTAGTGCTAGTTAATCCACGTTTAGAGAAAAGAGTCAATAAGGAGTAAAGAGTGTACCATAATTCTTCAAGGGGTTGACGTGTCTATAAAGTCTCTGATAATTAGGGCCAATTTGCACATATTGCAGGGTAATTAATGAATTTGGGGCCCATTACATAGAAAAGAAAACTGAGGCTCATAGCAAACACTAGAGGCAAAAGTTAGTACATTACTCAGCAGTCCCTTTGTCCAGGGATAATTCCTTTGGCTTCCACAATTGTTCACTGGTTAAATTGTGGCTTACAGCATTTCAGGGAGCAAATGCAAAACGTACTACTTGTGCTGTGGTGGAACTTTCCATTTCAAGGAAGTAGATTCCAGCACGAGTAACCCTGGATGGAGGCAAAGGGCTTGTTATGGGGTTACTGTACAATAGAAAAACAAAGACACACTCTGGAACGTGACCCTTCCCTTGTACACGTGCATTGCATCTGGATGGCTGCATAATGTGGGCCACTGGCAGAGGCTGTGTTCACACATGAAAAACAGGACGGAGCTACTCTCAGAATACTAATAAGGAAGACAAAAATAGAATTTTTCATTTTTTTCCTTTTGCAAATTGCACTGAAATATACTTAACATAAAATTTATCATCTTAGCCATTTTGAAGTATTATAATTCAGTGGCAATAAATACATTCATGTGTTGTGTAGCCACTGTTAATCTCCAGAAGTTTCCATTATTCCAAACTGAAACCCATTAAAGTTTAAAAAAACAGTCCTGGGGCTGTGGTTGTGGCTCAATAGTAGAGCACTTGCCTAGCATGTGTGAGACACTGGGTCCAAGTCTCAGCACCACATATAAATAAATAAAGGTCCATCAACAACTAATAAAATATTAAAAGGAAAAAAAAAAGCAGTCCCCATGCTTTCCTTCCCCAGGCCCTGACAACCAACATTCTACTACATTTTACCTCTCTGAGTACCTCAGGCAAGTGGACTCATACAGTATTTGTCCTTTTGAGATTGGTTTATTTAACTCATTATAATCTCTTCAAATTTATCTAGATTATAGCAGATGTCACAATTTTCTTCCTTTTTAAGGTTAAATAATATTCCATAATAGATATACTCTAAATTTTGCTCATCTATTTCAGTTGATGGACACTTGGATTTCTTTCATCTCCTATCTATTGTGAACTACAGTGCCATGAGCTTGGTTATATGACTATCTATCCAAGTCCCTGCTTTTCTTCCATATTTATATAAAGCCTGGATTGTGTATACACACACACACACACACACACACATACACACACATATACTTGAAGTGGAATTCTTGGACCATATGGCAATTGTATTTTATTTTATTTCCGAGAAATTTTCATACTGTTTTCTACAGTGGCTGCACCATTTTACAAGAAATAGACTTTAAAGCCAATTAATGGATTCAGTTTTTCTACCTTTTCTTTACTTTCTTCAAAAGCCCCATAGACCAAGTACCTAGTAGGTTCAGGTAGTTCTTAACCATGTGACTGCTAATTATACTAGCTGTCTTCTAAATCAAACCCAATCTGTAGTCTATTTCCTCTTACCTTAGTAAGCCACAATTTCATAAATGATGCAGGACTTGTTAGAACCATAGGATCTGGACCTCTGCCTAAATCACACCCTCAAAATTTCATGACAGAGTCACCAGGACCACACTGGATCTTTGTTAATCAGGAAACAAGACTAGCTTCAGAGACCTGTCCAAGTTACAACATTGATCATTATTATAACCTCCAGTTTTTATTTTGCTATTTCATGGTAGAGATGAAAATATTATCCACCTGTTTTGCAGCATCCTAATAACATTATGAACTTTTTGGGGGGATGGATCCATGTTTTTCTTACCTTTGACT
Source organism: Marmota marmota marmota (assembly GCF_001458135.2). NCBI lineage: Eukaryota > Metazoa > Chordata > Mammalia > Rodentia > Sciuridae > Marmota > Marmota marmota. The sequence continues at coordinate 6,412,889 of NW_026000000.1, read as the reverse complement.
CTCCCACAGTGTCTAGGTGGTGTTTTGAGCAGTGCACACATCAGGAATGAACTTAGTGGGTTCTCACCTCAGTTGTCCACATTATAATCCTCAATAACTTTTGCCATGTTCACCTAAGACAATTTACTCCTTTTACATAATATGTTTAGCAAGAAAAGTTCATATAATCAATAGAAAAGGAACATCAGTGTTCTTTGTAATAAGTAAAATACAATTACAAGAAAAAAAATAATCCATAAACAACCTAAAATTATTTCACATAGCAACTGTGCAAATTCTGGACTAGCTTATTTGGTATATGAATGTGAATCTATTATTTTGTTTCAAATGGTGTATTAGTAATTATTTTGTGAAGAAAATTAAAAATAAAGGCTGTGGGGCTGTAGTAGAGTAATTGTCCAGCATATGTGAGGCCCTGGATTGGATCCCCAGCACCACAAAAATAAATAAAATAAAGACTGCCTCAAGATAAAGAATTTGGTGTTTAAAATATTAGTAGTGATCATTTTTGTAATGTAATTATGAATAATTTTATTTATGGTCTTAAAATGGAAATAGGTGATTTTTATCAATAGAATATATATGTCTGCATATATATGCATATGTATATGTCTATGTATAATATTTAGTTGGTAGAGACAATGAAGGGGAAAAAATAGGTAAGAAATCCTAGCATCTAAATTCATCAAGTTGCTGCTACATATGAGAGGGGGCACAATTGTTACATCTGTATCATTCCCACATCTGATAGCAGAATGCACTAGGGGGATGGTTTGAAAGGAGAGAAGATTATCAGGGATTACTTGAGGAAAGGTAAATGTGTGAGTCAAAGCATTCAGCATAGACATCTTCTGAAAGGCTCCCCCTACATATCTAAATGAAATGCACTCACAAAAGGCCCACTAGGTGCAGATACTATGCTAAAGGCGATATGTAATCCAAAGATTATAAATATCTATTCTTGCCCCATGGCCTTTAAAAGTCTAGAACAGACCTGAAAACCAAAATTATATTACACATCAGAGTGAAGCAAAAGCTGAATACATACTTAGATATATGTAATTTTCTAAAAGTAGAGAAGAGGAGCTAAGAAGAAGATCAGAGAAATAACAAGGGAAGATTTCTGGCATGAAATGATGTTTAGGCATATTGATATTGGAGTAAAAGTTTCCTCCTTTTCTTCAGAAGATAAAAGCTCCCTTGTCCTAGATCAAAGAGAGGAAGTAACATCTAGAACCAGGAGGCCTCCATCCCTCTGGTTAGAACAGCAAACAGTTGAGTGGATTCCAGAGGAAGGGAAGTGAGTTCAGAGGCAGTGACAGAGCCATGCAGCCTCAGACAATGCTAGCACATTAGAGAGGATACTGGCGCCAGCTGCTCACGCTCCTCTGGGGCCTGGCCTGCTCATAGCTGCCTTTCTTCCCAACATCCCTCTCCATCTGAGCAATTTCCTGGGCTGCTGCAGACTCCTCCCTCCACACACCCTTCACAGCTGTGGTTTGGCACTCTCTGTAAGAGTCCCAATGCCCAAAGTGCCCTCTGGGCCTGTCTCCTGAGAGCAAAGGCCTGCTTATTTCCACTACTGAATTCACCCACAGAGACAGATGGAGGCAGCTTTTTTTAGATGGCCAAAGCAAATTGGCCTGCATGAATGACTTGGAGCCGTGTGGTAGTAATCAGATCTGGTGTCTGGGACACCCAAGAATACAAGCACAGGCTGTAAGTAGCCCAGAACTTTTCCTGCTGCATCAGAGAAACTGCTGGCTTAAGATATGGAAGCATTTGAAGGATGAATGAAAACTCCTCCTCATACATGCTGTTTGGCTGCGGCCAGAGGGAGTAGTCAAGTTGAAATTATTCAACAGTTGTTTTTTTCCAGAGCCAAGAAAGTGACTATGATTCTCTGTATTTGGGTGGTGCTAAATGAGGGATCTGCACAGTATGGCAAACACAGTTTGCCTGCTGGTTTCATTCACCCTGAAAGCTCAGAATGGTGCCTTCAGTTTTTGATAGTTGAAAAGAATCAAAAGAATATTTTGTGCACATGGAAATGCTATAAAATTCAAATTTCGATACCCACAAATAAAGTTTTATTGGAATACTGCCACACCCACTTGCTTGCACATGGACTCTGACTGGTTCCAAGCTACAAATGCAGAGTTGAGTAATTGTAGCTCAGACTTCATGGCCCCCAAAGCCTGAAATATTTACTATCTGGCCCCTTTGCTAAAGCAGTGACCAATGGGAGCAGGGCAAGGATATAGTAGCGGGTGGGAAATTTAAAAAATAAGGACACAGATTTTTTTTTTTCCTGACCTGCATGTTTAAATGTTCCAGGCTTCTTGATTATAGATTATACCACATTGAGGAAGAGCTATATCTGGAACTCAGCATTGATGTTTAGAATACTACTTGGAGGTCCTTTATTCTTACTATGTTTTTGAAATTTTCATCTACCCAGTCCCTACACACACACACACACACAAACACACACACACAGAGGAAACAGTTATGAGAAGATCACTCATGTATCTCAGAAGAGTTCAACAATGTGCTTGTACTCACAGAGGTTCAGTGGTAGTGGAAAGAAGTAAAAGAGTAGTGAATTTTAGACCCCCCATGGTGGACCCTGCAGGAGAATTAAAAGAAATAATTTTATGGAAATGTGTTCAGTATGCACAGATGACAACATGCCAGCAAACCATCTCAGTACAATTATATACAGCATTCCAATTATAGACACCACTCTCAAAGTTCAGACAACTTACAGGGTATGGCCCCTTTTAAAGGGTGTGGTTTAAATCAACCACTTAAAAACTGGGGAGGTCACTTTAGGCTAGCTAGTATAATTTAATAGCTCCAGGAAACACTGTACGTGACCTAGATATTCTGTGGAGTATGCTGTTGCTTAGGCCAGACAGACTTCTGGGTAACAGTATTTTAAAAAGGTGATTTGACAGCAAATTACAGAGAACCCAAATTCAAAAAGAATTAAGAATCGGGGAAGGGGTTGGGAGAGAAAGGCTCCAGAAAGGCTCAGGGCCTATTCACTGTGAGAATTCTCTTTAATTTTCTCTTTGTAAACATTGTAAGTTCTCATACTAACAAATGATGGAGACTTGGATTTCTTCTTTTTTTTTCTTTTTTTTTTAGAGAGAGAGAGAAGAGAGAGAGAGAATTTTAATATTTATTTTTCAGTTTTGGGCAGACACAACATCATTGTTTGTATGTGGTGCTGAGGATGGAACCCGGGCCGCACTCATGCCAGGCGAGCGCGCTACTGCTTGAGCCACATCCCCAGCCCAAGAGACTTGGATTTCTGTGAGTTTTTGCCCCCTTCTACCATGTTGTTTCTAGAGATAGACTTCCATAGCACCAAAGAATTTTGAGAGCAGGCAGTATCCTATCCTATTTTTAATAGAAAGGCCTATTCAAGTCCATCAGCTCTCTGGATGCATTTAGTGCCAATCTCATATGCCGCAGTCCGGCTGGGCACAAATCACGAGCCACTGAAACAGGAACAAACTTTATTTTTGAACTCCACCAAAACACTTCACACATGCTCCCGGGGAATTCTCCTGAACTCACCGGGCTTCAACAGGAACCAGCCACCGGAAATATCTCCTCCGGAAATCCCTCCTCCTGCACTTCTCCAACCAATGGGAACTCTCGGGGAATCCCTAGGAGAACTCCAAAGTAGCGTGAGAACTCAAAAGTAGCGGCTGAGGCGGATACTAATGCCTTGCCTGTCAACCAATATTGTTGGCAAAATGCCAGGGGCCATTCCGACTCTCAGCATTCATAGAAACTGGAGGGTTTGTTTTGGTTGTTTGTTTTTTGCTATTTGCCTTTCACTCTAAGGGTACAGATACATGGCAGAGGCTGCCTCTAAACCCTTCACCAATTCCTCCACCAATTCTTGGATCAATGGAACTATTCCATTATCCCCACCCCACACCCAGACATTGGGGGACTGTGTGTGGCAGCTCAGGCCTTCTTCCTAAATGCTGCATATTGTCACCGCTAGTCCCTCTCAGGAGAGAGGGAGGACACAGCTTTCTTCTCAGGTTTCCCAAATGCTTCTGTTGTCGCCTTCCCTTGGTCTTAAACTGTGAGACAGAGGGAAAGTACTGGTGCCCTTTGAAGCAACCTTGATTGCTGTCTGATTCTTCACTTCCCAAACTCAAGTTATAAGGATTATGGAGGAATTAGGGGGCAGAGGATATGAGCTTCTACTTACTTCTTTGGTATTCCTCCTAGTCTTCTATCTTATGACTGTAGCAAGGCTTTTAAATTTAAAAATTAGGAATTTTTAAATTTAAAAATTTAAAACTATCAATTCTTCTGTGAAATTCTAACAATCTTATCTTTGCTGGAATAGTGGATGACAGGATTAAAATACTATCCCACTTTTAACTTGTTATTCTTGTACAAAATTGGTGATATTGCAATAAGATGTCCAATAGTTTATTTATTTGATTGGCAATTTTATTAAATTAGAAAATCTTTAGAAATAAAAGATACAGTAAAGAATGCTTTTTTCACTAAATGTTTTAGTGGCACCTGTATGACTAAGTTCCTGTGCCTCTTCTTGTAGTCACTGTTCAATTTGCATCACAGAGTTATTTGTGTGACCCCTTTATGTTAGAATTAGGTGCATTATCTTTGTTTTGAGCATATTTTATTTTTTGAAGAGGACTTGAATACCCTCATTATGCAAATAATTTTTAAGGTGATTCAACTCAAAGCATAAGAGAGAAGCAAACAATATTTTTGACTGAAATGGTGTTCTTTGCTTTGATCTGGAAATTTATTGAGCTGCTAAATTTGACAGCACATAATCCAGTTATTTTCCTTCAACTGAAGAATGAACAAATAAATATATAAAAATGTAATTATTTCTTCCCTTGATTTCAAGTTGTGCTGTTGTGAATCTCACACTTGGCATTGAATCTATTTCTGTTTGCAATGAAGAGGATAGAGGGCTTTAAAGGAAAAGCCATAGTAGCAAACTCTGCCTCCATTATTAATATTTGAGTATTTCTCAAATTCAACAAGGCACTACAGTTCAAAGCAGCATGTCTTTACCAAGTTCAGGGATGAAAGTCTGAGTCCTGGTCTACCATTTAAAGAAAAAAAAGACACCTTCAGATTTTCAAGACAGGAAGATACTCAAGGACTATACAATTAAATACCCCTTTTTATAGATATGCCCTAAGCCATAATTAAGGTTGACCCTCAACTTGGTAAAGTACTATTTTTCTTGATTTTAGTCTTCCATTTGAGCCAAAAGAATATCAATTCAGCTCTTGGAATTTTTTTTTCTCCTACCATTCAGAGCTTAGACATGTTCTCTGAATTATTTTGTTCATATAGTTGATGAAAAGATAATAAGAAATAATAATGCCTTTCACACAAATTTTTTTCCAAGCCATCGGTTCTTGGTATCTGTTGCCTTATCTGTCTTTTCAACATCCATACAAAATGGAAAGAATATCACTCTTTCATTGCAAGGTAATGACATCTTATCTGTGTATAATGGGTCCCAGTTTATAAGGTACTTTCACATACATTATTTCACTTTGGTTCTGACCTGCACAGCACCCTGTGATATAAAATCAACCAGGTGTCATTTTCTTCAGTTTATTTGTGGAAAATGTCGAATTCAGAAAATTGGAGGGTCTGCCTGTGTCCTGTACTCAGGAAATGGAGGGACTGGCTTTGTCAGCCTTGTCCACGACTTTGCACTGCGGAGGCACAGAAGATCAGGTGAATAACTCCAAATTTCCTAAGAAGTCACCCAATAGTCTTTAGGTTTACTTTAGTGCCTGATTTTCCTTGGGTCACATTTTGTCCATGCTATTATTTGTCGAACAATCTGTGAAGTATCTTCCAGACCTCATGGGTTAGCAGTGGCCCTATTTGTTCCGTTATCCACAGAGCTCTAGGGAAGCTTCTGGATTTGGAGGAATTTCTTTCTTAATTTTTGGGTTTTCCATTTGGAAAGCATTGCTGCAGCACTCAAAGGATACTGTGAAGCACAGAATAAATATTGAATTGTGTCTCTATGCTCACAGTCTACGTGGTGGCAATTAAATGTTTCTGTGAAGGGGTTTGCTCCCTGAAGACCCACAAGTGGTGGTTAGAAAGTGTCCACAAATTAAAAGCAATGAAAAATCACTAACCACAAGCAAGAGATGCTATTAAAAATGTGGAATTCATCAAATGGCTTTTATATGCACGTATATTCTGGACTTGAACCAGGAGCCTACCATGTAAATGTTTGCCCAGTTTTGTGTATATAAGACCATTTTATATGTATAAATATGCTTTTATTACAGCAGGTGGTACAGGATAAATGTTATCCATAATTACTTACTTGATTTTTAAAACTTCTAACAGAACAGTGTTAATCTGAGAGAAAAAATAATTCATCACTTAAAGTTTATGAATCAGTGTTATTCTGAAAGAATTCTGATTTGAATAAAAAATAATAAGAAAATAGAACAAAATGAACACTGATTCAGCATTGGAAATCATTTCATTGTGTAAGAGACATGAGTGTACAATTTCCAATGATTTAGTCCTCCTCGTTTGGAAAATTATCAAGTATATAATGGGTGCCCACTGTATATCCCATTATCTCTTGGGGAAACTTGAGCCTGACGTGGCAGCAATACCCTGTCAGTGCCAGAGTAGGATTCTTAGGTTAGCTGGAGAAAGACAGAAACCAAATATTTGCTTGTTCCATCCACTAAGAATGTTTGCCTCCCTCCTTTCTACCTAATAAAAACCAAGTGCATCTTTCAAAGCTCATTTCAAAACCCTTTAAGAAATTCTGTCTTATGAAATTTGCTTCTTTGCTCAGTCCTGTTGATTCTGTATCTGATTTTCTACCATACAGCTTTTTTATCTGCCTCCAATAATAATGTCCTATCCAAAGCATTTATTCCATTTCACTGAGATTACAGCAACAGCATCTTAGCTTTTCTCTGCATTCATTCTGTCTCTCCATCAATCACATTTGCAAACAATTACAACTTAATCTTCCTAAGACCCCCTAGTAATATGTTAATTTTCTATTGAGAATTTCTCATTGGCTACTCTTTGCCTACCAAATAAAATAAGTATTCAATCTTGCATTTAATAGGCTTATTATCTGGACTTGTCCCTTCTTTACCAACAATCTCTCATGCACACTATCCTCCAATAGAACAGAGTAATACTGACATCCATACAGCCCATGAGCCTTCCTCAGTTCCCCAACTGCTTCATTCCTCAACCAAATCTTACCTAATTTTCAAAGCCTCATATTAATTCAGTCTTCTGAATAACTTCTCTGAACTTCCATTTCGATATACCTTCCTATGTTCTGATATCCGTTATACTTTGCTTCAATCCTTTTTGAGGGTATACAAGAAAATCACTACATTCTAAAGGATCAAACTGCCTGAGGGCTAATTCCTGCCTATTTATGTGATCCCAAGCAAGGACTAATTCTTGAAGCCTCATGATGGGGAAGAAAAGTTCAATAGTACCAACCTCACATGGTTGTTTTAAAGAGTATGAGTTAATATATATACACACATATATAAATGTCCTTAGTAAGTATACAATAAGTATTAGACATTATAACTATACCTTTTCTCGATACATTAAAACCCTGGAATGGAAGTTCAGGCTACTCATCATTTTGTCTCACTGTGGTGATAGAACACATTCACGTATTCAACACATATTTGTAAATAAATGCATGTGTTTATGAAGTCCCATTATGTGCCCTCCCATGTCTTAGATAATATCAGACTGCTATAAAGAACTGTAATCTACTGAAGATCTTGGTACTATCCCTTTTCCCTTTCTTGTATATGGGATGACTATGGGACTTGCAGTGTCTGATACAATGGTCTTTATAAGAATACTGGCCATTCTTGAAAAGCATGGAGTAGGGGGGTTAACCTTGCTCATTCTGTTTCTATAAAAAGTTAAGAGAAACGTTGGTGACATAGTAGAGGAGACTTAGGAGTGGGTGCAGGAGAATCTCATCTCACAGACATATGTGTCTTTCCCTTAAAAGTACTCTGAGTAAGCCAGGTGAGGTGACACACACCTGTAATACTGGTGGCTCAGGAGGCTGAGACAGGAAGATTGTGAGTACAAAGCCAGCTTCAGCAAAAGCATGGTGCTAAGCAGTTTGGTGAGAGTATAAAATAGGGGTGGGGATGTGGCTTAGTGGTTGAGTCTCTCTGAGTTTAATCCCCAATACCGAAAAACATTTTAAAATACTCTGAATAAACTGCACAGAGTAGCACAGGTCTGTAATCCCAGTTGAGGCTGAGGTAGGATGATAGCACATTTGAGACCAGCCTGGGCAACTTAGCAAAAATGAATGGTGATGTAGCTCAATAGTTGATAATTTGCCTAGCATATGCAAGGACCTGACTATTGGATTCCCAATAGTAAAACACACACACACACACACACACACACAACTTCAAATAATATGCATTTCTAAGCAAAAGAAATTAGTAGTTATAGGCTGTGTATATACATAACTAGGACTCTCAATGCTTTGAGGAAACTCTTTGTCCACAACTACACTATGTGCCTTTAAGGAAATAGGACACTGACTCTGGATTGCGCATTGCAATTCATTAAAAGGATTGGCTACAGAATCAGAAAGTCAACATTCAGAGGCATATGGTATTTATTTAGGGGATTCTTAGACTCTGATGTGTAACATAAATCCAGGAACAGACAGAATGAAAGTATGATTTCTCCAAATGGTATTAAAGTCTAAATACCAGCTTTATAAATACTGAATTACTCATAAACCTGAAATATGCATATTTTTTCAGGAATACCTATGTTTAGCATCTAAGGTTTTATAAGAAGGATATTTAAAATGGATGCATTTTTTACATCTGTGATTTTATATACACATATACACACACACATAGATATGTTAAGAATTTTACTACTAATAATATTTAGTTGTAAATACTAATATTTATCTTTCACATTGATAATTTTGTGTTTCCCATGTATAAAAGAATTCACTTAGTCTTGCCTTCAGCTTCTATCATTAACAATCACAAATATTAAAACAGAAAAATGCCTACCATTTGCTGAGTGGGTAATGAAAAGATCACTATTTTAAAGTTCAAAATAAGCCTTCAAAGTAGATATCTTTATTCCTATTTTATAGGCAAGGAAATGGAGTCTCCATATAAGCCCAGTGGTCTGTCAGAAATTCTGTGTCTTAGTAAGCAGCAGAGCCAAGATGTAAATTTACATTTTTCTCACCACAAAGATGCTTTACTTGGGATTGGCTCATAGATGTAGGCATACAAAGTTTTATAAGTTTTGATTATAAATTATATAGCACTTAAAATGATTTAAAATTTTTCTCCTGTGAGCACTTTAGTCCAACTTTTCACTCTCCTCCCTCATGCCCTGTCTATAGCTTACTATTATGAATAGGAGATCATTCTTGGAAGGGTCTTCCTACTATAGCCTCCTGGGGACTTGAGCATAAATCTGCCAGTTAGCCTAAACATGGAATTCTTAACTCTGGGACCCTTTACTCTTTCCTCGCTTTCTTCAATAATGTTCTCATCTCAGAATGATAGGTCTTGTCTGAGCACCCCAATCTTAGTCAAAGAGGTGAAAGGGTACATTTGCTGGGCGATTCTGAGACTTGCTTCATGCTCTTCATGGAAAGATGCCTCTCCCTCTCATGAGACATCGATATCATAAAAAAAGAGTTTTAAAATACCCGTAAAAGGAGAAATGCAGTCAGAATTGAGGACCTACAACTCAGTAGGCTGTACAACTATGTCCATGGTGGCACTATGGCTGTGCAACTATGTCCGTGGTGGCACTATGCACAACAGCCAAGAGGCAGTACAACCCAGGACTCTCTCAATGGACATGCATGGAATGGAATGTTAGCCTTAAAACTGAAAGAATTTCTGACATATATGAATAAATCTTGAGAACATTTTTCTCATGAAATAAGCCAATCACATAAAGACAAATACTGTCTGATTCTAGCTATATTAGGTATCTAGAAAAGTCAAATTCATAAAAACAGAAAATAGAATTGTAGTTGCCAGGGATAAATGGAGGAGAAAGTGGAAAGTTGTTTTTTAAATGATATAGAGTTTAGTTTTGCAACACAGAAGTGTTCTGGTGATACACAACACTACTGAGTTATACAATTAACATGGTCAAGACAGTAAATTTTGTTATGTGTATTTTACTACAATAAAAAATGGTAAATGTATGAGAAATGTAGTTTTGGTGAATATCTAATGTTTCAGTGTTTGAGGAACAAGACATTTGGAGAATGAAGAACAACAGAAAAAACAACTACTAATTCCCAAGCCCCAAATAATCCCCCACCTTGCCCCTGGCACATATTCTTAATTTTCTGGTTTGGGGACAAACAAGAAAAATAATACCTCCACATGTAGTACTGTACAATATTACCTGACGCAACTTATGTGGGTACTTGCCGTAATCCTTCACACTATTTTCAAAAATTTTAAAAAACATCAGTCATTTAGGTAGTTTTCCCTTACTTGAATTTTTAAAGAAGTAGAATCATTTCCTTAATGATCAACATTAAGCCAAGTGTTACCTGTTGTGAGCATGATGAAGCCTTTTTGTTGCATTTAGTTTTATGTTGATACAATTTTTTAGTGATAAGATTCTTTCCTATTTTATGATATTAGTACTTCTAGCTTGTTTTATGTATGATAGAGGATTAGAAATGCAACCAGAAATTCAGAATTCAGGACTGGCTTTGGGTCTTAGCTCTCCTCCAAGGTAACTCTGGAAATATAACTTAAAATCTATCGGCATCAGTAATTTTACAGCATTATGAAAGAATTAGATCCAAGACAGGCATCAGCAAGCTTTTTCTATAAAAACCTAATAGCAGACATTTTAGAGTCTTTAAGCTTCATATAAAAACAGGCAAAATCAAGGATAGAGAGGGTAAATCTCAAAAAAAATTTTATCTAATGAAATTCATAATGGAGTATAATTGTTTTTTGTAATGCAGTTTTGATAATAAAAATGGAATTGCCTTTTTTGAGAAATATTTTACTAGAGCTCAAAGTTAGAATTTCTTACCACCAAATTAATTGCAAATGTTTATTGATAAAACTAATTTTAACAAACGGACCAAACAAAAGCCAGCATTGGTCCAGATTTACTCCATGGGCTGTAGATTGTGCACACCTGCTCCAGGCTCTAGATCATTTTAAATTTTAAAACTAACTTCATTCACAGGAGATGCTAGGTAGCAAAATTGACCAAATTAAATTGGTCTAATGTGTACATGTACAAATATGTAGCAATGAATCCTACAATTATGTAAAATTATAATGTATCAGTAAAAGTAAATGAATAAATTAATTAATAAAATATAGCTTCTTTTGCTAGACTTCACAGTCCAATTTCTAAGTGTTGGTGAATCACAGGGAACTCATGTCCCTTCTAACTAGATTTTCTTGCATTAGCCTATCGAGACTCCTGATTTTAAAAACTAAATACACATGACTTCCAAAGTTTTATCTCTATAGTTGACCTCTCCACTCTAGGACACATTTATTTAACAAAGTGCCCTTTTAACATTTACCTTTTGATAGCTAAGAGTTATTGCAAATGAAAGAATTCCTAAAATTGTCCTTTGCCCTGATCTTCTCTTTTTAATAAATGCCTCCTCCACCCACTCAGTCATTCAAGCCAACTATCTAGGAGCCATCCTAGATCATTTCCTGAGCCCTCTCCCAAACCATTCAATCCATCAGCATTTGTTTAAATGCCCAGAATTGAAAAGCGATAAAGCTGACCTATATAGAAATGTTCTGGTTATAATTGTAAATATTATCAAGTAAAGCTCTCTCCCCCAAAAAATCCTGAATACTTCCTTAAATACTAATGTCATCTTAGCTCAACCATTATCATCTCACAGGGGCTACTGCTGGAGGGACAGACTTCTAGGAAGAAGAACAAGGGCAAAGGATCAATCAGTAAGAAGCAAAGTGAGTGAGGGAGAGAGAATCAGAGATTAAATGAGAGGTGACAGGAGCTAATTATACAGGCCTTCTAGTCTCTGAATGTGATGTTGAGTCATGGCAAGATGCCAGGAACATGAGTTACTGTGATCTGAAGTAGAACAAGGGCCAAGGTGAGGAGACCAGTTAGAACTATAATGCAATATTATAGGTGAGATGGTGGAATGAGGTGAGCCAAAAACATTCTCAGCTTCTGTGTGGTGGGGCAGAATAGAATCAAGAGTGAATTCTAAGGCTTTTAGTTTGATCAACTAATAGGCTAGGGGGTTGTCCTTACCTAGGGTGGGAAAGTCTGAGGGAAGAAGAGGCTTGGGGGAAAACATGAGAAACTTGGGTTTGGATGGGTTGCATTTAGAATGCATACTAGATATTCATGCAAAGATGCAAAGTAGGTGGTTGGATGTTACATGTTGGGGCTCAAAGGAGAAGAAGATGCTAGAGATAGAATTCTATAGTCATTCAGGTACATGTGTTATTGGAAACTAGGAGACTCAGCAAAGTCATGAAGAAGTGAAGTACATAGAAAAGAAACCAGAAGACTGAGACATTCTAATATATTCTGGAAGATGAGGAAGGACCAGACTAAGAAGGATCAACCAATGAAGGTGTAGTTACAACAGGAGAGTGTGGTACCTGAGAGCAAATAAAGGAGGGTTTCAGGAGGAAGAAGAAATTATCAAGGTCAAATGTACATGTGGGTTGAATAACATTAGAATACCTTTTGAGTAGAGTTCAAAGTTCTTCTTACCAGGACATGAAATCATCTATACAAACTGATCTCCTTGACTTCACCACCAGTTAGTCACTTCCTTCCTCAATATGACCTGGTCCTATCTGCCTCTCCAACTTTTATCTCCTATCTCACTTTATCCCACATCCACCATGCTTCCCTGTATCAACTTTCTATAGTTTCAGCATATCAATATTTGTCAATATTTTTTCCTGCTGCCTAGAATGTTTTTTTTGCTTCATGATTAGTTTTGATCATTACTATTTCTTTTCATGATCACCACTTTAAAAATACTAATTTCACCAATATTAACTCTATATTTTCCTTCCATACAGTCTCTACCCCACCACTTTGTTCTATTTATGTAATTTTGATACTACAAAATCATGAGATTACTATTTGCCTCTGACATAAGAGCAAGGTCTTTTTCTCAACTCTGATCCATACTAAAACAAGGTCAGATTTTGTAAATACTCAATAAATATTTACTGAATAGCTAATCCATATTCAAAACAGCTAATATAATTGCTAAAAAACAAATATAGGTAAATAAACTCCAAATTGAGATATACAGTAGGAGAAATGAGATGTATTTTCATTTGACAATGTTGGAAAGAAGTTTTCAAATTTACATGATGCTTAAAAATATAAACAACTCTTATAATCCATTCAAGATGTAGTCCATCTTCATATTTCTATACGCCAAGGAGTTGTGCCATACTGAAGCTTCAAATCACTTTTCAAATTTCCAGTAAAAGTAATCTGTAAAAGTAATAGTATCATTTTAATACAGGTCTAATGAAGAGTAGACACGCCTTGATTGTTTATTGAAAAAATGTTAAAATACATGAATATTAAAATCCAAAGAGTAGCTACCAAATAGTCACATAAGTTTTACTCATCCACTCATTACCACCCTGCTCAGGAGTGTTTCCTTTTAAGAGTCCAAATGAACACTGCTTATCATTGGAATCTGCTTTTTTCTTAAATCTCCCTGATGAAATCGGGGAATGGCTAGAAATGGAGTCCAAGCAGGCTTTGCGTTTGGTAATTTGGTGTGCTCTTTCATCTTCCCTCTGCAGTCTTATGCTCATTGTTTGTTGCTGCTAAAGCAGTAAACGCTGTTTGTCTTCTTGCAAAACCAAGGCTAGGAAACTTTGAAGTGTTTTCTGTTGCTTAATGTCACCTACTGTTCCTGTCAGCAAACTGAGATAAACCTGATGGACTGAGGTGTCTGGTCTAATTCCTTTATTGACACATAGTCCTGTCTTCAAACACCAGTGTAAATGAATAAGTACTGAGATAGTAATGTGTCAGTAATAGGCTGCCAGATGAATGCCATTGTTTATGTACTGATCCTGCTTCCTAAGGCCCAAGCAGCTCAAAAATCTTACAAATTAGCACCTCACTGAGATCAAAGAATTGTCTTTTCTTTCTGCAATTACCTACTTGGAGAGCTGAGCAAGCAAATGAGACTAGTTTAAGCTGTCTCCTTCCAGCTCAAATCTTCTTTTTGAGGAGAACAAATGGTGGAATTATACACTGTTTCAGGAAGGAATGGTGGAGAATGAAAGATTTTCCTTTATTTTGCTGTATAAGAGCAAGAGGATCCTTCAGTTTTGTTTTTTAAAATTAATCTACTATTCTATCCTCATTGTAATTCTTATGTGGAAAATCAATAGAAAGAGCCATGTTCATCCTTCACAACCAGTCTTCTGAGAGCAAATTAAACCTCAGTTAACAGACATAAAATGACTTTAATCACTAGCACCATGGTACCTACAGGCTCAAACAGAAGGTATAAGAAAAATTAGTATTTTCTGAATGAGTAAAAATTTAGGCTACCACATTTTTCTAATTCCATTTTTTATGTATCTTAGTTAGAAAGGACACTAGTCACTCTAAATTTAAAAAGGCTGGCATGAGGGATCCTTTCACCACTGTTCGCTAAAGCCTTAAAGCACATTTCAGCTCCTTAGCTGGAATGTTAAAGATGACATTGTTTTATTTGAAGATATTGAACCATGAGAGGATAGAAGTTATATGCTAAATATAATTGACTTCACCCAATTAAGTAATCTTGCTTTTCATGTTAACCATACAAACTAGAAATAAAAAATCACATGGTCAAACCTTATGACTGGGAATGACATTGGCTTATTTATAAGAAAGACAAGGTTCTTTCTTGGTGGCAGGCTTTATCTTTTAGGTAAATGCAACAAAACACAACAAAACTTCTTCTAAGTTCTAGTGGTACAATGACTAATTTTGCCTTACTCAAAGTCCTGACTCATATGGGTGAGTGACTGAAAGAAGTGAAAATTGACATGAAAAGAAATTAACTGGAATAACAAAGTTGGGACATCCTTTTTTCAAATGCGTTTAATTTTACTTATTCACACCATGGTTTATAAAAATGCATTAAATATACTCCTTATGCCAAATAATTTATAAAAATAAATTTGAATTAATGCAAACTTCAATATCATTTGTCTCATTTTCTTATAGCTATTTCCTGTGGAAATCACTTCTAGAATCCTTGGGACCAGTCCCTCTCCCAGGATGCTATATAATGTCCAAGTGTCAGGAATGCTGATAATATCCAACCCACCAACATGGAGAGAAGTCCAGTAGGTCTCTGAAAGATATCTTGAGACAAGGTGGCTTCTTCAGGAGTCCTTGAAAATGTTCTAATAGTTTATTACATGTATCCCCTTTTCTTTGTGTGCTTCTGATATTAAAATAAAACATGAGGAAAGTGTAGAAAATTTAAACTGGTGTAGGTTAATTACATGCCAGAGTAACTGTACAAGGGGTATATGTCCAGAATGAACATTTTTCAACAAATGTCACCCAAACTTTTGTTTAGTTGCTCAAGAAATGTCAACTTGTAGACAAAACAGCAACCAGCAAAATAACTATTTTGACAGTTTTAGCTTTTAATGAAGAAAAATTTGCACAGTGCAGATGACAGATAATACTTGTTTTACTTTTGCATTACTGAAAATAGGGGTGCTCTATCACTGAGCTACATCTAAGTAGCTTTGAGTTAGGATCTCCACTAAATTGCCCATGTTATGCTCCAACTTGAGATCCTTCTACCTTAGCCTCCTGAGTCACTGGGAGTACAGGTGTATGCCACTGCTGCCAGGAAGAGCATAGTGCTTTGTTTTGCTTTGGTACCAAGAATTGAACCCAGGGGTGCTTAACAACTGAGCCACATCCCCAACCCTTTTTATATTTTATTTTGAGACAGGGTCTTGCTAAATTGCTTAGGGCCTTGCAAAATGCTGAAGCTGGCTTTAAACTTGTGATCCTGCTGCCTCAGCCTCCCTAGCAGCTGGGTTTTCAAGTGTGCAGCAAGCATAATGTTTGATGAAACATCTGTCAGGGCTTGAGTCCCCACTTTGCTGCTTTCAATCTACATAACTGAGACAAGTCATTTAAATAATAGAGCCTCAATTTCCTCATACGTAATTAAAATAACAATCCATATCCTTCTGCAGTATAGTTACCTGTGAAGTTTTGGAGCAATGAAACATTTGTATGTTTGTCTGTTGTTAGAACTTTTGTCATAGAGGGTGTCATTTCATTTTGATAAAGTCTAAAGAAGATCTGCTGCTAGCAGCTAAATTATGCTAATGATTCTGTAATAATCAAAATAGAAGAGGTTTTTTTTGTTGTTGTTGTTGTTGTTTTGTGTGTGTGTGTGTGTGTGTGTGTGTGTGTGTGTGTGTGTGTGTGGTACTGGGTATTGAACCTTGTACATGTTAGGCAAGCACTCTACCAACTGAGCTATATCCTCAGCCCAAGACTACTTGTTGATCCACATGAAGAACAAAGTTATTGAGCAGGAAGGGAAATGATCTCCTTTCATATTAACAGCCATTTTCACTTTCCCTGAAATAAAGATTATGAGGCTCTGCCAGCAATTCCCAAACCTCCTTTCTGGTCTGTAACTTGGAGAATAGGGGTTCAAAGACACAAACTGAAAGTTCCAGTGAGTGTCTCAAAGTTAACTTTTGAAATTACTTTCCCATTCAAATTTCATGCAGTTAGATGACAACCAACATAAACTCAGACCCTTAATCCCCAGCCTCAATTTAATAATAATGTCTGCGAGTTTAATAAACCAAATGAAGTAGACATGTCCACTTCCTTTTTTCTTAAGACTACTAAGAAAATGTAAATTACCGTGTTTTCCTGTTATATTCCCTTTTGGTCTCTGCAAAGAAAAATCCAGTGATATGTAAATTTTGGTTTGTGACAATGTTCATTTCTCTTTTCTGAATAATGTGGAAGAGGTAAGGTAAAACTTTTGATGCATTTCCATAAATGAGCAACTTGGGACACTCTTGCATGAAAGCAGTGCTTATATAAGCACCTGAAACCACAGCTGCCAGCCTGGTGCCTGTGTCAAAGTCTGCAGAAGCCCTGAAAGCACCTGTTGTGAAAGGCCTGGAGACAGTCTTAGTCTTGGCAACAAAACTCATGTTGATTTTGTCACTTTTCTGAGCAAATATTCTTTGCAAATTCATAGTTCTATGGTTTATTTTTAAGAATGTTTTCTTTTGAACTTCCTTTCCTCCCAACATAGTTTCAGAAAACTCAGCCATTAAAAATGATCCTTTTCATAGAGTAAAAGAATACAATACTCAGAGTTGTTACATCTCAAGTCCAAGATGTTATTTTTTTTTCTTTTTCTGTAAGTCTCATATTCAGTTGTTTATTTTGCAAATAATGAAGATTTATTAACTTTCTTATTACAGATTTTGGTACTGTCAATATAGTATAGAAAGCATTAAAAATTGTGTCATTCTTTAATATGTTGGGGAAAAAAGTAATTCTAAAATGTATTATTTTACATTTTTTGAAATTTAAAATTTTAAAATGAAAATTAATTTTATAGTAAAATAAGCAGGAAATGTGTTTCTTATAGTTACTGACTGGTTATTATTAGAAAAAATTTACAGCAAGTATACTTTATAATATTCTTTCATAAAGACATCCAGAGTTAACATTTGGAGAAAGGGAGAGGAGAAACACATGGATGACTGTAGAGGATCTTTTTTTTTTTTTTTTTTTTTTCCTGTAGGGCACTAAAAACTCATTCTTCTTAATGAGCAGAAGGTAAACATCCCTCTATCCAGTCTCTTCTTTACTGTGATTCATTTCTTGGTCTACGTTATTTCCCACACCAAGAGTGGACTCTCTCCTGAGTTTCTGTTGACTTCCCTGGCTGCCAACAAAGGGGGATTACTAGTTTCTTAGAATCCATATAATTATATTCCTGTGGACACTTATAAGGAGCCATCAGCTCTGTCCTTGTGCATCCCACTTCTAGGCTGGCCTCTGCCTGCGGGTGGTAAGAAGTGAAAAAACATTTTTTTACCTACTTCAGTACCTCATAAATCATATTTATTCCTTCAAATAACACTCAAATACCTTCATGTTTATAAGGGCCACATGGAATCTAGTCTAATTTTACCTTCTGGTTTACCTCCTATATATTTGGAAATAGAATTCTTATATTAAAATTTTAGCAAATAACATGTCATCTACCATTTGCATCCCCAGAGGATTCTAGAGAATTTCAAAAAAAAAAAAATAGGAAAGTCGGAACACCAATGCTCTTGATTCAAGAAAGTCTTGACCAAAAGCTTAACCATAATGTTCCCTCAGTGCTGCTAAATAAATATTTATGTATTTTACAGACCTCTCTTTTGAAAAGAGAACTTGAGGTTTGTTTTTTTTTTTCCAGAAACCCATATACCACCAATGGAAGAAACATAGAACAATCTGTGGAAACTGAGGCAATGAGAAAGATAGACTGGAGAAAAACCCTACACTTTAAAGCAGAGAAAGATGTCACAATGCTGGTCCATGGGTGCTGCTAGGTTCCTACATGCAGTGGGGGGTGCACAATTTTGAAATAGATTATTTTTATAAGCCAAGCAAATATAGTTCAAAATCACAGTAATGCATGAGATCAGCTACATTGCCAGCCAAAATCATACCATGTTGAGAGAATGCACATTTGTGCCTGTTTTGCCAACACATGAGGAATTTTCCTCATGGTTCCTTACAAGATGGACACTGAGTGTGTTGAAAGGAATAAAGACCTCTGGGACTAAAGTGAAAGAAACAATGACAGTACTGCAGGGTTTGAGGGACTGAATGCTTTGTCTTTATCATAGTTAATGCAAGCTTCCAATGAGTTTGAGAGGCCTGTTTATCTGACAATGTACACTTGATTCCAAGAAGGCTGGAGCTTGGCAGTTTGTTTAAAAGCTGAATTCATGGGAGTGTACCTTGCTGCCTAAGTCTCTGAACAAGCTTTATTGCAAATTTGTCAAGTACAACCCCCTGTTTGGCAAATGATCAGTCTCACTATTCACTAACTCTCCAGAGCTTTCATTAAATAGGACCTCCAAACTAAGATTTCTTAAATTTGCATGCTTCCCTATCCTCAAAATATGAAGAAAGGGTCATGATCCAGGTGTAGAGAGAGGACTTGGGCTACATTCATTAGGCTGGCACTTTGGAACTCAGAGATAAACAAACAGATATCAATACAGTCATTTGGCTGTCACCTGTCCCATTTGAAATACAGGACTCCATTTCATGACTCACCTATTAGAAAAAGGAACATATCCTTATTAAGTGTTTGCTGTATAAAAGCTACTAGATGAACACTAATATCTTTTCCAAAGGCAGATGGAAGTTTTGAGAACCAAGAAGCTTATATAAATGAGGGCAGGGCAAACTTTAAGAAAATATAAATATAAAATTAGGTAGAGTGTTATGCAAGAAGCCTTGGCAGGTAGAGTGAAGTGCAACTTCATTAACTTCACAGAAAATCTATCTGATGCTTTCTCCTGTAACCCACAGAGCAACCAATATTATGTATAATACTCTTATCATTTGAAAATGATAAAACTAAGATTCTTGAAACTATTCAAGTAATATGGTAGCCAAATCTTCCAAATAAAAGTGGATGACTTTCAGTTAAATCCCAATTTCAGACATACAACTAGTAATTTTTAATTAGAATGCACCAAAATTTTTATATTAAAAAATTATCCAAAGGGATATAAAATTCAAATTTAACTTGATATCCTGTATTTTACCTGTTAACCCTACTAATACATATTTTTAAATCTAGGTTTGTTGGATAAAATGCTCAAATATATTTTATCCCTTCTCTGTTAAAATTATGATATGTTTAACAATTATTAGGCACAGTTATTTTCTTCTTAAATAACAAATATCTATAATCTTGGTATTATTTTTTATTATTTAACTCAAATTATGTATAATATTCTACTTCTTAAAAACTTTTAATTAAATAATCAGTTACTGTACAAAATTTTTAAGTACTAATCAAAAAAGGAAAAAAGTGCTAGTAATCTTACAAACAGCTTTCAATTGTAATTTAATTTATTCATATTTTGACTTTTTACATAAATAGTTATATATTGTTTTAAAAAAGGATCAGCACTATATATCATTGTAAATCCAAAGTGACTTTAAAAATACTTTTATTTTCTTTGTGGTGGGCCTTGTATGTGATGATAGTGATTTGGTAATCAATTATCAGGATTTAGGTTGCGAAAATCAGCAAGTAGAAAACCAGATGTGAAAGCTTCTCATAGAAATTCTTACTTCTTTTGAAGTGTAAGATTAATGATCTATATCAGATGGCTGATGCTATTGTAGGCAGACTCAACATGAAGCATGTCAGATGGCCACTGCCTGGTATAGGTATGGCTAATACAAAGCACCTCATAAATTTGCTTTGCCTCATCAATATGAATCATTTTCTCATATAGCAATAAAAGAAAGAAAGAAGTTACTTGACTGATTATTTGAGTTCTTATTGCAGGCTTAAAATAAGTGACTCTTTTGGTAGAAATATATGTCATATTTCTCCACCAAATTGTTACCTAATATATATAGCAGACATTAGGTTTCCTTTCAGAGGAGGAAAAAATAGAGAAAAAAATGATGATTTTTTGTGAATTTAAAACTTCTGAAAAGGCTGGAAAGAACACAAGTCTGTTTTTTACAGGCAAAACTTTTTCCTCTATAAAATAAGCTACAGTAGGTGAAACCATAATCTAGCTGTTTGCTCTAATGCAGAATACTGTGCTCATATAAAACAAAAGAAAATGTCAAATTATTGGCAGATTTTTAAAAATATATCTGCATTGTCTGTTTGGCTATGTGGATTTAGCTCAGGTTTCCTGAGAATTTCTTGGAAATTTTTATTGAGTGTGTCTGGTCAAAGTATGATAGTCAATATGATGATCATCTGTAACCTGTGACTGTCCCTAAGGATGACCTACCCTTGACTCTCTCTGATTTCCATCTTTGGAAACAACACCTACTGTTATCAAGAGGAGGAGTCAGGGAAAATATCTACAATTAACAGATATTCCATGATCAGTTTCTCAGTTCAATAGAAGAAAGGTGCTAGTCTGAAATGCTGGAGACTAGTGATGCAGTCATGGGTCTAACAGTATCAACACACAAGTTGTCAAGTTGACATAGTGTCTTCTTACACATAATTTATCATAAATCTCAGCATCCTCACCTATCAAACAAGGCAGTGAGATTTTGTTAATTTTTTGAGTATACTCTCTATGGATTTTCAGCCCTGATTCTGAGATTTTTTTAAAATGTCTTTTCATGTTCTAAATGCCTATTTCAAATTGAAATTTCATTGTGCATCTTACCCCCAGCTAATGAACTTATAGAAAAGACATCTGTTCATAAAATAGTTATTTCAGCAAACTCCTGCTACTATTTTTTTTCACTTTTTCAATTAAAAGTTTTATTTGGGAAAATAATAAAAAGCCAAAACAGAATAATAAAACTTTTCAACATTTCCAAAATGCTAATAGCCTTAATAGTTTCCAAAACACATCCACAAACTGTAAATTTTTCCAGGTACACACCGAAGGGAAAAGGTGAAGCCATTTAAGGCCTTTCAAGAAGTGAAATATTGGACAAGGATATGTCTTCTGGATTTCTCCTCTTTTTCAGTCCAATAACCAGTTTGAATATTTTCAGTGCACATGATTGAACTAAGGTCTCTCCAATTTTTAAAGAATCTTAAAGAAGAAAGTTTTGTAAAGTTGGACCCAACTTTTGGAATTTGTTGGCCTTTTATCTTGAGATTTTCTTGTGTAAAAATTTTCTTTTATTTTTTTTCCTTTTTTATTTTTATGATTAAAAAGCAAACATATATACTCCATATGTTTTGTTATTAAAATTTCATTAATGTTAAAATTATTAAATATACCCATATTTCTTTGTGTATCTATATTAATAGCCATGTACTGTGAAAATATGTGTGTGTGTGTGTGTGTGTGTGTGTGTAGGTAGGTAGGTATGCATGGATAGATGGATGGATAGATAGAAGCATAGAGATAAAGTAATGTGTATTGAAATGAATTAAACTAATATCACTATATACTCTTTAGTCTAGTGCTTCTTAACTATCTGTGGTAAGGAACCAGTTTTTTTGAGTTATATTTCTAATGCTTTGGTGGTAAATAATACAATTAAAATACAAATTTGTTATTAAATTTTCTAATGTTCATTTCTCTTATGTCCTTGCAGAGGACCAGAAGCAGGCCACCACAGGTCTCTGAACCAAATTTTTAATTGATTAATTAATTAATTTGTTCAACTTGTTAGACATGACAGCAGAATGCATTACAATTCATATTACACATATGCAGCACAATTTTTCATTTCTCTGGTTGTACACAAAGTAATGACATACCATTTGTGTCTTCATACATGTACCTAAGGTAATGATATCCCTCTCACTCCACTATCTTTCCTACCCCATGCCCCCTTCTCTTGCACTCCCTCTGCTTTGCCCTATCCAAAGTTCCTCCATTCCTCCCATGTTCCCCACCATCCCCATTATGGATCAGCATCCACTTATCAAAGAGAACATTTGGCCTTTGGTTTTTGGGGATTGGCTTACTTCACTTAGCATAATATTCTCCAACTCCATCCATTTACCTGCAAATGCCATGATCTTATTCTCTTTTAATGCTGAGTGATATTACATTGTATATATATACCACAGTTTCTTTATTCATTCCTCTGTTGAAGGGCATCTAGGTTGGTTCCACAATTTAGCTATTATGAACTGTGCTGCTATAACCATTGATGTGGCTGCATCACTGTAATATGCTGTTTTTAAGTCCTTTGGGTATAAACCGAGAAGTGGGATAGCCGGGTCAAATGGTGGTTTCCAAGTTTTCTGGACCAAATTTTGTGTACAATGGTTCTAGGGCATGAGAAACATAACTATTTCATTTGCTTTCTTAATATTTCATATCATTTTAATTTTAACATAGATATTATGTCTAAAATTTTTGTAAAATTAATTTAGGAAAATATATATGGTTAGGAATACATGTTTTCAATTATTAATCTAAGTTTTATCTGGGTAAAAATAAATAAAATACATTACTTTTTGGAGAGGATTTATAATTTTTTAAAATATTCTATTCTTTTTTTAAAGAGAGAGAGAGAGAGAGAGAGAGAGAGAGAGAGGGAGGGAGGGAGAGAGAGAATTTTTAATTTATTTTTTAGTTTTTCGGCGGACTCAACATCTTTGTTTGTATGTGGTGCTGAGGATCGAACCCGGGCCACACGCATGCCAGGCGAGCGCGCTACCGCTTGAGCCACATCCCCA
This sequence comes from Marmota marmota marmota, assembly GCF_001458135.2. Classification (NCBI taxonomy): domain Eukaryota; kingdom Metazoa; phylum Chordata; class Mammalia; order Rodentia; family Sciuridae; genus Marmota; species Marmota marmota. Next base: position 6,389,347 of record NW_026000000.1, on the reverse strand, counting down.
GTCCAAGGATTTATAATTTTTAAATATTTCACAATGAACTGGAATATGTTGCATATCTACTAAGAAAAAATGTTATCCACTACAAAACGAAGAACAAGATAAGGCTATGATTAACTTGAAATAACACAACTATCCACTTCCATTTACATGAACCATTATTTTGATGGAGTGATATTTTAAGTGCATACACTATTCCAATTCTAGTTTTGTGTGAATTGTAGTGAAAAAGAAATTTAATTTTATACTCAAAAATATTATTCATCAAATTTCATTCATCAGTCAACACGCATTTAAACAAACCACAAATACAAATACATTCTTCTGTATGACTCTGTAGCAATAGCTGGAACACTCTTTTTTAAAAGTCAATTAATGTTGGTATTCAACATGCTTTCTTTTTCTAGCTAAACTTCAGCTATTCATTTATTAATGCACTAAAAGTTTAATGAGCATAAGATTATCATACCCTGTACTAGTCCCTGGGGATGAAATGTGAAGGACACAGGCACAATCCATCTCCCTCAGATAAACTGGTACAGAAGGCTAAAACTGAACAAGGGTCATGTTTTGACAACGATGTGGAGATCCAGTGGCAGGAAAGAAAGGAAGGTGTAGAAGATAACTTAGTTGGTATTTTTATTGTATTCACAAGTATGAGCTAGCTGAGGAGACAGCAATCAGCATGATTCATTTACACAGAGGGTCTATTTTATACCACACAAGAGAGTCACAGGACATTTCTAACTGACCTCAGACTTTTTAAATTAAAAAAAAAAAAGTTTTGCTCTGGAAAGTAACAGAGTAAGAAAGGTTAGGAGAAAATGTAACAGCCCCCCAAACAGTAACTTAGGTCACATAAGAGCACACAGGGGATTCTACTTCAGCTGTATCTTTAAAGGACTGAAGTGGGGCACAGGCAACTCAGCAGCTTCTGATATTATTATTTCAGGGTAGAAACATACTTGCCAATCTCATAGCTCAGATTTTGATGATGTGGCTCTGTTGATGATTTTTGTTTTGAAGCCCCGTAGTGCTAGGTGAGCTGATGGATGAAGTCTGCAATTCAGTATCATTGTAAAGGACCTTCTCCCCATGAATAACGAGCACCAATTTATTCTTTTCTTATTTCTGTTCTTTTAAATCGAATGTGGTGAACAAAAGGTTTTTTACAATATAATAGCTAACATTTTCTGTGCACATGCTACATGACAGTAAAGTATGGTGCTAAATATGTCACAGGCAGATCTCTTAATCTGTTCTGCATTATAGAAGCTGTTCTATTTTTATCTCATTATTCAGATGAAGAAATTGAAGACTTGGAGACTATAACTAACTTGCTCAAGGTGATAGGGCTACTAAGTGGCAAGATCAACCTCACAATCAAGCAGCTTGAAAGTAGAACTGTTTTCTGTACTGTATATCAGTGACATCATGAATGGCCGAACGACTGTAGCTGCAATCTATTTTTAAAGGTGGTACACATTTTGTTAGGAAATTAAATCCTTTCCTTAGAACAGATTTTGTATCTTTTAATATTGGAAATGGAACCAATCAGTTTGAAGATACTAAATAATTATCAAATGAAGACCGTAATTAAAAAACAAGGAAGCACCAGTTTTTGCAACCAAGGGAAAACTGTGTTGCCTGGTGGTGAGATACTTTAGCAGTTGTCACAAAACAGCAGCCAGTCCCAGTCAGCACATGAGCTCTGATGCAGCCACAGCAGACTGTGATCAGAGATTTTCCTTTTACAAATGAAATATTTGATCTCAACCTAACACCAGTCAGGGTTGCTTTGCCGAGTTATGGTTTTCTTTTAACCAGGTGTACCCTAAACATAACTTACGTGTACGTACTTGCACTGTACTCACACCCACAAACAGGCCTCGACATAGAGTCACCTTGTGCACTTACTATATAAGACTGGTGTTGTTAGGGCCAAATCCATAATTGTACCACTTCTGAAATGATAAGATACCATATCAACTGTAGCTTGATATTGATCAAACTGACTCTTTCAGAAAAGGACTTACTATTCTAGCAGCACAATTCCTCTGGATTTTTATACAGATGTTATTCACATGAAAAAATAAATAAACTGAAATGATCGGAAAATAGCAGAGGGTCATGAATACCTACAGGATCAACCAGAGTTCTCTGTTCCCATAGGGTTCAGGACAACCACTGGCCAGACATTCCAAGGTGTTGGAGCTATTACTCTTGCCTTTCCAATACATTAAACAAATCTGTGTTTAAACAAATCAGAACACCTGTTATCTGTGTCTCTACAGATGAAGCCACCATCCACTGCCATTTGTAACCTCACCAGACACTATTTTCTTAGGAAGAAAAGAATTACTTAAATATAATAGATGGGTTAGTTCCCAGTTTCACTCTGTGTCCATACAATTTTGTTACAAAGGATTAAAGCAATGTATCAAAACACTTTTTCTCTCATTCATGTCTTTTTAAATGAGAATAATTAAATACTAAATAATTAAATAACTAAAGAAAACTAAATTTTTTCTTGTTTAGAAATTTGAAAAGTAATTGCCAATGACCACCTTGACAATCCTGAAAAAGATTTATCACTATAGATAGATAGATAGATAGATAGATAGATAGATAGATCACATACACTGTAATAAATAACAGCTGTATTTTCATTCAGTCATTTATTCATTCAACAATTATCTCTCTTGAGGACTGACTGCATGCAAAAGTACTGCTGTATCCCAGGGGAAGAAAAACAAGAAAATCACCCAGAAAATCCTTCCTTCCCAATTCCAAATCCCCAGACCTAGTGCAGGATACAGTCAAGTATATAAACTTACATTATATAACTATAATGTAAGACAGGATATAAGACTGATAATAAAGATTAAGATGTTATGGAAATAAAATGTGGCTGGATCAGATCTTTAGTGGTAAATTAAAACCCAATTCAAGCTGGCAAAAACCAATTCTTTACTGTCTTCCTTAACCATAAAATCCAAATATAGACTAGTTTTGAGCTAGGCTTCATCAGGCAACTAAAATGTCTTTCCAAGTGGCTTCCCTGAACCCCATGATCTTGCCTTATGGTAGCAACATGGCTATAAATGTCCCACAGCTCACATATGCTTACCCTGCGATCTAGGAAAGAAGATTCTGTTTCATGGATAGACAGCAAGTTTTCATCGTATCATCTGACTACCATGGTCTTGAGTGCCGATCCCAAACCATGACCAGAAGTTCAGAAATTCAGCTTAAACTGATCAGGGCTTAGCCCTTGGGTTAGGAAAGGGATCAAGGCCACCAAAACCACATGACTAAGAATGGAAAGGGTGGCTTCCCAAAGAAAATCGGGATTGTGTTATTTAAAGAAGGAAAAATGGAGCCCAAATAGGCAATAACAGTGTGTGCCTCACAGTTGCAAACAAGTCTGAGAGGGGTTGGGGCCAGGGAGAGGGGATGAAAGATGTCTCCCTAGAGACCCCTTTCCATAAGGGTCTTAATTAAAAGATAAAAAGAAGCTATGATTAAAGGTATAAAGCAGGCATCTTTATGCTATAATCTCTGCTGGAAGGCTGGTAACCCCCCAACCCCACTTTACTTGAAAATGTCACAGCTACTAATGAGGCCACCAGCACCACCATCAGGAGCTACATAGATTCATCAGCTCAGCTCTTCCTCAGCTGCATCCCCAGCTAACAGATAGTGGCCATAGCTTTCATTGATAAAGAGCCAGTGATCAACCTATGACCATGAGAGAAAGCATTCTTCGGTGCTTTCTAGTAAGGTTAATATAGCTAGTAGAATAAAGCCTCCTCTAGAAGGGATTGAACTTAACCTTTCCTCATTAGAAAAAGAAAAATATCACTGGGTCCAAGCGCACAGATAAAGCAACCGTTGAGATTTTACCACAAGAGGAAAATAGTAATTACTTCACAAACATTATAGTTGATGGTTTAATACTCACAAGAAAATTATTAGATGAATACTATTTTTATTTCCATTTTACAAAAAAGAAAAATTTAGAGATTTAAAGAAACTAAATCCTCTGCACAAGTGGTGAAAATTTAATTTGAACTAAAAGATTTCTGACACCAAAATCATTATACCCTACAACCTCCTTAAATTTAATAGGCTTAAATTTCCTGAACTTTACCAAATTCATAAAATGAGATACAGTTTACTTATATATACATACACATTGAGGTTTTATACATACGCATTGGGGATTATCAACACAGAATGCCGGTATTCTTTAGTCTTCATTTCCTGAAGGTTTAAATTTTCTTTATGCCCAATTTTGTACAACAATGAGAAACATGACATAAAAAGATCTGAAATAGTGATCATTAAAACAGTTATTTGTATTTTTCTTTGGAATGTCTTATGATGCTTCCCCTAAACACATTCATAGATATACATCACTTTAACTGACCAAAGATGGTTGGATTAATTAACAATAATAAAAGTTTCTACATACTGAATTTAGATCAGTGAAATCAAGGAGTCACTGCTTATCTTAAAATGACTGAGAGATAAACATTTTTCATGAATAGTGCAATAATTCAAAATGAACCATCATTCCACCACGTTGCAACAGTCTAGGAGATAAGTCTTCATGATTCTAATGTAGTTTTATTCTTTCTGGATGTGAAATGGGGGAGGGACATTATTTAACCTCCCTAAACATTAGTTTCCTCATCTAATAGGCATAATAATAATAATACCTTCCTGATGGATGCAGTAACATATGTTACATTCTTAGCACAGTGCCTGGCATATTCTAAGCCTGAAAAAACACTAGCTAGATTTATCAGCTATTCATTGAGCTTTCCCACTCCCTTCTTTACCTCCATTTTCTCCTGGTGTAAATTCATCAAAAAGATGCAATAATTCCACAAAGTTTTAGTACTACTAGGAAAAGATTGGTACCATTCCTTAAGTATAAACTTCCAAACCCTGATAACATTTTATTTGAGGGGGCAAGACAATTCCCATTGCAATAATTTCCTACCTCATTTGAAACTATCAAACATAGGCAATATATTCTTTTTCTTGCACTTATTAATGTAATCACAGCAGCATTAAATCATGCTGATCACATAAGGGAAAAAGTTTGTGACTTCCCTCTACCAAAAATTTTCTCCCAAAACCACCCAGGATGGGTGGATTGACTCATCTACAAACTGTCTTCGTATGTTGGAAGCAAATAAAGACACAGTCCAAGATACTTTGCTCCCCAGGAAACATCTGGCCAGAATCCAAAACATTATGGGGGAGGGTGAGCAAGGGTGTTTTACTGGCATCTAGCATGCAGAGGCCAGGGATGCTGCTAACCAGGCATTCTGATGAACAGGGCAGCATCTTGCAACAAAGAAGTATCATGCCCAATGCCAGAATTAAGAAATTCTGGACATATTGCTATTGAAGTTAGACATATTTATCCAGAGTACATTAAGAAACAAAGAAAAGATTGGTCACCCCCTTCTCTCTAGCGCACCTCCAATGTGATAATATTTAGTTAGAAATATATTATAATAGCCACATTTATTTTTTTTCTATCCCTGACTTCTTTACAATGATATAAAAATTCATTTGAAGCAACTTATTTGGCCTGATAAAAACCTGACTCAAATAATTTTGGAAATGCTACCTTTTGGCATGTTATTTTCACTTGTTAAATGATCATTTAACAGCCTTCATTCATCTGCAGGGAGCCTCTGCTGTTGTCACTTGTAGGGCTCCATGTCTGATAGAGTGATACAGGCTTGCACAGGGAAATCTTGATTTACTAGAACTGGACTTCACACTGTATGGTAAGGCCTTTGAATTATTTTTTACACTTCCACTGGGATCTGTTATTTTAGTTCCAGAAAGGATCTATGATAGCATAAGCAACAATAAAATTTTTATAAAATGCACATAAAGTACAATCAAATGGTTCTAGTTCCCAAATCACTCCGTGGGTACTTGCTGTTTGGTATGGAATAAAAGCAAATAAAATCAAGTACAGTTAAGTGTTCTAGCATATGAAACTGCTCAGCAGTTTCACATCCACGGTTTTCTGTTGCTATTTTGATTTTTCTAAAAGTGTAACATCATGTATTTTAGTGTTGTGAAACTGAAACAAACTAATACAACACATTTCAATCATAAGAATATGAAATTTTGAATTAATCATACAGATGAGTGAAGTATTAAAATGGTCTTTGGCACAATGTCACAAAAACTTATTAAAAATGGAAAGAATGTTTAATGAAATAATTATTGCTGCACCCACTTGGGAATTTATTTACCCTCATTGAGATTATTATTTTTTTCAGCTCTTTACTTACTTTTCATAGAAATTTCAAGGTAATAATTCTGAAGCATATATTAAATAAACACTGCATATATTGAATAATAGGGGTCTTTTGCATTTAATGATGTTATCTGTATCAATGTATAGAACTTAATTTTGTGTAGAACTTAATTTTATATACCCTAGGTGTTTGCTTGCTTACACTTCAATCTGCCAATTTTTCTTTTAGGTTCACGGTAAACAGAAGAGAACTTAGAAATAAAGCACCTCTCTTGAATGAAGTTTTTCAAGAAATAAGCTTTTCTTTTTCTTGTATTAGATATTCACTTGAAGGGCTTTTGTTAGAACTGTGAAAGTTTTCTTTAAAATATTTTGAAGCTCAAAATTAAAAGCTGTCACTGGAAAGGCCATCAGAAGATTTAAAGTTTTTTCTTCCTTTTATTTCAAATGTATAAATATATAAAAATCTGATTACCAAAACATAAAGTTGTACCCAGACTGTTAGTTTTTTTAAAAAAAATATTTGTCATGTTAACATAAATTTGAAGCTGAAAGGCAGCCATAAGAGAACAGGATAGTTGAAATATGTACTTTCCCTTATCTCAGGAAGGCACAGTATGACATATATTTAATTGTGTTAAAGAATTTTGGTGATGTGACATGTAAAGGAATTTGGAGATAAATCATTATAGAAATATAATAAATAAAAATTCCAATACTAGTGATCATCATAAGGAAGCCATTTGTTTCTAAAATACATCATTTAAAAGGTATAAGTAAGGTTTAATATTCCTCATGCAATTAAGAGTGACTAATTGTCTAAAAACTACCAGGTGCTTTACTGTGTAATGCCTTGGTCCTGGAGGCCAAGTAAGGTTCAGGGCATTGCTGAAAACCACTAAGCATCTTTCCAGAGTCTCTGGGTAATTTAGACCAGTTTCATGAACAATCTTAAAATCTCAATACCAGTACAATACAAGGGGAAAAATTGTTACTTAATTCTGAGAAAATGGTTATGGAACATAATTTTCTTTGAGCTTAGAAATTACAACTTTAGAGCAATATGATTTTTTAACAATTCACAGCAACTATATAATTATTTACTTTAATACATGAGATAAATGAGTCAATGAGATAAAACTTGAAACAAAGAACTGCTTTGATACACACACACACACACAGAAAGCGAGATACAGATATATATATATATATGTGTGTGTATATATATATATATATATACACACATATATATACACACACACACACACACACACACACACATATACACACACAAAAAAAATTTAGCATATATATCAGCTTTTTCATTGCTGTGACTAAAAGACCTGACAAGAACGATTTTAGAGAAGGAGAAGTAAGTTTATTTTGGTGCTCAGGGCTTTCAGAGATCTCAGTTCATAGACCCATTCTTTAGGGCTTGTAATGAGGCAGAAAATAATAGTGGAAGACTGTGGCGGAGGGAAGAAGCTCAAGACACTACACCAGAAGCAGAAAGAGAACTCTTTTCAACAAGCACAAAATATAAACCTCAAAGGCACATATCCAGACTCACTTCCTGCAGCTACAGCCTACCTGCCTACAGTTACCACCATGTTAATCCCTATCAGAGGATTAGCTTACAGCTTATAGCTCTCATAACCCAATCATTTCACCTCTAAACCTTCTTGCATTTTCTCACATGAGTTTTGGAGGACATCATATATCTACATATCTTATATCTAAACCATAAAAATATACCTATATATACATACACACACATATATATATTGTATATTTCTATTCATTTGTGAAATGAGGAAAATAGTCCTTTCTTCACAGTATATTAATATGGTTTGGTTTTATTAACAGTTTCTCTTGTTTTCAGTGATGTTCAAAATAGAGAAGGGTGGAGGTGTAAGTAGCACACATAGAATTTAACACAATGAGCTGTATATTTAAACTGGACAACACTACTAATCTTAGCAGTAACAAGAGTAAGGAAGGTTTATTTATTTGAGACAATTGAAGGGGATAATCAAAGAATCTGGCTCTGAAGACATAAAAGTTTGAAGTGGAAAATTGTGGTGCCTATTTAGATGGGTCCTAAAGTCAACAGAAGCCCTGGGAGATATGGAAACTGGAGGGACCTGGAACAGGAAATTCTGGTGACAGAGCTCATATATGAAAGGCTCTTGAAGGAAGAATACATGATGGAAAGGAATGCTTTAAAGGATGGGAGGCCACAGAAGTTGCAAGTTTTGAAGGTAATTTCAGCCGATATCACCACTTTTTTTTTTTTTAACCCACTGTCCTGATTGAATTCCATGGCACATTTACATAGACATTTTAAAAATCACTGGAAGTTTCTATTCACCAAAAACCCAAAAAGTATTACCATCCTAATGACTATGTGTTTATTGTGAAATAATCCTACCCTCCAACAAAGAATGTTTTATGACAAATATGTTATTCATTCAGGAAACAGGCCAGACCCTTATAGACATGCCCTTTTGGTTTGGAAACAGAAGAATCTAACAGATAGAGGAACACAATGAACAGACAATAACATTTTATCATAGACAAAGCCCAAAGGGAATTTTTAAATATTATACAAATATGCAGGCATTCCCCACTTTTAAGAGCCAAGCATGTTTGGCAGAAGGAGTTTTTTTCTGCATTGTTTCAACTGTGTTATAGCTGTTAGTTCTCTTTTATTTAGAATCTCTAGTGAGCAAATATATTTTTCTTTTTCTTTTTTCATTGGCATTTTTCACACTCAAATAAATATTTCTCATAGGTAAATACTTTTTAAGTTTTAATTGCTTCTAGGTTTTTAATTTAATTTTTAAAAATCTTAATTTCAAATAAAACTTCATGAAGTAAAAATAGATGAAATACTACATTTCAAAATTGAAATGTCTATATCGACATGTATTATTGTCGTCTTAAAAGTTACATTTTTTAGTAAGGATTGGAAATAATGCTGATTAAGGTAATGTTATTTTCTGAATATTTTAAGAAATAAAGTGAAGAAACTGCAGAGGGAAATCCAGATATTATTTGGTCAATGTAAATATTAGAGGGGAAAATGTGTTTCATTTGTCTATGGGAGCTACTTTAGAACTCTGTAAAAGTTGTAGAAAACTTATAGTAATGTAAACCTGATTCTTGTTTGTGAACATGTCATTAATTCTGTCCAGTGGAGGTACAAACTCCTTTTTGGAAAATCCGGTTTTGTCCCATGTTCATACTCATGACCTATAGGTCAGGACCTGTATCTGCTCTTTAGATTTTCTTTTGAACTGGTTGTAACACCTCACCAGCTTCCTTGTTAGTCAAATCAAACACTTAACAATGTTCATTTTTTTATCTGTATGAAAGCCATGACTTTGCCTTTATCTTTGAATTTTTTTCTTTCTTTCTTTTTCTCTTTCTCTCTTTCTTGTGCTAGGGATTGAACTCAGGACCTCATGTATGTAAGGCAAGTGTTCCACTGAACTATACTCCCAGCCCCCAAAACTATTTTAATACTATCATATGGTATGTGAAATACCAGGCAGATTTTAATTTTCACTTTGCTGAAATTGTCTCCTATATTTATTTAATACTATTCATGTTATCCAGAGAAAATATACACTTTCTACTTTGGTTCCAAGTTCTAAAAAAATCTGAACTAAATCTGGGCTGCTTCTAAAGGAAAAACGTAAGTAGGCAATTGTCCTGAGATGAAGAATAATGTCATTCAGATTGAAGGAGACAATGATACCGTCTCTAAACCTTAATGAAAATCCAAGAAATGACATCATCTAGGGCTGGGGTTGTAGCTCAGTGGCAGAGCACTTGCCTAGCATGTGAGAGACACTGGGTTCAATCCTTAGCACCACAAAAAATGAAACAAATAAAATAATGGCATGTTGTCCATCTACAACTACAAAAAATGATTAAAACAAAAAAGAAATGACATCATCTACCAAAATTTCTTATGCTTGGAAAAAAGTTGGATAATGTGTATGGGAACAATATATACAGTTCCTCCAGAGTGGGCTCTTCAATGCCTCATGTCATTACTTGAATGTATCTGAGTGTTACACTTACACATGAATGCAAGTAGCATTATTAATATTAATCTAAGGTTATCCTACACATTATCCGGCAGTTACTTTCTAAACTTATTTATTCATAACCAGAATGTCTGAGAAATAAAAAGCTAGTTTTGAAAAGACTATAAGACCCTTACCAAATAATAATAATAATAATAATAATAATAATAATAATAATTACAGTGACTGAATGGTAAATAACTACAAAAAATTTATTTGAAGTGCAAAATACAACAATGAGAAGGGAAATTCAATTGTCTGTAGAAACTATGAGAACAACATTTTTAGTTTTAACTCACTAAAAACAAGGATGGAATAAAAATGCATTAAATAATATGCAATTTATCTGGCAAAATCAAATCATATGAAAACATGAGAACAACATGTATTCCACATAAGTCAAAATATGGAATGTTTAGGGACAAAATTGTGAATTAGACCCATCTTCCTAGTAATAATGTAATTTACTATTACAAATATTACCATCCAATTTTTTGCCATCACTGTATTATATATTATAGAAGATTCAAACTTAAAAAATTATTACAAACTAGTTCATGGATTTCCTACAAGTTGTATTGCACATAAAAGGAATATATGCAATAGTTTACTTCAATTAAAGAACATAAAGCAGAAGTTACAAATTAATGCCTCAAAGGGCCAGGCAGGAGGAAGTTGATTAGTAAAGCAGATTGGTTAAAGTAACAGATAGTGGTGGATTCTGCAGTAAATGAAGGTTCTGTAATTTATCTGAATGTGATCAGCAGTTGTTGATTCCAACTGCCAATTACCACACAGGAATGCAGGACCATGCTTGACTTCATTCTGAGTTTTATGTAAAATTTCCAAATTTCAATAACTGATTCCCAAAATGATTTTGAATATGTCTAGGCCAAATCTATAGACTAAATCTGATCACAAAGGTACCATTTTATATTTTCTGCTTAAAAAATTACAGGGAATCCAAGAAAAGCATAAAGTAGTACAATGAACAGTTCAAGAAGTGTTTAGAGAAATTCAGTCCAGGTTTGATGCTAGCTTCAATGAAATACAGAATCAAATTTTGTGGCCTCAAAATCTGTGCCTGTCTTGTTACTATATTTTTAGCAACTAGCCAGAGTTTCTAGAATTTATTATATAGATACATATATAGATATGTGTGTGTATGTGTGTGTGTAATATATATATATATATATTACACACA